>NC_133328.1:355029866-355377738 GCF_042186555.1 Aquarana catesbeiana | reverse complement strand
CCTGGCAGGCTGCAGGAAAAGAGGGGGGGTGAGAGACCGCCCCCTCCTGAACCGTACCAGGCCACATGCCCTCAACATTGGGAGGGTGCTTTGGGGTAGCCCCCCAAAACACCTTGTCCCCATGTTGATGGGGACGAGGGCCTCATCCCCACAACCCTTGCCCAGTGGTTGTGGGGGTCTGCCGGCGGGGGGCTTATCAGAATCTGGAAGCCCCCTTTAACAAAGGGACCCCCAGATCCTGGCCCTCCCCCTATGTGAAATGGTAAGGGGGTACAAAAAAACTGTCAAAAATGTTAAAAATGACAAGAGACAGTTTTTGACAATTCCTTTATTTAAATGCATCTTCTTTCTTCTATCTTCCATCTACTTTCTTCTATCTTCTGTCTTCCTTCGGTTTCTTCCTCCATCTTTTTCTGGTTCTTCTGGTTCTTCCTCTGATGTTCTCGTCCGGCATCTTCCTCCGTGGCGCTAGTGTCTTCTTCCCTTCTTCTCCTCGGGCCACTCCGCATACATGATGGTATGATGGGAGGCTCCCACTGTGTGATGCTTCTCCTCTTCTGACGATTCTTAAATAATGGGAGGCGGGGCCACCTGGTGACCCCGCCCCCCTCTGACGCATGGGGACTTGACGGGAACTTCCCTGTGGCATTCCCCGTGATGTCAGAGGGGGGCAGGGTCACCCGTTACATAATCTCGCCCCCTTCTGACGTCACAGGGAATGCCACAGGGAAGTCCCTGTCAAGTCCCCGTGCATCAGAGGGGGGCGGGGTCACTGGGTGGCCCCGCCCCGTTATTTAAGAACCGTCAGAAGAGGAGAAGCGTCACACAGCGGGAGCCTCCCATCATGCCATCATGTATGCGGAGCGGCCCAAGGAGAAGAAGGGAAGAAGACACCACGGGGGAAGATGCCGGACGAGAACACCGGAGGAAGAACCAGAAGAACCAGAAGAACCAGAAGAAGAAGAAGATGGAGGAAGAAACCAAAAGGAAGATAGAAGATAGAAGAAAGAAGATAGAAGATAGAAGACAGAAGAAAGAAGAAGCATTTAAATAAAGGAATTGCCAAAAACTGTCTCTTGTCATTTTTAACATTTTTGACAGTTTTTTGTGAAATGGTAGGGGTACTTTTGTACCCCCTTACCATTTCACACAGGGGGGAGGGCCGGGATCTGGGGGTCCCCTTGTTAAAGGGGGCTTCCAGATTCCGATAAGTCGCCCGCCCGCAGACCCCCACAACCACTGGGCAAGGGTTGTGGGGATGAGGCCCTTGTCCCCATCAGCATGGGGATAAGGTGTTTTGGGGGCTACCCCAAAGCACCCTCCCAATGTTGAAGGCATATGGCCTGGTACAGTTCAGGAGGGGGGGTGCTCTCTCATCCCCCCCTCTTTTCCTGCAGCCTGCCAGGTTGCATGCTCGGATAAGGGTCTGGTATGGATTTTTGGGGGGACCCCACGCCATTTTTTTTTTTTAATTTTGGCGCGGGGTTCCCCTTAAAATCCATACCAGACCTGAAGGCCCTGGTATGGAATTTAGGGGGACCCCCCCCCGTAATTTTTTTTTTAATTTTGGTTCGGGGTTCCCCTGTGGGGAATTCCCATGCCGTTTTTATCAATGAACTTTTATGTGTATTGTCGGACCGGCAATTCATTAATAACCGCGAGTAGTTTTAAATGACTTTTTTTCCTTTGAAATGTCATTTTGCTGTCAGACTGTTCTAAACATGGAAAACATGCGCCCCTTTACAGGCATACTATAGACACCCCCCAGGTATGAAATTTAAAGGAATATTACACTTTTATTGTTTCACTTTAAGCATTATTAAAATCACTGCTCCTGAAAAAACGGCAGTTTTTAAAACTTTTTTTTTGCTATGATCCATGTCCCCTGGGGCAGGACCCAGGTCCCCAAACACTTTTTATGACAATAGCATGCATATAAGCCTTTAAAATTAGCACTTTTGATTTCTCCCATAGACTTTTAAAGGGTGTTCCACGGCTTTCGAATTTGCTGCAAACACCCCAAATTGTTCGCTGTTCGGCGCACTGGCGAACAGCCGATGTTCGAGTCGAACATGAGTTAGACTCGATCTTGAAGCTCATCCCTAGTCACTACCTCTAAATCCAAGAAGCCTTTGCCCAAGCTACAACCCCTGCTACACTCTGAGTATGTCTATGATGTCTGTAGGTGCCAGCATGCAGGTGAATGGGACTTCAACTTCCACTCGTCCAGGCACAACTCATATTCTAGAATCTTAGTAGATAAGATGTTACTGCAGGCAGTGTCCTCCTCCACGATCCATGATATCTCATAGTCAGACTACGCTCCTGTCTCTATAACGGTGGTGGAGGGGCACACTCCAAGTCCCGCATATCTATGGCATGCTAACTCATGTATATTTCAGGTACCTTCTCATGTTACCACCGTTACTCAAAATCTATCTGAATTCTTTTCACTGAATGATCACTCTGTGGCAATCTCTACTACTCTGTGGTGTGCCCATAAGGCCTTTATTAGAGGAATTGTTCTACAATTATGTTCACGGGAGAAAAGGCAGAGGACACAGAAACTGGACCGTATCCTTGGGGAAATTAAGTCCTTAGAGTCCTTAAACAAAAACATTGCTGACCCACATATTACTAACAAACTCTCAACTTTGCTCTGATCTCAGGCTTTTGCTTATTGAACAATACGACAAACATATCCACTCATTCAGGCTAACCCACTACTCGTCTGGCAATCGGACAGGTAAATGTCTTGCTCAAAGGCTTAAAATTTCTAGAACCAAAACAAAAATCCCCTACATAATCCACCCGTTAGACAACAAAAAAAGATTTAACCCAAAAGAAATAGCAGACTCGTTTGCTGAATATTACTCTTCACTGTATAACCTTCAGTCAGACCCCGACACACCGCAACCTACAGATGTTAATATACAAGCTTTTCTCTCAAATATCAACCTCCCTTCCCTCTTGCAAGCACAACTAGCCTCGCTCAATGCCCCCATTACAGAACCTGAAATCATAAAAGTGATAAAAACCCTCCCATTGGGCAAATCACCAGGGCCCAATGGGCTAACAAACGACTACTATCAAACTTTTCAAAACATCCTATCCCCATCGTTGTGGTCGGTCTATGCTGAAGCAATGTCCTCTGCCTCGTTTCCCTTTGAGATGCTTAGAGCCTATGTGGTCACTATCCCTAAGCCAGGTAAAGTACCTACCACTCCTTCAAATTTATGCCTATTTCCTTACGCAATACAGACGTCAAACTGTATGTCAAAATATTGGCCCAGAGACTATGGCAGGCTTCTGACGCTATGAGACGAGTCATCAATATTATACAATATGCTAAGACCTGTCGGGTGCCTTCTCTGTTCCTTTCTTTGGATGCGGAGAAGGCATTAGACAGGATACACTAGAGCTACATGACACACACGCTACAAAAATTTGGCTTCACTGGGCTAATCCTCTCTGCCATCTTAGCTCTCTACTCATCCCCCTCTGCACAGGTCTATACGTCCAATATTCTTTTATCTCCCTTTGCCATATCCAATGGTACAAGGCAGGGATGCCCTCTCTCCCCATCGATTTTCAATCTCCTCATAAAGCCGCTGGCAGAGAGGATTAGAGCCCATCCTAATATAACAGTTTTCCCCCTGCAGGACAGACCACGTGGCATCAATTTATTCGCAGACGATATCATCCTGTTTCTTACCTCCCCTGCTACCTCATTGCCCCATGCTCATAGCGTCCTCAATGAGTTTAGCCAAATCTCCTTTTACAAGGTAAACTTCACGAAATCACTCATACCGGACTTGGGTGCCCCACCCCTTCTACGTACCCAACTACAAGCAGACTTTCCTTACACATGGAGTAAATCTAGCATATCATACTTATCATATCATACATATCATACATATCACACCAATTACCTACCTTTAATTGACAGACTGACTAAAGAAACAAACAGGATAGCTAGTATAGAATTGTCATGGCCATCTAGTTTCATTCAAAATGCTATTATTGCCCCACATATTATATATCTTTTGAACATTGCCCATTCCGCTACGTAGTAACCATCTCAAATCATTAAATACTCTATTTGCATGATTCATTTGGTGTTCCAAAAGACCAAGATGCTCTAAAGCTCTTCTGGTCAAACATAGGCTTGCAGGTGGAATGGGACTGGTAGATATCCAGGACTATTTCCAAGCTTCTATCCTTACCCAACCTAAACATTGGTTCAACCCCTCCCCAGATATCCTGTGGAGCATCCTTGAACAAGCTTTGTGGCCAACTAAAAACCTACGCTCCCTCCTACTTCGGGACGCACTGCACCCTTTCCCTATATAACAACTCCCACTCACTATTCCAGCCTCCCTGTTGGCTTGGAGGGACCTTCGCAAACTAGCTCCACAAACCTCAACTATGGTGGATGAATCTATCCCCCTCAATAACCTGGAACACATGATCCCAAACTTCACCACCACCGAGTGGCTCAACAGAGGCATAAAGTGGTTAGCAGATCTATACCAGGGTGACTCCCTCAAACCATTCCCAATACTCCAAAAACAATGCAACTTAGCACCCACTGATGCATATAAATACAACCAAGTTTCCTATCTCCTAAGATTCAACAATGTTCACTGCCTATTTCTCACAGACGAAATATGGCGATTTTACACCACATCTCCTACACCCTCTAAGGGTATATCCTTACTCTACAACTTCTTCCAGCAAAAACTTACCTTTAGTAAATCCCACCCCTACCAGAAATGGGAATCCGACCTAAGCATAACCATTACAGACTTATGCCCTGTACACACGATCGGACATTGATCGAACGCTCCGACCACAAAATCCGTCTCATTTTTTCCAACAGATTTTGGGCCAAACTTGTCTTGCATACACACGGTTGCACAAAGTTGTGGGAAAATCCGATCGTTCTGAATGCAGTAATGTAAAACACGTACGCCGGGACTATAAACGGGGCAGTGGCCAATAGCTTTCTTCTTTTAATTTATTCTGAGCATGCGTGGCACTTCGGATTTGTGTACATACGATCGGAATTTAAATGATCGTATTTTGTTGTCGGAAAATTTAATATCCTGCTCTCAAACTTTGTGTGTCTGGAATTCCAATGGTAAAAGTCCGATGGAGCCCACACACGGTCAGAATTTCCAACAACAAGCACCGATCGCACATTTTCCATCAGAAAGTCTGACCGTGTGTACTTGGCATTACAATGGAAACACGCACTCAAAACGAACTATAAAGCCTCTAAATGCGTTAACCACTGGGAACTAGTACAAAAAATTGCCCTTAGATGGTATCTCACGCCCTATAGACTCTCCAAATTGACCTTCCCTAACTTCCCACTCTGTTGGAGAAACTGTGGTGCAGTGGGTAACCTTCTCCACATGTTCTGGACCTGTAAGCATTTTACCAGCTTTTATAATAGCATATTCCACTCAGTCTGAAACATTACAGGTATTCCCACACTCCCCAATGCAGTCTTAGCAGTACTAAACATCGGTATTGAAAACTTTCCCCCTGATTTCCAGGTTGTGATTTCTCATATCCTTTTAGTTGCTAGAACACTGATAGCAAAGCACTGGAAAAAAGATAAGGCACCAAACGCTTTGGAGGTTCTATTAACCACCCAATCACACTATGTTTGCAAATTGCTATTAGCTGGCAGATGAGGTACTAGGAAAAAGTTTGATATGCATTGGAAAATATTGAAAAACTGGTTTAATGTGAACTAATTTTTTTTTTTTTTTTTGATGATAACACTCATCATAGTCACCTTATTTCGGGCTCAGGTCAGATTAAATGTTTTATTCCCTTCTCACCCTTGTTTAAATACCACCCAAAGTTGTATTATAGGTAAAGTTTATTTTCTCCATACATCGAAAACTCAAATATACTCAGCTACTGTTATTTGACAACCACACACATTAGTTGCTAGTATAAATTCTCATTAGGTTAGTGTCCCCCTAATGGTTGTTTGAGTTAACATATGCGACTAGTTAGTTTGCAATAAGAAATACATTGGTTGTTAAATGTCTACTTATCTGTGCCTTAGGGGATACTCCCACTACTGCAGCTGGCTGAATATATATATTTTTCTTTGCACTGTATATTTTGTACTAAATGTGTCTTATGTTGTATTTTGAAAATCTTTCAATAAAAGCGATTTGAAAAAAAAAAAGCGGTTGGATTTGCCGCCAACAGCCTGTCATCACACAATTCCCTTCGGAAAATCCGATCATGTGTACGCGGCTTTACGCAAACTGTTGAAAAAAACACAATCATCTAAAATGTTTTTCCATGCTGTAGCATTTACAGTACTTTACAGTAACCCCTGAACTCAATTAATGAGGTGTAGTACCCCTCAGTTACATTTCCTATTTAATAAAAAAAAAAACGCATAGAACACTCATCGTGTTTTTATTGTGGCCTGTGTCCCCAGTTGAGAGATTTTCCTCTCCTCTGCTCAGGACAGGAAGTGATGGGAAATCCTTTCACCAATTTTCAAGAACGACAACAAAAATTTTGAAACTTGTTTTATACTTTTCATTCCAAAACACTTTTTTTTCGTAAACTAGATAAAGTTTAGAACTTGTGTCAGGTTGTTACCACTATCATTGACTTCTTGTTCCCTGTGCTGATCCCCTTGTTTCCTGCCCTGCATCATACACTGTTGGAGGGACAGCAAATGAGGTGAAATTTCTTCAAGGAGGTTCACTGACAGAAATAAAAATGTGACAGTAGTATTTACCTTTTGTAAGTTTATCCAAAACTAAATAAAAAAATTGGGTGGAGTTTGACTTTAAACAGTGGTTGTAGAAGAAGCCACAGGCTTCACCTTATGTTTGGGTAGCCCCTCTAAGCACCTTGTCCCCATGTTGATGGGGACAAGGGTCTCATCCCCACAACCCTTGCCCGGTGGTTGTGGGGGTCTGTGGGTGGGGGGCTTATAAGAATCTGGAAGCCCCCTTTAACAAGGGGACCCCCAGATCTTGCCCCCCCATGTGAGATGGTAACGGGTACATTGTACCCGTACCATTTCACCCAAAAAAGTGTCAAAATGTTAAAAAAAAACAAGACACACCTTGGGACAAGTCCTTTATTAAAAAATAAAAAAATAAAAAAAATAAATTAAAAAAAAGTCCTTAATTAAAAAATTAAAAAAATAAAAATGTCCCCATGTCATCAGAGGGGGCAGGGTCACCTGGGTACATCACTGTGTGGCCCCGCCCTCAGTTAGAAAAGAACTGTCATTGGCGCTGAAGCGTCACGTGGTGGGTGCCTCCCATGGAGGCAGGGTTTTTTAATTTTATTTTTCGGTCCTTCGGCGGAGCCATAGAAGATGGTGAATGGAATTTGTGGGACATTTTTATTTTTTAATTTTTTAATAAAGGACTTGTCCCAAGGTGTGTCTTGTTTTTTTTTTAACATTTTGACACTTTTTTTGAGAAATGGTATGGGTACAATGTACCCGTTACCATTTCACACAGGGAGGGGCCGGGATCTGGGGGTCCCCTTGTTAAAGGAGGCTTCCAAAGGGTTCCAGATTCCGATAAGCCCCCCGCCCGCAGCCCCCCACCCCACAACCACTGGGCAAGGGTTGTGGGGATGAGGCCCTTATCCCCATGAGGCCCTTGTCCCCATCAACTTCGGGACAAGGTGCTTTGGGGTGCTACCCCAAAGCACCCTCCCCAGGTTGAGGGCATGTGGCCTGGTATAGTTCAGGAGGGGGGCACTCTCTTTTCCTGTGGCCTGCCAGGTTGCGTGGTCAGATAAGGGTCTGGTATGGAATTTGGGGGGACCCCCACACAATTTTTTTTTTTAAACTTTGGTGCAGGGTTCCCCTTAAAATCCATACCATACCTGAAAGGCCTGGTAATGGACTGGGGGGGACCCATGCCGTTTTTTTCAATTACTTTTATCTGTATTGCCGGGACCCGACAATTCATTATAGCCGCAAGTATTTTTAAATGATTTTTTTCCTTTAGAAATGTCATTTTGTGCAGGGACTGTTCTAAACATGGGAAAAATGTGCCACTTTACAGGCATATTATAGACACCTCCCAGGTACAAAATTTAAAGGAATATTTCACTTTTATTGTTTCACTTTAAGCATTATTAAAATCACTGCTCCCAGAAAAAACTTTTTTTTGCATTGATACCCAGGTCCCTAAATACTTTTTATGACAATAACTTGCATACTAACCTTTAAAATTAGCACTTTTGATTTTTCATGTTCGTGTCCCATAGACTTTAACGGTGTTCCAGCAGCTTTCGAATTTGCCGCCAACACTGCATATTGTTCGCTGTTCGGCGAACAGGCAAACACCAGATGTTCGACTCAAACATTGGGCGCATCCCTAATCATCACTGTTGAGAGTTCGAAAATACACATTTTTCTGAAATATCCAGACTAGAATCGTCTACGAGTATGAGTAATTTAAAACAGTTTATAAATTGGATCATTTTTGGTTAAAAAAGTATATAATAACAAAATACTGTTTTTCAGTTTTACCCATTTGCATCACAAGATTGTGGACAATAATTGCTGTGTTATTTAGCAGCCAGCTCTAAATGCACATTTGCATGGTAATGTCATAACGACCTTACTGGTTCAAAAAATAACGAAAGGAAATAAGGACAATTAGCTAGGACAATTAGATAACATTTGAACTACAGCAGACACTAATTTTCAACATTGCATTATAAATAGAAAAGCCATTTCTAGTACTTCATATAACAAAGAATAACAAATCAGATGCAAGCTGATGTTTTGGATTCTGTCAGGCCATAAACACGACAGGGAGAAGTCAGTATGATGGTAATCGACTTGCTCATATTGTGGGTTTGCATGAGAGCATGCAGATGTGCGTACTCATGAATGCTTTACATGCTAAAGAGCACACTTGCGTTCAGATAAGGTATACTAATTAATATAAGTTTAGATTCTGTAAAAAAAATACAAAATAAAAGAGTATAACATGTGCCATGATTGCTCAGTAAGCTTACATGCTCTAATCAAGTCAGCATCTCAAAAAAAAAAAAAAAAATTATATATATACTGTATATATATATATATATATATATATATATATATATATATATATATAAAATCTGTTCTCACAGACTACAAGGCAGTGTGAGTATGATTAGTTAGGATTAATTGCTCGTTTACACTTGTGGTTGAAGGTGAGTGGTAAAAACATGCAGCTGAGCCATGTTTTTACCACTAAAACATCTCCCCATAAGCTGCAAAGGCAGTGGATTGGGGTGTACACATACCATGACTATAATGATTTGCATTATGGCAAGACAATAATGATCCTCCCAATTGCAATGCACACAGTTGTGGTGCAGTGGTGTGGGTTTTTAGGTGTCAAAGCAGGTGGTGAGATGGTAACATAACAGCCATGTAGCATGCTGAAGTCATCCAAAACCCTGTCCCAATGCGTTTTGTCGCCAGGACATAAGACTATCTCAGGGGTAATGAAACATGTTGTGGTAGATCTTTGGACGACATCAGCATGCTACATGTCCAAATAGGAAGTGCTGTACTTATGTTATTAATGGGATTACTGGTGGTTTATGTGCTTTTATGCTATATCTGTGGTGGGCTGTAGTGAACTTTATAATGCGAGTTACATTCATTTGGTGGGTTGGAAATAAAACTTTGATTCTATGGCAAAGCACTACGGAGAGTTTATCTTCTTTATGGTGACACTATACTGTAGAACAGTGATGGCGAACCTTGGCACCCCAGATGTTTTGGAACTACATTTCCCATGATGCTCATGCACTCTGCAGTGTAGTTGAGCATCATGGGAAATGTAGTTCCAAAATATCTGGGGTGCCAAGGTTCGCCATCACTGCTGTAGAGGAATGCAGAGCGGAGGGCACTAGAGGTGGTCAGATACCATTTAAAAGGGCCATACCTGCGGACCAGAGTGGTAGAGTAAAAGAGACCTGAAGGAAGAGGATCCCATTTAAAAGGGGATATATGCACTTTGTGACTTTTCAGTATACGGTATGAGGGTTATATACTGTATTTCAGGTGAGAGCACAACCAGTGGTGTGGAATCACATGTGGAAGAGGAATAAAGTTGATACAATATAATAAGCACAGATTTATGGATGCATAAAGCTTAATGAAGACACAAGAGAGATTATATAGATATACAGTGGGGACGGAAAGTATTCAGACCCCCCTAAATTTTTCACTCTTTGTTATATTGCAGCCATTTGCTAATATCATTTAGGTTCATTTTTTTTCCTCATTAATGTACAGACAGCACCCCATATTGACAGAAAAACACAGAATTGTTGTCATTTTTGCAGATTTATTAAAAAAGAAAAACTGAAATATCACATGGTTCCAAGTATTCAGACCCTTTGCTCAGTACTTAGAAGAGTCTTTTTGGGGAAGATGCAACAAGTTTTTCACACCTGGATTTGGGGATCCTCTGCCATTCCTCCTTGCAGATCATCTCCAGTTCTGTCAGGTTGGAGGGTAAACATTGGTGGACAGCCATTTTTAGGTCTCTCCTGAGATGCTCAATTGCGTTTAAGTCAGGGCTCTGGCTGGGCCATTCAAAAACAGTCGCGGAGTTGTTGTGAAGCCACTCCTTCGTTATTTTAGCTGTGTGCTTAGGGTCATTGTCTTGTTGGAAGGTAAACCTTCGGCCCAGTCTGAGGTCCTGAGCACTCTGGAGAAGGTTTTCGTCCAGGATATCCCTGTACTTGGCCGCATTCATCTTTCCCTCAATTGCAACCAGTCGTCCTGTCCCTGCAGCTGAAAAACACCCCCACACCATGATGCTGCCACCACCATGCTTCACTGTTGGCACTGTATTGGACAGGTGATGAGCAGTGCCTGGTTTTCTCCACACATACCACTTAGAATTAAGGCCAAAAAGTTCTATCTTGGTCTCATCAGACCAGAGAATCTTATTTCTCACCATCTTGGAGTCCTTCAGGTGTTTTTTAGCAAACTCCATGCGGGCTTTCATGTGTCTTGCACTGAGGAGAGGCTTCCGTTGGGCCACTCTGCCATAACGCCCTGACTGGTGGAGGGCTGCAGTGATGGTTGACTTTCTACAACTTTCTCCCATCTCCCGACTGCATCTCTGGAGCTCAGCCACAGTGATCTTTGGGTTCTTCTTTACCTCTCCCACCAAGGCTCTTCTCCCCGATAGCTCAGTTCGGCCAGACGGCCAGCTCTAGGAAGGGTTCTGGTCATCCCAAATGTCTTCCATTTAAGGATTATGGAGGCCACTGTGCTCTTAGGAACCTTAAGTGGAGCAGAATTTTTTTGTAACCTTGGCCAGATCTGTGCTTTGCTAAAATTCTGTCTCTGAGCTCTTCAGGCAGTTCCTTTGACCTCATGATTCTCATTTGCTCTGACATGCACTGTGAGCTGTAAGGTCTTATATAGACAGGTGTGTGGCTTTCCTAATCAAGTCCAATCAGTATAATCAAACACAGCTGGACTCAAATGAAGGTGTAGAACCATCTCAAGGATGATCAGAAGAAATGGATAGCACCTGAGTTAAATATATGAGTGTCACAGCAAAGGGTCTGAAAACTTAGGACCATGTGATATTTCAGTTTTTCTTTTTTAATAAATCTGCAACAATGTCAACAATTCTGTGTTTTTCTGTCAAAATGGGGTGCTGTGTGTACATTAATGAGGAAAAAAATAAACTTAAATGATTTTAGCAAATGGCTGCAATATAACAAAGAGTGAAGAATTTAAGGAGGTCTGAATACTTTCCATCCCCACTGTATATTTTGTGGACTGTTTTTTATTTGTTTATTATCTCACGTAAATTTGATGTGTTACTAGAGCTTCACTATTTTTGTATTTAGTTTTTTCGTACACTGTGGGGAGTGATACAAGGTGTTGGCAGCTGTAAAAAGTATTTTTTTTTGGTGTTATAAATAGCAACACAAAGAGTTATTTGGTCAAAGTGTTTTTTTTAATCTTAATGCATTATCTATGCATTAATATAAAAAACATTCTGTTTGCAACAGCCCCCCTTAGCCCCCATAATACTTACTTGACCCCCATCTTGATTCAGCGATGTTGCATGAGAGCTTCAGCTGTCCGGGACTCTCTCTCCTGATTGGCTGAGACATAGCAGTGGGCACCATTGGCTCCCGCTGCTGCTAATCAAAGTCAGTGAGCCGATGAGGAGAGAGGGGGTGGGCCAAGCCGTGGCTCCATGTCTGAATGGACACACAAAGCAGAGGCTAGGCTCAGGTGCCTCAATAGCAGGCTGCTTGCTGTGGGGGAAATAAGCAGGAGGGAGGGGCCAGGAGCACCAAACAGGGACCCGAGAAGAGGAGGACCTGGGCTGCTATGTGCAAATACACTGCACAGAGCAGGTAAGTATAACATGTTTGTTATTTTGAAACAAAAAAAAATAAGACTTTAATATTACTTAAATATGCTTAAAGGCGTTTCTCTTTCTCATCTCAGAAAATTGGCATGTCTTTATCTGCAGCATCCTGTAAATTTGTCTGGACTCTGCTTTTTCCAGTACCAGACCTTACCGTTCGATCCTCACATACTATTGACCAGTGAGATTGTCTAATATAGTGATGGGATAGGGGGGGGGGGTGTGAAGGCATGTGTCAGGAGTCAGAATGGCCCATTATTTTGCAGGAGGGTTGTAGAAGCTGCTGCAGGTATGAGCAGGCATGTCTTGATTATGCCTGCTGCGGATTTTTTTTTTTTTATTAAACCCCTTTAAATTTTTCAAATTTTGTCATGTTACAACCAAAAATGTAAATGTATTTTATTGGGATTTTATGTGGTAGACCAACACAAAGTGGCACATAAGTGTGAAGTGGAAGGAAAATGATAAATGCTTTTCAAATTTTTTTACAAATAAATATCTGAGATTTGTTAGAGAACCTTAGTGAACAAACAGCATCATGAAGGCCAATGAACACACCAGACAGGTCAGGGATAACGTTGTGGAGAAGTTTAAAGCAGTGTTAGGTGATAAAAAAAATATTGCAAGTTTCAAACATCTTATGGAGCATTGTTCAATCCATCATCTGAAAATGGAAAGAAAATGGCACAACTGCAAACCTATCAAGACATGGCCGTCCACCTAAATTGACAGGCCAGGCAAGGAGAAAATTCATCAGAGAAGCAGCCAAGAGGCCCATGGTAACTCTGGAGGAGCTGCAGAGATCCACAGCTCAAGTGGGAGAATCTGTCAACAGGACAACTATTAGTCGTGCACTCTACAAATCTGGCCTTTATGGAAGAGTGGCAAGATTAAAGCCATTGTTGAAAGAAAGCCATAAGAAGTCCCCTTTGCAGTTTGCGAGAAGCCATGTGGGGGAAACAGCAAACGTGGAAGAAGGTGCTTTGGTCAGAAGTGACCAAAATGTAACTTTTTGGCCTAAAAGCAAAACACTATGTGTAGCAGAAAACTAACACTGCCCATTACCCCGAACACACCATCCCCACTGTGAAACATGGTGGTGGCAGCATCATGTTGTGGGGATGCTTTTCTTCAGCAGGGACAGGGAAGCTGGTCAGAGTTGATGGGAAGATGGATGGAGCCAAAACAGGGCAATCTTAGAAGAAAACTTGTTAGAGTCTGCAAAATACTTGAGACTGGGGCGGGGGTTCACCTTCCAGCAGGACAACAACCCTAAACATACAGCCAGAGCTACAATAGAATGGTTTAGATCAGTGGTTGTCAGAGAAGCTTCTGAAACAGATCCAGTACTGGGCAACCTGGGGTGCGCTGGTGCGCACGGGCGTGCGCGGGCACGCCCGTGCTCGTTGGCGCGCACACGCATGGTGTTTGGCGCCAATCACCCTATTTAAACTGCTGGAGCACTTTGCTCGGTGCTGTGCGATCTGCAGCTCCCAGTACCTGTGCTTCTTGTTTACCTGTCTGAACGTTTAATCTCCTTGATACCCGGCTTGTCGATTGGATTACTCTCTGCTATCTGCCTGCACCTGACTCCGGCCTGCCTTTGACCTTGAATCTGCCTGCTCCCTTGTACTACGCTGCCCGCCTGTTGCCAAACCCTGCCTGTGACCTGGACTCTGAATCTGCCTCCTCCCTTGTACCGTGCTGACTGCCTGTTGCCAGCTCTGCCTGTGACTGGACCTGCCTATCCTGCTCCTGCTCTGCATCTGCTGCCTGTGCTCCGGTTTACCAAGGACTTCCAGTCTGCTTGCACCAGGATCCTGAGCATTACTACTGCAAGTCACCCGCCAGGCTCTCATACCACTCTGTGCTCCCGTGCCTTCTGTTTATACTGTCAGGGGCCAGGAACCAGATACATAAGGGAGACCTTCCCCTGCTGTATCGGGCTTGTCAGTCAGGTACGTGACAGTCTGACAGTGGTTCTCAACCTTTCTAGTACCGTGACCCCTTGATAAAATTTCCCAAATTGTGGGGACCCTTAACAGTAACATTTTAGTAGCATGGGTTTTCAGCACCCAAGGCAAGACAAGTAATTTGCACCCCTAACCCACGGACATTTAGCGCTCCCTGAGTCCCTTTCACTTGTACAGTATTAAAACCCCTTATGGTATATTTTAGGATGTACCACTCTCTCTTTGTTCTCCTTTCTTTCCCTTTTATCTCCATCCTAATTTCTTGTTTTTTTTCCAACCAGTTGAGTAGCATTACAAGGACTCAATCCGGCACGTTTCCACAAAACTGTTATCTACCGGGAATGCAAAAGTTTACATATCATTGCACCTGAGAAGTTTAAACTGGCTAATTGCTGTGATGTGGATGAGCTGAACACCTGAATCACCTGAGTTCATTCTTTGGAGGAGGTTGTGAAAAAACCTAGGAGAGTGATATCCACACAGGCGGTCATATTCCACATCGAGTCTGATCTCTGTAATAGGGGTCCACCATATCTGGTAAGAGGCCAACTTTACTTTATGAAACATCATTTCCTGACAGACTCCAAGGCAGCATACGTGTGGGTTACTCCGCCTCCACTCCTCCCCTATAGGACCACTCTCCCATAAATCTTTGCTCCAAGCCAGCTGCCGTGTTTCTTTTTTGTCCTCCTCCTAAGGACCAGTTTGGTATTCGTCTACCTGAAGTTTTTTCTCTCCGCGATCAAGACCGGCTGGTGGCGAGCACTGGGAAGACAGGATACTTCAATAAGCCCTGGCTATTAACAGGGTATGGAGTGAGCTAAATGGAAGATACTCTGATAAGCCTTGGCTGTTAGCAAGGTATGGAGCGGGCAAGCGAAGGAGGCGCTGGAAGAGCTAAATCCTGGCCATTGGCAGGCAAGCAGCACAATGGCCAGATAGCCCAGCTATTAGCGGGTGGCCCTATCTGCCCCAAGCCCGATGTGATCAACCTACCTGGCCCGAACTGATCGTGGAAGCAGGATTGAACTTGCCGTGTGCAGTGATGTATACTTTTATATTACATATTCCATGGCAAAAGTTTGTGTGTTTCTGTTTGTCTGTTTCTTCTCTGGCTCTAGTGTCTTCCAGTCTATGGCAGCTGGAGCACATTTGCACATTTGCATTCCAAGCCGCTGCTTTCTTTTCAGGCCAGGTGTCCCTGGGTTGCTCCTGCCCAGGGGTCCAGTGCATGGGCACTGCGGGCGGTGGTGGCATCATTTCAGTGGAGAAATTCATTTGGCGGTCAGTACTGTCGATGTAGGGATTTCTCTGTAGGCAGCTTGCAGCTGTTTCCCAAAGTGCTGTGTGAAATCATCACAGGCTCTGCATTAACACCCTGGTATGCTGCCTTTGTGTTTCTGCTATGATCTGATCACCTGTGCAGGTTTTTCTGTCTGTGCAGTTCACACTGTGGATGTATCACTGCCCCCATGTGTCCAGCCCTGGTGTAGCAGGTTTGAGTGGGTGGGTTTAACCCTTTCCTTTCCTTGCTAACCTGGGTACTCTTTTTGAGTTCTTTTACTATTTCTTTTGTATAATAATTTGTTTTTGTGAGTCTTTTTAGGTCAGGTTGACAATAAACGGCACAAGATGATAAAGACACCATTAGGTCACAACATTTTTCTTCAGATGTATTTGTCATAGGTCACTGTCAGGGTCCAGCTTTCATAGCAGAAGCTCTGAAGCCTCCTCTAAGCACCCACCGATATGTCAGCTGCTCCAAAGAAGGAGCCTGCTGGGGATGCGGGACTCCGGTCTCAGAGGGCAAGTCTCTGTGTAAGCCATGCTAAGCCCAGGCAATGGTGGTTTCCAGAAAATGGAATCCCTAGTGGTGCAAGAATCCCTAAAAGAGTGGGATACAAGCCACACACAAAGTCCAACAACCATTGCGGTGTGTTCTCCCACTAGGATGACCAGGAAGAACTTGAACTGTCCAAACTAAGGTAGTCTCCTGCAAAGCAAGAAGAAGTTCTGTAAGTACCTTTGGGCTCCGTTTCCACTAGTGCAACTTGTCATGCGACTTTGGACACATGGGGTTGCATGAAGCGTCACAGTCCATACAGTTCTATGGCACGCGTTCCAATATAGGCAACTTAGAGTTGCAGCAACATTGAGGGGTTCCTGCACTACTTTGATGCGACTTTTGATGCAACTTTGATCTAGAGACTCTGAATCGCACGACTTGGAGTCATAGCCGCAGAGAGTGTATTCTAAATTCTCATTCTTAACAGAACTAGGGGACATCATTTTGGATAAGTGAAGCAAGGTCGCGAAACATCCCTCCCTTCTGAGTGAGTTGGCCAGGCTCTATCCATTCAGAGATAAGGATGTGAAGCATCTAAAGGCTGCCTCTCTAAATAGCTGAGGCCTTGATGAGGCAAGCAAGCATGTCGCTCTTCCTTGGAAGATGCAGTGAATAGCCTGAAAGGTTGCCCTGGGCTCTTGTGGCCATATCGAAAAGGATGGAAAGGTGGATGGAGAATGTGGATGCAGTATTCAGGAGCGTTTTCAGAACCCTGTAGTTCAGTTTCGGAGCTGGTGTCGGTTTCCATGATAAGGCTCCAAATGACATCAACTGCATGGTGGCATTGGTTATGCAAAGTGAATGCTATGGCTGAGGCCTGGGCTTGCTGTTCCCGCCTCTAATAGGTGTAGTATAGCATTCCCTTTTAGGGAGCTTTATCTTTTGGCAAGCTGGATAGCACCAGAACCCTGGCCACAGTTGGCAAGTTGAGGTCCTACCTCAGGACCAGCACTGGCTAGGCCAGAATAGGACAGTCTATAAACAAATTTCAGAGAGTGTGAGGGTCGCACATTTTTAGAGACCAGGTTGGGATTTTAGGAAGAGCTGGTGAGGGGACCTAATAACCCCTCAGAAGTATGCTAACGCTTGAACTCGGGATCCAAGAAGCTACTGAGTTGGGCTTCATACTATTGGGACATCAAAGTAATCCTTTCAGGACATGCATGGTCCATCAGAAGTCCTCCATCTTCTGTGATTCATTTCCATAGATTTTGCCTCACTCTGAGGTAAAGAAAGCACATACTCATGCTTTACATAAGTCGCAAATGTGCCAAAGTACCGGTGTGCCAGTCTCTGAATGCGAGAGATTTCAGGCAGGTGCTTGCCCCTCTTATGGTCATGAAGAGGTACAGCTTGCGGAGACCTTGCACACCTGAGACAATTTTCAGCAAAGGAGAAGTTCAAGGTGGAAACATAGTCCCTGTTTCATAGGGGGCCCAGCCAGGTGACTGGTTTGTTTCCAATAGACTTAAGATGCTTACATTCATGTGCCCATTGTAGAAGACTTCTGCAAGTTCCTTCAGTTCACTGTAGGTCAAGACCATCTCCAGCTCCAGCCATTCGGGCTTTCAACATCACCCTTTGTGTTTTCAGGGTCTTATTGGTTGTTGTAGTCTTTATCAAAACAGGGAGCATACTCAAAACAGAGGGCAGCTGCTTTAGCCCAGAGCTCAGGTCTTTTCTAT
Organism: Aquarana catesbeiana; assembly: GCF_042186555.1. Taxonomy (NCBI): domain Eukaryota; kingdom Metazoa; phylum Chordata; class Amphibia; order Anura; family Ranidae; genus Aquarana; species Aquarana catesbeiana. The sequence goes on along the minus strand of NC_133328.1, from coordinate 355,359,803 downwards.
GGGCCTCAAATTTGGCTGGCTGTTGAATCTGGCAAAGAGACACCTGGAGCCTACTCAGTCTCTTGTGGGCCTTGGGGCTCAGTTCAAGATATTCTTGGATCATTGCCTTGGCTCTGGATATTTTGGATCTGAATACTCCTGGCCCGGTTTTCTTTCCACCTGCGCGCCTTTCAGTGTCTAAAATGATTGGCACTATGGTTTCCACGGATCCGAGGATAAAGTGGATGCTGGAGAAGGCGGCCTTTCTGGAAGGGGTTTCTCCAGCAGTGGGAGCCAAGAAGCAGATTTCAGGCCTTTCACCATATAACAGAAGGAGTGTCAGTGTTTTTAGGTTAGTCAACCCTACGGCGGTCTCCTACATTAAAAGACAGACTGGGGACTCACAGCCTGTTCTCTATTACAGGAAGCAGAGCCAATTATGTCTTGGGCTCAGAAGCTTCGAGCCTACAACTTAGTGGCGTATGTTCCCATGGTCCAAAATGTTCTAACGGATTTTCTTTCCAGAGTCCACAATGAATGGTCTCTACATGTGGAGGTTTTCAGGTGCAGATGCCCTGATGGATCATTAGAAATGTGGTAGGACCTATGCATTTCTTCCAGCCCTGGACAACCTCGGGTTTTCTACTAAGACTCTGAACAGAGGTTGTGGTGTTAGTGGCAGTGATGCCTTATTGGCCAATTGGGTCATGGTTTCCCTTGCTAGCACAGTTCAGCTTCTGGAATCCAGTTCACCTTCTCCTCAGGCCAGGCCTTCTGTCACTGAGTACAATTCTAAATCTATATCTAGCACGGTTGCATCTGACAGCCTGGTTCTCAAGATTGGAGGTCCAGATTCATCTCCACTCTTCTGAATACTAGAAGAATGAACGCAGACAAAGTTGACTGGAGTATCTGGTCAAAGTTGTTCAATACATGTCTACTGCTGACAGATGATGTGGTGATATAGAAGTTTTAGATATTCTAAGCTTCCTCCAGTTGGATTTAGTTCCAACTCTATCGGTCAGAGTTCAAGTATCAGATTTATCGGCGTTCACAGGTTTTTCCAGTCTAGGCATCTTTCCTGTCAAACCATTCCTCAAGGAAGCAGCTAGGCTCAGACCTCGGAGTAAGTAGAGGTTTTCCAATGGAGTCTCCCTCTTGTTCTTAACTCCCCCTTGGGAATTGGAGCGGAGTGTTCTAGGACTGTCTCTGTTAGAGGCCTCTCTGTCCAGTTCGCCTTTTCCCGGGTTATCACGTTGTCATAAAATGCCTATAAAAAGTACACACGACCAGACTTTCCAGCAGGAAAAGTCCGATGGAATCTTTTCAGCAGACATTCCGATCATGTATGGGCCTCATCTGACTTTTTTTTTCTAAAATTCTGACGGACCTAGAAATAGAACATGTTTCAAATCTTTCCAACGGAATCAGTTTCTATCCGGTAAACCATTCGTCTGTAAGCTTTTCCATTGGACCAAAAACAACGCATGCTCCGAAGCAAGTACGAGACGACAGCTATTGTCTACGTGCTATTGAACTTCCTTTTTCTAGTCCGTCGTAAGTGTTGTACGTCACCGCATTCTAGACGGTCGGACTTTGGTGTGATCGTGTGTACGCAAGACAGTTTCAGCGGAACTTTGTCAGAACTCTGTCAGAAAAACCTTCAGAGTTCATTCCAATGGAAAAAACGGTCGTGTGTATGCGGCATTAGAGTTTGGTTCACTGGTCATGGAGAACTTTCTGACGTTCTTTCCAGTTGAGCGGTGTTGTTACTTACCGTTAGAGTTCTAACTTGCAAGGGAGAAAGCGCGCTGTGGCTTAGTTGGTTAAAGCACATTTCTATTAAACAGGGAATACTAATTTGACTTCCAGCAGTGCCTTCCTTCAATTTTAGGAATCCCTCAGATATTGTAAAGTCATATATGTATACAAGCTACAGCTTTCTTCAGGCTTCAGAATGCCTGTTCATTCCTTTGCCAAAAAGGACAGAGAATCGTGCCTCATATAGGGCGATTGCGGCATGGACTGTCATGAATATTGTGTTTATTTAAATGCAACTCTATGGTGCATCTCTGTTGTACTCACTTCCTGTGTGGTGTTTCCTGTTCCTGCTGGTTATTATTCAATGAACATGGCTTCTGTACAGTAATGGCTTGTGCTAAACATGGCCTCTGTACAGTAATGGCTTGTGCTGTCTTTACTTACATCACATCAAACACGAATTGCCTAGGTCATCCAATGGGCTCACAGAGCCAAGGGCTTGGCTCCTTTAGAGGTAGTGTCTGCTCACTCGACCAGGTGTGGGTCTACATCTTGGGCAGCTTGGAAGTGCACCTGGAAGTTCAATCACTGAGGGGGACATGCAAGGAAAGTAAAAAAACAGCATTTTTGCTTGTACATGATGGATGATAAAATCAGCAGAGCTTCCCATAATTTCAGATCTTACCCTCAGATTTACAGCGACTGCACTTCCAAGTGCACTTTCAAGCGCACTAGCGGTACACTTGTAGTGCAAAGTGGATTTGCCTTTAGTAAATCAACCCCAATGTTTCTTGTTTCTTGTGCATCTACTTTGCTTCATTCATTTGCAGATCAAAATGATGAGCTTCAATCTGCAACCTGACATTAAAAATATTTTTTTAAAATGACATTTGTTCCTATTTAACCCTTTCTGCCCCTCGGTTTATCCATATGGCCTTAATTAATGCTTCCTCTCCTTTTCCCCTTAACTATTATTTTTCCTGATTAAATTTCTTTTGTTTATTTCTGCTTCCCTAACCATTAATAGCAACTTTTTTTTTTTCATTATTATTCATTTTGTTCATTATTTTCATTATACTGTACCCAAATTACCTTTTTGAGACAGATAGAGTTTTGTTTTGGTGCTTCTTAATAACCAGTGAGATTTTTTATACTTTGTATACAAAGTTTTCATTTATTGCAGAATTCCAACTAAAAACAACAAGATCCCCCATTAAAAGATAAATTAAGCTTTTTCTGCAATATTCACTTTCATTCTGGAAGATTGCCACTCAGTGTCTTTTTTTTGCTGCAAGATGTTATCAGTCTGATGGCCATTGGCTCCCACTGTTATCAATCCTGACAACAGAGGAGTGTGCCAGGGATAGCTTGCTATGGTGGGCACTCAGCAGGGGGGAGGAGCCAGGAGCACCAGCGGGGGACCTGAAAAGAGGAGGGTCGGGGCTGCTCTGTTCAAAACTATTTCACAAAGCAGGTAAGTATGACAGTATGGGTTTACAATCACTTTAGAGGAATATTTATAAAGCAGTGAATCTGACATTTAAACATTTATAAATGTGTTTTCAATGATAGTGCTTGATTTTGCCCAAAGTCACATTTATTACTTTATAAATATGCCCCTTACACTGTATTTTTTTTTTTAAGGCAGACTACCAGTAGCATTACACAGGAGTTGCTGCACTATAGGATTTAAGGGAAACTTGTAGCTTATTAAACATCAGTTTATCAGTGCCTTACATCGTAATGGCAGTGTCCTCTGCATTGAGAGTTTCTTTGTTTCCTAGGTCACACACCAGTTTTAGAACTAGTATATCATGCCCTAGGGTTGGAGATTGGCATACTTTTGTTTTAGCTCTCCCAGCCAAGGACACTGAGGTCAAATGTACAGTTATTACAGTGTGGAAAATGCATCGGGCTCTGTGTACTTATGAAGGTAGCAGCTGCTACATATGGATCACAAAAGGTTTCTTTTAGAGTGAGACTGGTGTCAAGGGCATATACAGTGGATATACAAAGTCTACACACCCCTGTAAAAATTACAGTTTTTTTGCGATGTAAAAAAAATGAGACTAAGATAAATAATTTCAGAACTTTTCCCACCTTTAATGTGACTCATAAACTGTACAACTCATTTGAAAAACAAACTGAAATCTTTTAGGGAGGGGAAGTAAAAATAAGAAACTAAAATAATGTGGTTGCATAAGTGTGCAAACACGCTTATAACTGGGGTTGTAGCTGTGTCCAAAATTAAGCAATCACATTCAAACTGATGTTAAATAGGAGTCTGTACACACCAGCCATCATTTAGAGTGCCTCTGATTAACCCCAAATAAAGTTCAACTGTTCTAGTAGGTCTTTCCCGATTTTTTCTTAGTCACATCCTACAGCAAAAGCCATGGTCCACAGAAAGCTTCCAAAGCATCAGCAGGATCTCATTGTTAAAAGGAATTAGTCAGGAGAAGGGTACAAAATAATTTTTAAGGCATTAGATATAACATGGAACACAGTGACAGTCATCATCAAGTGGAGAAAATATGGCACAACAGTGACATTACAAAGAACTGGACATCCCTCCAAAATTGATAAAAAGATGAGAAGGAACCTGGCCATTGAGACTGTCAAGAGGCCTACAGCAACATTAAAGGAGCTGCTGGAATATCTGGCAAGTATTGGCTGTGTGGTACATGTGACAACAATCTCTCATATTCTTCATATGTCTGGGCTATGGGGTAGAGTGGCATGAAGAAAAACGTCCAAGCCCGGCTAAATTTTGCAAAAACACATCTGAAGTCTCCCAAAAGCATGTGGGAAAAAGTTGAACTTTTTTGGCTATAATTCCAAGAGATATGTTTGGTGCAAAAACACTGCACATCACCAAAAGATCACCATACCCACAGTGAAGCATGGTGGTGGCAGCATCATGCTTTGGGTCTGTTTTTCTTCAGCTGGGACAGGGACCTCAGTCAAGGTAGAGGATTATAACCAGTAGAAGATTATAACCAGTTCCAAATACCAGTCAATATTGGCACAAAACCTTCAGGCTTCTGCTAGAAAGCTGAACATGAAGGGGAACTTCACCTTTCAGCATGACAATGACCCAAAGCATACATCCAATTCAACAAAGGAATGGCTTCACCAGAAGAAGATTACATTTTTGGAATGGGCCAGCCAGAGCCCAGACCTGAATCCACTTCAGGGATGATCTGAAGAGGGCTGTGCACAGGAGATGCCCTTGCAATCTGACAGATTTGGAGTGTTTTTGCAAAGAAGAGTGGGCAAATATTGCCAAGTTAAGATGTGCCATGATAGATTCATACCTAAAAAGACTGAGTGCTGTAGTAAAAAGGTGCTTCAACAAAGTATTAGTGTAAGGGTGTGCACACTTATGCAATCATATTATTTTATTTTTTTTTTTTTTTACTTCCCTCCTCCTAAAAGTTTGTTGTTCAACTGAGTTGTACAGTTTATAAGTCACATTAACCACTTGCTTACTGGACACTTAAACCCCCTCCTGCCCAGACCGATTTTCAGCTTTCAGTGCTGACACACTTTGAATGACAATTGCGCGATCATACAATACTGTACCCAAATTAAATTTTTATCATTTTTTTCACACAAATAGAGCTTTCTTTTGGTGGTATTTAATCACAGCTGGGATTTTTATTTTTTGGTAAACAAAGAAAAAAAGATGGAAAATTTTGAAAAAAAAAAAAAAAGTTTCATTAGTTTGTTATAAAATTTTGCAAACAGGTAATCTTTCTCCTTCATTGATATGCGCTGATGAGGCGGCAGTGGTGGGCACTGATAGGCTGCACTGGTGGGCACTGATAGGCTGCACTGATGGGCACTGATAGGCACAGTTAAGACGGCACTGATAGGCACAGATAAGGTGGAACTGATGGGGACAGATAAGGCGGTACTGATGGGCACAGATAAGGCAGCACTGATGGCCACTGATAAGATGGCACTGATGGGTTGCATTGATGGGTGGCACTGATGGATGGCACTGATGGGTACCACTGATAGATGGCACTGATGGGCACTGATAGCTGGCACTGATGGTTGGCACTGATAGGTGGCACTGATAGGTGGCACTGATGGGCGGCACTAATGGGCACTTGTAAGTGACACTGATGGGCACTGTTAATGAGGCACTGATTGTGGGCACTGATAGGTGGCACTGTGGGCACTGATGGGTAGGACTGTGGGTACTGATGGGTGGCGCTGGTGGGCACTGGTAGGCGGCACTGTTGTCTACTGCTAGGTGGCACTGGCAGGTGGCACAGGTGGGCATTAAGGAGCTGGAGGCAGCTCTCTGATCAGGACTTATGTCCCTCTCACAGCTGCCGGTGATTGGCTTTTTTTTTTTCACGCTGTTAGCGCGAGGAGAAAAAATAGCCGATTACTGGCTCTGTTTACATCATATGGTCAGCTGACAGCTGAACACGTGGTAAGGGGTCGATCCCTTACTCTGATCTGTGATCCAGCGAGTCTCATAGACTCGCTGATCACAGAGCGCGCCGTGCATGCCCTGCAGGAGGTGCGCAGGCCGCTCGGACACGGGGGGACATCAATAGAGGTACTCCCAGCAAAGCAGGTCCGTGCTGTAGCCATCATTCGGCTATAGCGCGGATCTGAACCAGTTAAAGGTGGAAAAAATCTGAAATGATTTATCGTTGTCTCATTTTTTTTACCTCACAGAAACCTGTGTAGACTTTTTATATCCACTATAAGTGAACAGAATAATAGTATATAGACATCCCCCTGATATATTACATTTCAATTTCCTCAATAATATATTTAAATAATAAAATACTATAACATTTTACAATGGTTTAATTGCCTACTACTAAATTACATTTGATAAGATAATGCAACTTTAAAGTGTATCTAAATCCAAGAAAAAAATAAAACACATTGGAGCTTAATGGCTCTTAAGCCTAGCACACACTATCATGTTTTTTTTTTTCGTTCAACATAACTCAGGTCGGAGCCACTATACTAACGATAAAATGTAGGTATAGGGTGAGCGTTAGGGGGAGCAATGCAGGCAGGTGACATGAGAAGTTATAAGTGAAGTAGGAGTGGTGCATACACCATATAAACAGTTATAAAGAACAGTTTGTGTAAAAAAGGTAGTCCAGACTAAGCCAAGTCCATATGTTCTAAAGGGTGTAACTGTGTGACACAGGTGTATACAGGCAGCCAGCTAGCATAGAAGAAGTGGCTCTGTAGAGACAAGAGTAGGAGACAAGGAGCGCCGGTCTAAGAGTAGTATATAAGGTGAAAACATGTATTTATTGATGATTTCACTCACAAAATAGTGGATAAAAGTCAGCATGTAGTGAGGTCACTCAATGGCATGCTTCCCAGGGGAGAGCAGGGTCCGCGGCGTCTCACGTTGCCAGCCACACCGGTGGTGTCCAGAGCTCCGGGTCAGTGGTGGAGGTGGACAGTAGTCGTCAAAGAGATGGAGAGGCAATAGGGGGCGTGGTTCTGGCAGCGTGCGTACGGAGCATGCATGCTCCATCATCAAGCTTTCTTGTCTCCTACTACTGTACTAACAATCCAACGTTAGTACATCGATCTCCCCTGCTGAGCTGTTGTGTTCTGATGGCCCCCCTCCAGAACACTCCAGCCACTCTGATCAGCGCTCTCAGCTATTGGTTTTCCAGCATGCACATCTGACAGAAGCCAGCCAAAGGGCTGATGTTGCCCGACATTCACCACATGTGTACTAGGCTTTTGTTTTCCTATTTTTTCTTTATTTTCACCTGGTGACTCTGCCAGTAGCAGGCTTTCTGTCCTAAACTGACAATACTTACTAAGTGTACAAAATCTATGGTGGAGCAAGACTCCTTTTTTCCAAAACACAGCTGTTGTGTAGTCCACGGTAGGGATGAGCCGAACACCCCCCTGTTCGGTTCGCACCAGAACATGCGAACAGGAAAAAAGTTCGTTCGAACATGCGAACACCGTTAAAGTCTATGGGACACGAACATGAATAATCAAAAGTGCTAATTTTAAAGGCTTATATGCAAGTTATTGTCATAAAAAGTGTTTGGGGACCTGGGTCCTGCCCCAGGGGACATGGATCAATGCAAAAAAAAGTTTTAAAAACGGCCGTTTTTTCAGGAGCAGTGATTTTAATAATGCTTAAAGTCAAACAATAAAAGTGTAATATCCCTTTAAATTTCGTACCTGGGGGGTGTCTATAGTATGCCTGTAAAGGGGCGCATGTTTCCTGTGTTTAGAACAGTCTGACAGCAAAATGACATTTTGAAGGAAAAAACTCATTTAAAACTACTCGCGGCTATTGCATTGCCGACAATACACATAGAAGTTCATTGATAAAAACGGCATGGGAATTCCCCAAAGGGGAACCCCGAACCAAAATTAAAAAAAAAAAATGACGTGGGAGTCCTCCTAAATTCCATACCAGGCCCTTCAGGTCTGGTATGGATATTAAGGGGAACCCCGGCCAAAATTAAAAAAAAAAAATGACGTGGGGTTCCCCCTAAATTCCATACCAGACCCTTCAGGTCTGGTATGGATTTTAAGGGGAACCCCGCGCCAAAAAAAAAAAAAAAAACGGCGTGGGGTCCCCCCAAAAATCCATACCAGACCCTTATCCGAGCACGCAACCTGGCAGGCCGCAGGAAAAGAGGGGGGGACGAGAGTGCGGCCCCCCTCCCTCCTGAACCGTACCAGGCCACATGCCCTCAACATTGGGAGGGTGCTTTGGGGTAGCCCCCCAAAACACCTTGTCCCCATGTTGATGAGGACAAGGGCCTCATCCCCACAACCCTGGCCGGTGGTTGTGGGGGTCTGCGGGCGGGGGGCTTATCGGAATCTGGAAGCCCCCTTTAACAAGGTGACCCCCAGATCCCGCCCCCCCCTGTGTGAAATGGTAAGGGGGTACATAAGTACCCCTACCATTTCACGAAAAAAGTGTCAAAAATGTTAAAAATGACAAGAGACAGTTTTTGACAATTCCTTTATTTAAATGCTTCTTCTTTCTTCTATCTTCCTTCATCTTCTGGTTCTTCTGGTTCTTCTGGCTCTTCTGGTTCTTCCTCCGGCGTTCTCGTCCAGCATCTCCTCCGCGGCGTCTTCTGTCTTCTTCTCCTCGGGCCGCTCCGCACCCATGGCATGGGGGGGAGGCTCCCGCTCTTCTCTTCTTCTTTTCTTCTCTTCTTCTCTTCTTCATTTTCTTCTCCGGGCCGCTCCGCAATCCATGCTGGCATGGAGGGAGGCTCCCGCTGTGTGACGGCGCTCCTCGTCTGACAGTTCTTAAATAACGGGGGGGGGCGGGGCCACCCGGTGACCCCGCCCCCCTCTGACGCACGGTGACTTGACGGGACTTCCCTGTGGCATTCCCCGTGACGTCACAGGGAAGTCCCGTCAAGTCACCGTGCGTCAGAGGGGGGCGGGGTCACCGGGTGGCCCCGCCCCCCGTTATTTAAGAACTGTCAGACGAGGAGCGCCGTCACACAGCGGGAGCCTCCCTCCATGCCAGCATGGATTGCGGAGCGGCCCGGAGAAGAAAATGAAGAAGAGAAGAAGAGAAGAAAAGAAGAAGAGAAGAGCGGGAGCCTCCCCCCCATGCCATGGGTGCGGAGCGGCCCGAGGAGAAGAAGATAGAAGACGCCGCGGAGGAGATGCTGGACGAGAACGCCGGAGGAAGAACCAGAAGAGCCAGAAGAACCAGAAGATGAAGGAAGATAGAAGAAAGAAGAAGCATTTAAATAAAGGAATTGTCAAAAACTGTCTCTTGTCATTTTTAACATTTTTGACACTTTTTTCGTGAAATGGTAGGGGTACTTATGTACCCCCTTACCATTTCACACAGGGGGGGGGGGCCGGGATCTGGGGGTCACCTTGTTAAAGGGGGCTTCCAGATTCCGATAAGCCCCCCGCCCGCAGACCCCCACAACCACCGGCCAGGGTTGTGGGGATGAGGCCCTTGTCCTCATCAACATGGGGACAAGGTGTTTTGGGGGGCTACCCCAAAGCACCCTCCCAATGTTGAGGGCATGTGGCCTGGTACGGTTCAGGAGGGAGGGGGGGCCGCACTCTCGTCCCCCCCTCTTTTCCTGCGGCCTGCCAGGTTGCGTGCTCGAATAAGGGTCTGGTATGGATTTTTGGGGGGACCCCACGCCGTTTTTTTTTTTTTTTTGGCGCGGGGTTCCCCTTAAAATCCATACCAGACCTGAAGGGTCTGGTATGGAATTTAGGGGGAACCCCACGTCATTTTTTTTTTTTAATTTTGGCCGGGGTTCCCCTTAATATCCATACCAGACCTGAAGGGTCTGGTATGGAATTTAGGGGGACTCCCACGTCATTTTTTTTTTTTAATTTTGGTTCGGGGTTCCCCTTTGGGGAATTCCCATGCCGTTTTTATCAATGAACTTCTATGTGTATTGTCGGCAATGCAATAGCCGCAGGTAGTTTTAAATGAGTTTTTTCCTTCAAAATGTCATTTTGCTGTCAGACTGTTCTAAACACAGGAAACATGCGCCCCTTTACAGGCACACTATAGACACCCCCCAGGTACGAAATTTAAAGGGATATTACACTTTTATTGATTGACTTTAAGCATTATTAAAATCACTGCTCCTGAAAAAACGGCCGTTTTTAAAACTTTTTTTTGCATTGATCCATGTCCCCTGGGGCAGGACCCAGGTCCCCAAACACTTTTTATGACAATAACTTGCATATTAGCCTTTAAAATTAGCACTTTTGATTTCTCCCATAGACTTTTAAAGGGTGTTCCGCGGCATTCGAATTTGCCGCGAACACCCCAAATTGTTCGCTGTTCGGTGAACTTGCGAACAGCCAATGTTCGAGTCGAACATGAGTTCGACTCGAACTCGAAGCTCATCTTCTGTCTTCTTCTCCTCGGGCCGCTCCGCACCCATGGCATGGGGGGGAGGCTCCCGCTCTTCTCTTCTTCTTTTCTTCTCTTCTTCTCTTCTTCATTTTCTTCTCCGGGCCGCTCCGCAATCCATGCTGGCATGGAGGGAGGCTCCCGCTGTGTGACGGCGCTCCTCGTCTGACAGTTCTTAAATAACGGGGGGGGGCGGGGCCACCCGGTGACCCCGCCCCCCTCTGACGCACGGTGACTTGACGGGACTTCCCTGTGGCATTCCCCGTGACGTCACAGGGAAGTCCCGTCAAGTCACCGTGCGTCAGAGGGGGGCGGGGTCACCGGGTGGCCCCGCCCCCCGTTATTTAAGAACTGTCAGACGAGGAGCGCCGTCACACAGCGGGAGCCTCCCTCCATGCCAGCATGGATTGCGGAGCGGCCCGGAGAAGAAAATGAAGAAGAGAAGAAGAGAAGAAAAGAAGAAGAGAAGAGCGGGAGCCTCCCCCCCATGCCATGGGTGCGGAGCGGCCCGAGGAGAAGAAGATAGAAGACGCCGCGGAGGAGATGCTGGACGAGAACGCCGGAGGAAGAACCAGAAGAGCCAGAAGAACCAGAAGATGAAGGAAGATAGAAGAAAGAAGAAGCATTTAAATAAAGGAATTGTCAAAAACTGTCTCTTGTCATTTTTAACATTTTTGACACTTTTTTCGTGAAATGGTAGGGGTACTTATGTACCCCCTTACCATTTCACACAGGGGGGGGGGCCGGGATCTGGGGGTCACCTTGTTAAAGGGGGCTTCCAGATTCCGATAAGCCCCCCGCCCGCAGACCCCCACAACCACCGGCCAGGGTTGTGGGGATGAGGCCCTTGTCCTCATCAACATGGGGACAAGGTGTTTTGGGGGGCTACCCCAAAGCACCCTCCCAATGTTGAGGGCATGTGGCCTGGTACGGTTCAGGAGGGAGGGGGGGCCGCACTCTCGTCCCCCCCTCTTTTCCTGCGGCCTGCCAGGTTGCGTGCTCGAATAAGGGTCTGGTATGGATTTTTGGGGGGACCCCACGCCGTTTTTTTTTTTTTTTTTGGCGCGGGGTTCCCCTTAAAATCCATACCAGACCTGAAGGGTCTGGTATGGAATTTAGGGGGAACCCCACGTCATTTTTTTTTTTTAATTTTGGCCGGGGTTCCCCTTAATATCCATACCAGACCTGAAGGGTCTGGTATGGAATTTAGGGGGACTCCCACGTCATTTTTTTTTTTTAATTTTGGTTCGGGGTTCCCCTTTGGGGAATTCCCATGCCGTTTTTATCAATGAACTTCTATGTGTATTGTCGGCAATGCAATAGCCGCAGGTAGTTTTAAATGAGTTTTTTCCTTCAAAATGTCATTTTGCTGTCAGACTGTTCTAAACACAGGAAACATGCGCCCCTTTACAGGCACACTATAGACACCCCCCAGGTACGAAATTTAAAGGGATATTACACTTTTATTGATTGACTTTAAGCATTATTAAAATCACTGCTCCTGAAAAAACGGCCGTTTTTAAAACTTTTTTTTGCATTGATCCATGTCCCCTGGGGCAGGACCCAGGTCCCCAAACACTTTTTATGACAATAACTTGCATATTAGCCTTTAAAATTAGCACTTTTGATTTCTCCCATAGACTTTTAAAGGGTGTTCCGCGGCATTCGAATTTGCCGCGAACACCCCAAATTGTTCGCTGTTCGGTGAACTTGCGAACAGCCAATGTTCGAGTCGAACATGAGTTCGACTCGAACTCGAAGCTCATCCCTAGTCCACGGTGACGACTCAAATAGGGCTAATAATATTCTTTGAAATTCCAGTGCAGCATTGTGAGCCTACAGAAAGTTGGAAGCTTAATGGATTTCTGGCAAAATCAACAGGTATTTTCTTTTGCACTTAGTAAACAAATAGTGAACAAAGTGAATGGCCATTCAGCCTAGGGAATATGGTGTAGCTGTGTTAAAGGATAGGTGAACTGTCACTACATTATTATGGGGAATACTGACCCCTTTCGCTTTGCTAAAGTTTCTGTTAAAATAAGGACATTTCATAGAAACTTTACTTTGGAAAAATGAGTTGTAGTCAAAGAAAAGGTAAAATTTTTTTTTTAGGGTTTTGGTGGTTTTTATAGCTGCAGTAGGCTTTAACTGAGTTATAATTATATAAGTTATAATTTGTGTCCTGTCGCTTTCAACTTTTTACTTTTTTTTTCATCCTCTTTTTTTCACTTCTGTGATAAAGAGTTATGTAACAATAAACACACTCACACACACACACTATATTTATAAAATATATAAAATGGTAAGAGAGAAAAGATGGCAAAATAGAAGCTAATTATGCCAAAATATTGTATCTGTAAAAATGGGTAACTATGTCACAAAGGCATTTTTGCTGAAAGCACTTCGCTCTTCCCTATACATTTTGTCAATGAAGCTGCCACCCAGACACTTGATGGGTCCTCCTCAACGAGACAGCTGTTCATCTTTTAAAGCAAGTGTGGCTAGCTTTAGAAACATTCAAATTCAATGCCCTTCTTCTTCAGCATATTGCACTCTAAAAATTGTTTGTTGGAATTAAGGCAGCATTTTGCATTCAGCGTTTTAATTAAATAACAATTTAAAACATACATTGCTAAAAACTGACATTTCTGTTTGAAGTAAAAAACTAGCACTTGAAAAAATATAATTAACAGTCACAATTTATTGTCAGCTATTCTAACTTAACATTGTGTTTTCCTAATTAAAGATATTTAGTTAGGAAAACCTAAATTAATTGAGTCATATCAATGTAGTATTATATTTTGTGTTAACAAAATATTGCCTTAATTATTACTGGCAGTTACAGAGCACTAAAAAAATGTTACACAGTGCCTTATAAGCTTTCACATTAGTCCCTGTCCCCAAGGAGCTTAAAATTTAAGGTCACTGTCTCACAATTAACCTACCAGCAAGGTCTTTGTAGTGTGGAAGGAAACTTACACACAGGGAGAACATGCAAATCATGAAAAGCGGTTCATTGGCTGATTTGCAGCAGTGGGGTCTTCAGTTTAAATCCTGACCAGGTGAAGTATCTGCAGAGTTTGCATGTTCTTCCTATGCTTGCATGAGTTTCCTTCCACGCTCCAAAGACCTTATCAATTAATTTAATTAATTGGTATATGTATGCAAGCTAGTAACCTTAGAATGTAAGCTCCTTGAGAGCAGGGATTAATGCAAAAATATGTAAGGTGCTACATAAAATTGTCAGTGCTATTTAACCATTTCAATACAGGGCATTTTCACCCCCTTTCTGCCCAGATCAATTTTTAGTTTTCAGCACTGTCCCACTTTGAATGACAATTGTGCAGTCGTGCGATGTTGTACCCAAACAAAATTGATGTCTTTTTTTCGCCACAAATAGAGCTTTCTTTTGGTGGTATTTGATCACCTCTGAGGTTTTTATTCTTTGCGCTATAAACAAAAGAAGAGCAACAATTTTGAAAAAAAACACAATTTTTTTAAATTTTTGCTATAATAAAATCCCAATTAAAAAAAAAAAACAACAATTTTTTCCCTCAGTTTAGGCAGATATGTATTCTTCTACATATTTTTGGTAAAAAAAAAATCGCAATAAGCATATATTGATTGGTTTGCGCAAAAGTTATAGCGTCTACAAAATGGTATAGATTTATGGCATTTTTTTTTTACTAGTAATGACGGCGATTTGCAATTTTTTTCATGACTGTGACATTGCAACGGACATATCGGACACTTTTGACACATTTTTGGACCATTCACATTTATACAGCGATCAGTGCTATAAAATTGCACTGATTACTGTGTAAATGTGACTGGCAGGGAAGGGGTTAACGCTAGGGGGTGATCGAGGGGTTAATTATGTTTCCTAGGAAGTGATTCTAACTGTAGGGGGTGGGGACTCACAAGGGGAGGAGACCAATCGGTGTTGCTCGGCCATCGTGGCCACCGGGCACACGCACCGGGTCCCGAGAAATGCGGGAAGCCCACAACATCATATGACGCCCGCCCAGGATGGGAGATCCCTCCTGCGGGTGTCATATTACTATGGACGGGAAAGGAAGTGATTAAATGCCTGTCATATAAATAAGGTACATTTTGGTAATGTATGTTTTATATTATAATCTAATTAAAATGTAAATCCAACAAACAACCTTTAAAGTTTGGTATATTTGTCATATATTTTTACTAGTCGCTAAAATGTTCTTACATTTGGTTCCCTTGTTCATTTTATTTATGTTCGTAAAGATGACGAGTACTGAAAAGTGTTTATTGATAAACATTGTTGCTCTACTTCTTCTCAGACTTTAATACAGTATTCTCAGTACTTAATGCTATTTATTTATAGCATTTTTTGTTCCAATGTCTTTAATATTTGACATTTATGTTGTATGTTGGGTTCCTAATAATTCCTTCTTGTTAGCTTATCGTGTAGCTATCAAATGTCCAATTGACAGTTTCACAAACAACAACCTGGAAAGATTACCTTTCTGCCTAGGGGCATGTACTGTGCTGTGCTGCCATAGTAACCTAATGCCACAAGTACACCGAGGCACACTGATATAAAAGCTGTTTGAAATATAAAAAAAGAAATACATTCTGAGATACTTAGCAGGGTAATATTACCTTAGAAACAAACATGACACAAGTATTTAATTGAGAACACATATGTGTTATTTATTTATCTCATTTCAATGTGCCAGAGGCCGCAGACCTCTTTGAATGCAGACACTCAGAATAAAAATATTTTTACACCTGGCATTGAATATTTATCAAGAAAATGTTAATTGAAAAGCTGTATTTCTTATTTCGCTGGTATTTAAGACCAAATTTTGTCCAAAATTGTTTTCTAAAAACAGATTTCTAACCCTTCCCTATTCTAATTTAGGCTATAAAAAATGTTTTAGCTGGAGTTGGACATTAAACATGTTTTAAACATATTTCTGTTTTATTTAGTGTTTTTCTGCATATTTCTAATGATATTCACAGAATTGGAACGGTAGGGATTGCATAAAGTATGAAGGGAAGGCAAAGTGAACCTACAGTATCTTCATTTTAAAGATACCCTATCATTTCGCCCATAAAGGACAAAGTAAAAGGTCCTCTTGAAAAAACAACCCTTTCCATTCACTGATATTTTTTCTGTTATCTCCTGCTGCTTGTTCCTCTGTAGAAGCTGGAAAAGGTTGTGGCGCCTATCAAACCCAGAGTGGACAACAATGGACAGACAGGCGAGCCCGGTGAGTAATCTATCCTTAATGAATATCAAAAAAGTGAAAATGCTTCTCCTGTCCAAAAGTTTCTGTCCTTTTGCCCTACAACCAGATTCAATGGCTTTAACTTTGAAGTTGAGATGTTGAGATTTAAAAAGGTCCCTCAAAATCAAACAGTTCTTCTCTAATCTTCTCTACACAACCCCAGACAGCGACAGCAGTTAAGGGTGTACCATCTAAGCTGAAAAAACATGTGAAACAAGACGTCTGCACTGAAATTAATAGAAGGACCTATACTAATCTTGGTCCTGATGAATGTTCAGCTTTGAGAACACTAACGAACGATAAAAGCATTATAATCAAACCGGTTGATAAAGGTGGAGCAATTGTTATCATGGACTACAAGGAATACAGAGACAATCTCTTCCAGGCATGACATTTCATTTCGGACAGGTGTTGGGTTCCCAGACAACAAATTTTGGATGACCCGGTGTTTTTGGGGTTGTCTTTTTGGCAAAAGCTCCAGCTGGCACACTTCCTTGGATCTTTACCCCCTGCTAAATCCTATTGCTGACGCCTGACTCCATTTGAACTTTCATGTCAGTTCTCTGTTGCACAACATGGTTTCCCAGACTTACCACATACTCATATACCTGACCTATCGGTTACCATACATCTCAAAATGGGAACGTGATCTGGGGTCGAGCCTCATGGACAAACAGGTATAGAGGGTCCTCCTGTTCACTTACAAAACATCTATCAGTTCCAGGTACTAAGGATCATTATTTAAACTGTTAACACTTTGGTAACATTGTTGGTAAGGTAAAAAACAAAGCAAGGAGTTGGTCTGGTTCATGGTACAACACCCATCAATCAGGCACCTCATCCCAATAATCAAAGAAAAGAGATGGAAATTGAGGGGATTTTTGCGGTGCCAATGGAGATGCAAGAAAATTACACGAGTTAAAAAAAACAATAAATTTTATTATTACAAAGTTTGAAAAAAATATACAAAATATGTATTCACAATAATGACAAATATTGGTGGTCATATTGAATGATCAATTCAAAATCGGTAGAAAATATATTGCACACTAGCCCAACATGTTTCACTATTTGCTTCTTCAGTGGATGTGCAAAATCAATTGAGAACACCAAACAACAGTTACCACCAGCAAGCAAACCAGGCTCAGCCAGAGCTGGAGGGTGACACTCTAACATGCGGCGCTTGTGAAATTGCTTGTTTCCTGCACTTAATCCCAAGCAGGTATTTTAAAGCTGCTTTTAAGCCTTTCCATCATATGGATAAATAAGCATATATATCTTTAATTTCGTCCTTCTGTCCTCTATGGCCACATCTCTGACCGATTTCCTCAATTTGGGGTATTTCGGGTGATTGTTGAGTCCGGCCTGGTTTGCTTGCTGGTGGTAACTTTTGTTTGGTGTTCTCAATTGATTTTGCACATCCCCTGAAGAAGAAAATAGTGAAACATGTTGGGCTAGTGTGCAATGTATTTTCTACCGATTTTTAATTGATCATTCAATATGACCACCAATATTTGTCATTATTGTGAATACATATTTTGTATATTTTTTAAAACTTTGTAATAATAAAATTTATTGTTTTTTTTAACTCATGTAATTTTCTTGCATCTTCATTGGCACCCCAAAAAAATCCCCTCAATTTCCAGCTCTTTTCTATTGTTGGTAAGGTGTTTCCCCAATGTCCCAATGTGTGTTGGCATTGTGGGGAGGAGATTGGTTCTCTTTTTCAAATATTTTGGTCCTGATGTTCTCTACATGCCTTCTGGTTGGAGGTACGTTGCATTACCCAGAATACCGTGGAATCCAGTGTTCTTTCTCCTGCATCATTACCATATCTTTGGCAAGACCTACAAACGCTCCATTTTACCATTACTGCTCACTGCAGTGAAAAGCTGTGTCTCGCTTTTTTGGAAGCAGACACAAGCACTGTTTGATCTCCGTCTGGTTGAAAAGGGTCTCTTAAATAAATGAGGTGGAGGACCTGGCTGCCACGGAAAGGTGCCTTTGAGACAAATTCCTCAAAAAGCGGTTCTAGTAGTATGACTTTACATACACACCTTTTGGATTGAATTGTCATCCTGGGGCATTTGGAGGTTGCTTTGCTGGCTTGCCGAGTCTGGGGAGATAGAGGGAGGACGCAGGCTCTAGTCCTCTACATAAGCTAACCTCTCTCTCCCTCTACCCCCCTTTTTTTCTTCTTTCTTCGTTTTCTCTTCGCCTCCATTTACTTTTCACCCTCTCTCTTCTTTCTACCTGAATCCACACCGAAAAACACAAGGTACAGAGACAACCTGTCAGGGAAATAGCCTTAGGAGAACTGGCAATAGTGCCAGTACTGCTGCTAAACCCATCTCATTGCTGGACTATCATCAGCCTTCCTGTGTTCCTGAGCCTCTGTGCAATTGCTGTTTGAATTCCCTGTTGTGACCCGGCTTGTACCTGACCTGTCTGATCTGCTCTCCTGGTTTAACCCCCTGGCTTGCTTTACCGACATGTTGCTTTCTCCAGTACCTGACCCCTGCTTGTATCACGGACTTTGCTACAGTTATCTGTTCCTGCTTGCCTTCCTGTACCAGACCTTTGGCTTGTCTCTGTTCTTGCAACCTGCCTCTTCCTCCTGCTGGATCTACTGTGTTTGACCCCTGGCCTGGCTTCCACTACTGTCCGTTGTGCACACCTTGCCAAGTATTACTGAGGATTCCTAGAGACTTTGGCCCAGCTGTGTTTCCTGCATTACCCAGTATTCTTCAGGTGACCACCAGCTCTTCTTTCCTGTATCCATCTGGCAACCTGTGCTTCTCTGGGCACTACATCCTCTGTACCCAACTTCAGGGGTGTACTGCACTCAGCCGCAAGGGGAGCCCCAGGGCCGATCCTAGGGTCACAGACGCCTGGGTGCAGAAATATTTCTGGCGCCCCCACATGGGCGTGGTCATCTTACCAACTCCTCCCCTTTACAAATAATTCTATGGCAACGACTCAAATACAGAGCTGCTCCCCTAAGAAGTCTTTGTTACCCTGAAATCCTCCCATGATCTCTTAACAATAAAGAAAATACAGGAAGAGAGAACACTATTGAGACCTGGAGGGGAACCTCTCTGATGCACACAGAGAGGGCATCTGTTAGAAAGAGTCCCCAGACATAATACAGGATACGGTCAAAGACTGCAGACATGATACAAGAGATGGTCAGAGACTGCAGACATGATACAGGAGATGATCAGAGACTGCAGACATGGTACAGGAGATGATCAGAGACTGCAGACATAGTACAGGAGATGATCAGGAACTGCAGACATAGTACAGGAGATGATCAGAGACTGCAGACATAATACAGGAGATAATCAGAGACTGCAGACATAATACAGGAGATGATCAGAGACTGCAGACATGGTACAGGAGATGATCAGAGACTGTAGACATAGTACAGGAGATGATCAGAGACTGCAGACATGGTACAGGAGATGATCAGAGACTGCAGACATGGTACAGGAGATGATCAGAGACTGTAGACATAGTACATGAGATGATCAGAGACTGTAGACATAGTACAGGAGATGATCAGAGACTGCAGACATGGTACAGGAGATGATCAGAGACTGTAGACATAGTACAGGAGATGATCAGAGACTGTAGACATAGTACAGGAGATGAACATAGACTGCAGACATGGTAAAGGAGATGATCAGAGACTGCATACATAGTACAGGAGATGGTCAGAGACTGTAGACATGATACAAGAGACAGTCAGAGACTGCAGACATAGTACAGGAGATGATCAGAGACTGCAGACATGATACAAGAGATGGTCAGAGACTGCAGACATAGTACAGGAGATGGTCAGAGACTGCAAACATGATACAAGAGATGGTCAGAAACTGCAGACATAATACAGGAGATGGTCAGAGACTACAGACAAGATAGAATAGATGGTCAGAGACAGCAGACATGATACAAGAGACAGTCAGACACTGCAGACATGGTACAGAAGCTGGTCAGAGATTGCAGACATGATACAAGAGATGGTCAGAGACTGTAGACATGATATAAGAGACAGTCAGAGACTGCAGACATAGTACAGGAGGTGGTCAGAGACTGCAGACATGGTACAGGAGATGATCAGAGACTGCAGACATAATACAGGAGATGATCAGAGACCGCAGACATAGTACAGGAGATGATCAGAGACTGCAGACATAGTACAGGAGATGATCAGAGACTGCAGACATAGTACAGGAGATGATCAGAGACTGCAGACATAATACAGGAGATGATCAGAGACTGCACACATAGTACAGGAGATGATCAGAGACTGCAGACATGGTACAGGAGATGGTCAGAGGCTGCAGACATAGTACAGGAGATGGTCAGAGACTGCAGACATAGTACAGGAGATGGTCAGAGACTGCAGACATGATACAAGAGATGGTCAGAGACTGCAGACATAGTACAGGAGATGATCAGAGACTGCAGACATGGTACAGGAGATGATCAGAGACTGCAGACATGGTACAGGAGATGATCAGAGACTGTAGACATGATACAAGAGACAGTCAGAGACTGCAGACATAGTACAGGAGATGGTCAGAGACTGCAGACATGGTACAGGAGATGATCAGAGACTGCAGAGATAGTACAGGAGATGATCAGAGACTGTAGACATGATAGAAGAGACAGTCAGAGACTGCAGACATAGTACAGGAGATGGTCAGAGACTGCAGACATGGTACAGGAGATGATCAGAGACTGCAGACATGGTACAGGAGATGGTCAGAGACTGTAGACACGATGCAAGAGACAGTCAGAGACTGCAGACATAGTACAGGAGACGGTCAGAGACTGCAGACGTGATACAATAGATGGTCAGAGACTGCAGACATAATACAGGAGATGTCAGAGACTACAGACAAGATAGAATAGATGGTCAGAGACTGTAGACATGATACAAGAGACAGTCAGACACTGCAGACATGGTACAGAAGCTGGTCAGAGATTGCAGACATGATACAAGAGATGGTCAGAGACAGCAGATATGATACAAGAGATGGTCAGAGACTGCAGACATGATACAGGAGATGGTCAGAGACTGCAGACATGATGCAAGAGATGGTCAGAGACTGCAGACATGATACAAGAGATGGTCAGAGACTGCAGACATAGTACAGGAGATGGTCAGAGACTGCAGACATGGTACAGGAGATGATCAGAGACTGCAGAGATAGTACAGGAGATGATCAGAGACTGTAGACATGATAGAAGAGACAGTCAGAGACTGCAGACATAGTACAGGAGATGGTCAGAGACTGCAGACATGGTACAGGAGATGATCAGAGACTGCAGACATGGTACAGGAGATGGTCAGAGACACGATACAAGAGACAGTCAGAGACTGCAGACATAGTACAGGAGACGGTCAGAGACTGCAGACATGGTACAGGAGATGATCAGAGACTGCAGACATGGTACAGGAGATTGTCAGAGACTGTAGACACGATACAAGAGACAGTCAGAGACTGCAGACATAGTACAGGAGACGGTCAGAGACTGCAGACGTGATACAAGAGATGGTCAGAGACTGCAGACATAATACAGGAGATGGTCAGAGACTACAGACAAGATAGAATAGATGGTCAGAGACTGTAGACATGATACAAGAGACAGTCAGACACTGCAGACATGGTACAGAAGCTGGTCAGAGATTGCAGACATGATACAAGAGATGGTCAGAGACAGCAGATATGATACAAGAGATGGTCAGAGACTGCAGACATGATACAGGAGATGGTCAGAGACTGCAGACATGATGCAAGAGATGGTCAGAGACTGCAGACATGATACAAGAGATGGTCAGAGACTGCAGACATGATGCAAGAGATGGTCAGAGACTGTAGACATGATACAAGAGAAGGTCAGAGACTGAAGACATGATACAAGAGAAGGTCAGAGACTGAAGATATGATACAAGAGAAGGTCAGAGACTGCAGACATGATACAGGAGATGGTCAGAGACTGCAGATATAATACAGGAGATGGTCAGAGACTGCAGTTCCTATGGACGTTAGTAGATAATGGCCGATCGACCATCTCACCTGACCCAGCGATGGTTCCTCTGATCAGGAGTCAGCTCACTCTGAATTGCCCGTGGCGACTCTGCTGGGTAGCACCCAGATCTGTATTCTGGCAGTGACTCCATTCCTTTCTCTGCCAGGGATGGCGCTAGGCTGTGTGTCTTTCCCTCTGGTGGCGCAGGGCAGTGGGGTTTCCTCTCTGATGGTGTTCCCTCAGCACTGTCCTCTCCCTCTGGAGTCCTGGGTGTACTTCCCTGAAAGCTTTCCCAGGCTCCTGTATCTCTCTCTCTCCCATTCAGCTGAGCATGCTGTGTGGGCTGCAGTTTCCGTGTTACAGTGGGGCTGCCAGTCCTCGGGACTACATGTCCCACAATCCTCTTCTCTGCTCCTTTTTCTATTCTATTTTTTCACTGGCTGATATGAAGGCGGGGGAAGAAACATAGTGGGAGGCTGTGCTGGCCAGCGCCGCTCACTAGTATAGCAGTGCACGTGCGGAGGAGAGGGAGGGGAAGGGGCGAAAGAAGAGCCCGCAGCTGCAGTGACATTACTAGGGTTGGTGTCACCAGGTGCGGTATAACATGGTGTCACCCCCCTTCCACCAACTTTAGTCGCCCCTCAGTACAGACCCCCCTCCATTAAGTATAGACCCCCCTTCGTCAGTGCAGGCCCCCCACTAAGTATAAACCCCTCTCTCAGTACAGACCCCCCTTCATCAGTATAGACCCTCCCAGGACAAACCACCCCCCCATTAGTAGACCCCCACCAGGACAACCCCCCCTCCATTAGTACAGATCCCCCCAGGACAAAGCCCCCTCCATTAGTACAGACCCCCCACAGGACAACCCCCCCCTTCATTAGTACAGACCCCCCAGGACAACCCCCCTCCATTAGTACAGACCCCCAGGACAACCCCCCTCCATTAGTACAGACCCCCCACCAGGACAAACCCCCCTCCATTAGTACACACACCCCCAGGACACCCCCCTCCATTAGTACAGACCCCCCCGGACAAACACCCCCCTCCATTAGTACAGACCCCCCAGGACAAATCCCCCCTCTATTAGTACAGACCCCCCCAGGACAAATCCCCCCTCCATTAGTACAGACCCCCCCAGGACAAATCCCCCCTCCATTAGTACAGACCCCCCCAGGACAAATCCCCTCTCCATTAGTACAGACCCCCCCAGGAGAAACCCCCGTCCATTAGTACAGGCCCCCCAGGATAAATTCCCCATTCATTAGTACAGATCCCCCAGGACAACCCCCCTTCATTAGTACAGACCCCCCTGGACAACCCCCATCCAATAGTACAGACCCGCAGGACAAATCTCTCCATTAGTACAGACCCCCCAGGACAAGCCCCTCCCCTCCATTAGTACAGACCCCCCAGGACAACTCCCCCTCCATTAGTACAAAACCCCCAGGACAACCCCCCCATTAGTACAGACCCCCCCAGGACAAACCCCTCCCCTCCATTAGTACAGACCCCCAGGACAAACCCCTCCCCTCCATTAGTACAGACCCCCCAAGACAACTCCCCCTCCATTAGTACAGACCCCCCAGGACAACCCCCATTAGTACAGACCCCCCCAGGACAACCCCCCATTAGTAAAGACCCCCCAGGACAAACCCCTCCCCTCCATTAGTACAGACCCCCAGGGACAAACCTCCCTCTATCAGTACAGACCCCCCAGGACAACCCCCCATTAGTACAGACCCCCCAGGACAACCCCCCCATTAGTACAGACCCCCAGGGACAAACCTCCCTCTATCAGTACAGACCCCCCAGGACAACCCCCCATTAGTACAGACCCCCCCCAGGACAACCCCCCCATTAGTACAGCCCCCCCAGGACAACCCCCCCATTAGTACAGCCCCCCCAGGACAACCCCCCATTAGTACAGACCCCCAGGGACAAACCTCCCTCTATCAGTACAGACACATTATTAACACCTGGGCGGCAGCTAGAGAGGACAGTGTGCAGCCGCGCCGCCCAGGTGAAGAGCAGATCGAGACAGCCAGGGAGCAGATTAGGCGGGAGTGAGAGACAGAGCGGAGGAGAGTGGAGAGAACCTGTGTCAGGCTGCAGGCACGGGCCGCCCCCCCCTCCCCAGCGAAGTCACTGCGCAGCTGGTCTCTCTCAACACAGAGACCAGCCGCTCCGATCTCCGGCGGCTGCTCTCCTCTGACAGGAGGAGGGAGGGGGGACAGGCTCTAGCAATGTAAAGCACAGCGGCCCGGCCGCTCCGCAGTGGTGACCTGCTGCGGACAGACCTACTTCTGCACGCGGAGGGGAGGAGGAGGAGGGAGGGGAGCACTCTGGCTCTTCAGCGCCCCCACCTCTCTGGCGCCTGGGTGCACTGCACCCCGTGCACCCGCCTGGAACCGGCCCTGGGGAGCCCTCTCGGCATTTCGACCCCCAATCAGGTATGTGACACAACCGACTGCCGACTGGGTAATTTGGCATGTACTATTTATGCCTCTTAGCTGGAATCTCGCTCTGCTCTGATAGACATTGTGTTGTATTGCAATTTGACTATGTGGTTCTCATTTCTTTAACCCTTGACTTTACATGTTGTTATCTCTGATGTTCATGCTACGCATGCTCTGTATCTTTGCCTTGTGACGAAAATAAAGAATTAAAAAAAAAATTAACATACAAAAATGAATACGACCCAGACATATAAGGTGTCGCCACACACAAAGCAATGAAGTGAAAGCAATAATACTAGAGCCATCATTCACTGTTAACTCTGTTGACAATTGTCTATTGACAATTTTGGGTATTGTTATTGTTCCCTAGTTCACAGGTGCGTACAGTTTTAAAGGCTTGACATATTTGGTATGTATTTACTTAATGCAACCTCATCTTATATATTTTACAAAAATGGTGTGCTATATTGTGTTTGTGTGCCATAAAAATTAATAACAGTGAGTTCACGGCAGACAGGAACTACATTTAAAAAAGGCAAAAACAAAAAAAAAGTCCAACATAAGCTTTCCCACACAGGGGTTCTTCTCCAGCAAAATACAAATGAAAATTATCAAGCCACCTGGGTCTTTGGTCAGCAGTACCTCTGCTTGTTTGGTCTCCTAGACCACTGGCTAGTCCATGCACACAGCCTTGGGCTTCTTGGATGCACACTGCCTTGAGCTCCTTAACCCACACAGCCTCAAGCTCTTTAACGCACACAGCTTTGAGTCTTTTAACCACTTCTTGCTCACGCTATAACAGAAAGACAGCTACTGCGTGGGCTTACTTTGCCAGGAGGGCATACATGGACATCCTCCCATGATGGCGCTGCCCGGGCTGCACGCTCTGTGATCACGAGTGCTTCAGACTTGGATGATCACAGATCGAGGTAAAGGGCCAATCACAATAGCCCTTTACCACGTGATCAGCTGTGTCCAATGACAGCTGATCACAGGATGTAAACACAAGCCAGTCATTGGCTTTTCTTGCCTCACACTGACAGCGTGAGAAAAGAAGAGAGAGCTGATAACCAGCTTGTGTTAAAAGGACATCGGCACTGCTAATCAATGCATTAATTATCAGTGTCCTGATAATCAGTGCAGTTCCAACAGTGCCCAACAGTGCTGCCAATCAGTGCTCACCAGTGCCGCCTATCCGTGCTGCCTATTAGTGCCACCTATCAGTGCCACCTCTCAGTGCCATTTACACCCTGTTCCAAATTATTATGCCAATGATATTTTTCTCATTTACCTAAATAATTGATGTAAACAACAGTCAGCATAATTCTCATGTTATCAACTATTAAGAGTACAATTCAAATTTTATTGAACAAACCTCCTAATGATAACAGTTTTTTTTTTCAAAATAAAAAACTTACAATGCACTGTTCCAAATTATTACGCACAGTAAGTTTCAAAACACTTTATAGGTTGTAAAGAACTGAAAATTATCATTTGTTGTGTTTGCAGCATACTTACTGAAATCAAAAGCTATTTCAATCAAACTTTGAACAACATTTTAACTTTTTAAACATTTTAACAGGTCGCGTTACATTTTAACATAGGACCCCTTATTTGATAGCAGCTTCACAAGTCTTGGATCCATT
Organism: Aquarana catesbeiana; assembly: GCF_042186555.1. Taxonomy (NCBI): domain Eukaryota; kingdom Metazoa; phylum Chordata; class Amphibia; order Anura; family Ranidae; genus Aquarana; species Aquarana catesbeiana. The sequence goes on along the minus strand of NC_133328.1, from coordinate 355,333,753 downwards.
GAACTTGTGAGGTTTTGGACAGTTTCTGCTTGAAATTGTTTGCAAGATGTCAGAATAGCCCCCCAGAGCTGCTGTTTGGATGTAAACTGCCTCCCACCCTCATAGATCTTTTGCTTGAGGATGCTCCAAAGGTTCTCAATAGGATTGAGGTCAGGGGAGGACGGAGGCCACACCAAGACTTTCTCTCCTTTTATCCAGATAGCAGCCATTGATGTAGAGGTATTCTTTGCAGCATGAGATGGTGCATTGTCATGCATGAAGATGATTTTATTACAGAAAGCATAGTTCTTCCTTCTGTACCAGGAAAGGAAGTGGTCAGTCAGAAACTCCACATACTTTGCAGAGGTCATCTTTACATCTTTCAAGGTGTAGAGTCCTCCAGAGTCTTGCAATTGTGCATAAACCCTCCATTCGGCCACCACTAACCAATGCTCACAAGCAGAAACGGCTGCATTGGGCAGAAAAATACATGAAAACTAATTTTCAAACAGTCCTGTTCACTGATGAACTTCGGGGACCCTAAAGGGGCCGACCAGCTCTCTTCCCATGATTCCTGCCCAAAACATGACTCCACCACCGCCTTGCTGACATCGTAGCCTTGTTGGTACAGGGTGGCCGTCCACCAACCATCCACTACTCCATCCATCTGGACCATCCAGGGTTGCACGGCACTCATCAGTGAACAGGACTGTTTGAAAATTAGTCTTCATGTATTTTTCTGCCCAATGCAGCCGTTTCTGCTTGTGAGCATTGGTTAGTGGTGGCCGAATGGAGGGTTTATGCACAATTGCAAGACTCTGGAGGACTCTACACCTTGATGTCCGTGGGACTCCAGAGGTACCAGCAGCTTCAAATATCTGTTTGCTGCTATGTAATGGTGTTTTAGCAGCTGCTCTCTTGATCCGATGCATGGATCTGGCAAAAATCTTCCTCAATGTGCCTTTATCTGCACAAAACCTGTCTGTGCTCTGAATCGGCCACAAATCTCTTAATAGTGCGATGATCACGCTTAGGTTTTCCTGAAATATCTAATGTTTTCATACCTCGTCCAAGGCATTGAACTATTTCACTCTTTTCAGCAGCAGAGAGATCCTTTTTATTCCCCATATTGCTTGAAAATGGTGCTTAATAATGTGGAACACCTCCTTTAGTAGTTTTTCCTTTAATTGGGCTCACCTGGCAATTTAATTATCACAGGTGTCCGAGATTGTTTTCAGTGATCAAAAGAGCCCTGAGACACAATGCCATCCATGAGTTAAACTGAAAAGCAAAATATTTAATCTTTGTGACATTGAAATAGAATTTGCATAATAATATGGAACAGGGTGTAGTGCGGCCTATCAGAGCCCATCAGTGCTGCCTATCAGTGCAGCCTCATCAGTGCCTCCTCATTAGACCCCACCAGTGCTGCCTCGCTGCCTCATCAGTAGACATGTGCACTGACAAAAAATTTGTTCATTTTAGTTTCATTCTTTTTTTGCTTTTTTTGGAAATTCGAAAATTCAGAAATTTGGAAATTCGGAATTTGGAAATTTGGAAATCCAAAAATTCAGATTTTCACATTTCCGAATTTCCGAATTTTCAAATTTTCAGATTTCCAAATTTTCGAATTTTGAATTTCTAAATTTTAGAATTTCCGAATTTTGAATTTTCGAATCCCAAATTTTCGTAATTCGAAAATTTGGAAATTCGGAAATTCAGAAATTTGAAAATCTGAAAATCTGAAAAAAGGAAGAAAATCAGTAAAATTCAAAATAACAACTAACTAATAATAACTAACTTTTAAATTATAGGTATTGGAATTGCCTTTCAAATTTGGCTGTTAGTGAGTGTAACAAATGCAAATTTATCTGAAGTTACGAATTATTACCCGAAATAACGAATGCCACATCTAAACAAATGGAATGGAACAAATTAATAATAAATAATAATAATAAAAAGGTTTTATTATTGCGAATTTCCGAAATTCCGAAATTCCTAATTTCGAATTTATGAAATTTTGAATTTTCGAAATGTCAAAATTCTGAATTTCTGAATTTCCAACTTTCAAATATCTGAATTTCCAATTTCCAAAATTTTGAATCTCCGAAATTCCGAATTTCAAATTTCTGATATTTTGAATTTCCAAATTTCCAATTTCTGAATTTCGGAAATTCTGAATTTCGAATTTCCGAATTTTGAAAATTCGGAAATTCCAAAATTTTGAAAATTCGTAAATGCAAAATTCGTAAATTTGAAATTTTGAAATTTGAAATTTGGAAATTCCGAAATTGAAAAATTCGGAAATTCGGAAATGAACGATTTTGTCAAAATTCAGCAAAAAATGAATTCAGAACTAAATGAATTGCACATGTCTACTCATCAGTGCCCACCATCAGTAGACATGTGCACTGACAAAAAATGTGTTCGTTTTAGTTTCATTCATTTTTTTTTGCTTTTTTCGGAAATTTGAAAATTCAGAAATTCGGAAATTCGAAAATTCAGAATTCTGAAATTTGGAAATCTGAAAACTCAGATTTTAACATTTCCGAATTTTCAAATTTCTGAATTTCCGAAATTCAAATTTCCGAATTTTCTAATTCTAAATTTCCGAATTTTCAAATTTCCAAATTTTCTAATTTTGAATTTCCAAATTTTAGAATTTCCGAATTTCGAATTTTCAAATCCCGAATTTTCAAAATTCGGAAATTCGGAAATTCAGAAATTCAAAAATCTGAAAATTCGAAAATCTGAAAAAAGGAAGAAAATCAGTAAAATTTGAAATAACAACTAACTAATAATAACTAACTATTAAATTATAGGTATTGGAATTGCCTTTCAAATTTGGCTGTTAGTGAATGTAACAAATGAAAATTTATCTGAAGTTACAAATTATCCGAAATAACGAATGCCGCATCTAAACAAATGGAATGGAACAAATGAATAATAAATAATAATATTAAAAAGATTTTATTATTAGTATTGTTATTTATTATTATTAGATTGTTACGTTCCATTTGCTTAGATACGGCATTCGTTATTTCAGATAAATTTGTACTCATTACATTCACTAATAGCCAAATTTCAAAGGAAATTACAATACCTATAATTTAATATTGATTATTGGTTAGTTATTATTTCAGATTTTCGGGTTTTCGGGTTTTCAGATTTTCATTCTTATTTTTGGATTTTCAAATTTCAACATTTTTGAATTTTCAAATTTCCTAATTTTGAATTTTCGAATTTCCTAATTTTGAAGTTTGAATTTAGAATTTCTGAATTTCCGAATTTCGAATTTCCAAAATTTCGAATTTCCAAAATTTCGAATTTCCGAAATTTCGAATTTCCGAATTTCCATTTTCCGAAATTTGAATTTCTGAAATTAAGAATTTCCAAAATTCCTATTTTCGAATTTCCAAAATTTTGAATTTCCAAAATTTCAAGATTCCGAATTTCCAAATTTCCAATTTCCGAATTTTTTTATCTCTGAATTTCCAAATTTCAAATTTCTGAAATTTAGAATTTTCGAATTTGCGAATTTAGAATTTCTGAATTTCCGAATTTCGAAATTCCGAATTCCAAAATTCGGAAATTCGAAATTTGGGAATTCGAAATTCGGAAATTGAAAAATTTGGAAATTCAGAAATTAACGAATTTGTCAAAATTCGTAAAAAAATTAATTCAGAACTAAATGAATTGCACATGTCTACTCATCAGTGCCCATCAGTGCAGCCTCATCAGCACTAGGGATGAGCTTCGAGTTCGAGTCGAACTCATGTTCGACTCGAACATTGGCTGTTCGCAAGTTCAGCGAACAGCGAACAATTTGGGGTGTTCCCGGCAAATTCGAATGCCGCGGAACACCCTTTAAAAGTCTATGGGAGAAATCAAAAGTGCTAATTTTAAAGGCTAATATGCAAGTTATTGTCATAAAAAGTGTTTGGGGACCTGGGTCCTGCCCCAGGGGACATGGATCAATGCAAAAAAAAGTTTTAAAAACGGCCGTTTTTTCAGGAGCAGTGATTTTAATAATACTTAAAGTCAATCAATAAAAGTGTAATATCCCTTTAAATTTCGTACCTGGGGGTTGTCTATAGTGTGCCTGTAAAGGGGCGCATGTTTCCTGTGTTTAGAACAGTCTGACAGCAAAATGACATTTTGAAGGAAAAAACTCATTTAAAACTACCCGCGGCTATTGCATTGCCGACAATACACATAGAAGTTCATTGATAAAAACGGCATGGGAATTCCCCAAAGGGGAACCCCGAACCAAAATTAAAAAAAAAAAATGACGTGGGGGTCCCCCTAAATTCCATACCAGGCCCTTCAGGTCTGGTATGGATATTAAGGGGAACCCCGGCCAAAATTTAAAAAAAAAAATGACGTGGGGTTCCCCCTAAATTCCATACCAGACCCTTCAGGTCTGGTATGGATTTTAAGGGGAACCCCGCGCCAAAAAAAAAAAAAGAAAACGGCGTGGGGTCCCCCCAAAAATCCATACCAGACCCTTATCCGAGCACGCAACCTGGCAGGCCGCAGGAAAAGAGGCGGGGACAAGAGTGCGGCCCCCCTCCCTCCTGAACCGTACCAGGCCACATGCCCTCAACATTGGGAGGGTGCTTTGGGGTAGCCCCCCAAAACACCTTGTCCCCATGTTGATGAGGACAAGGGCCTCATCCCCACAACCCTGGCCGGTGGTTGTGGGGGTCTGCGGGCGGGGGGCTTATCGGAATCTGGAAGCCCCCTTTAACAAGGTGACCCCCAGATCCCGGCCCCCCCCTGTGTGAAATGGTAAGGGGGTACATAAGTACCCCTACCATTTCACGAAAAAAGTGTCAAAAATGTTAAAAATGACAAGAGACAGTTTTTGACAATTCCTTTATTTAAATGCTTCTTCTTTCTTCTATCTTCCTTCATCTTCTGGTTCTTCTGGCTCTTCTGGTTCTTCTGGTTCTTCCTCCGGCGTTCTCGTCCAGCATCTCCTCCGCGGCGTCTTCTGTCTTCTTCTCCTCGGGCCGCTCCGCACCCATGGCATGGGGGGGAGGCTCCCGCTCTTCTCTTCTTCTCTTCTTCTTTTCTTCTTTTCTTCTTTTCTTCTCTTCTTCTCTTCTTCTCTTCTTCTCTTCTTCTCTTCTTCTTCATTTTCTTCTCCGGGCCGCTCCGCAATCCATGCTGGCATGGAGGGAGGCTCCCGCTGTGTGACGGCGCTCCTCGTCTGACAGTTCTTAAATAACGGGGGGCGGGGCCACCCGGTGACCCCGCCCCCCTCTGACGCACGGTGACTTGACGGGACTTCCCTGTGGCATTCCCCGTGACGTCACAGGGAAGTCCCGTCAAGTCACCGTGCGTCAGAGGGGGGCGGGGTCACCGGGTGGCCCCGCCCCCCGTTATTTAAGAACTGTCAGACGAGGAGCGCCGTCACACAGCGGGAGCCTCCCTCCATGCCAGCATGGATTGCGGAGCGGCCCGGAGAAGAAAATGAAGAAGAAGAGAAGAAGAGAAGAAAAGAAGAAAAGAAGAAAAGAAGAAGAGAAGAAGAGAAGAGCGGGAGCCTCCCCCCCATGCCATGGGTGCGGAGCGGCCCGAGGAGAAGAAGACAGAAGACGCCGCGGAGGAGATGCTGGACGAGAACGCCGGAGGAAGAACCAGAAGAACCAGAAGAGCCAGAAGAACCAGAAGATGAAGGAAGATAGAAGAAAGAAGAAGCATTTAAATAAAGGAATTGTCAAAAACTGTCTCTTGTCATTTTTAACATTTTTGACACTTTTTTCGTGAAATGGTCTCTTACCATTTCACACAGGGGGGGGCCGGGATCTGGGGGTCACCTTGTTAAAGGGGGCTTCCAGATTCCGATAAGCCCCCCGCCCGCAGACCCCCACAACCACCGGCCAGGGTTGTGGGGATGAGGCCCTTGTCCTCATCAACATGGGGACAAGGTGTTTTGGGGGCTACCCCAAAGCACCCTCCCAATGTTGAGGGCATGTGGCCTGGTACGGTTCAGGAGGGAGGGGGGGCCGCACTCTCATCCCCCCCTCTTTTCCTGCGGCCTGCCAGGTTGCGTGCTCGGATAAGGGTCTGGTATGGATTTTTGGAGGGACCCCACGCCGTTTTTTTTTTTTTTTTTGGCGCGGGGTTCCCCTTAAAATCCATACCAGACCTGAAGGGTCTGGTATGGAATTTAGGGGGAACCCCACGTCATTTTTTTTTTAAATTTTGGCCGGGGTTCCCCTTAATATCCATACCAGACCTGAAGGGCCTGGTATGGAATTTAGGGGGACCCCCACGTCATTTTTTTTTTTTTAATTTTGGTTCGGGGTTCCCCTTTGGGGAATTCCCATGCCGTTTTTATCAATGAACTTCTATGTGTATTGTCGGCAATGCAATAGCCGCGGGTAGTTTTAAATGAGTTTTTTCCTTCAAAATGTCATTTTGCTGTCAGACTGTTCTAAACACAGGAAACATGTGCCCCTTTACAGGCACACTATAGACACCCCCCAGGTACGAAATTTAAAGGGATATTACACTTTTATTGTTTGACTTTAAGCATTATTAAAATCACTGCTCCTGAAAAAACGGCCGTTTTTAAAACTTTTTTTTGCATTGATCCATGTCCCCTGGGGCAGGACCCAGGTCCCCAAACACTTTTTATGACAATAACTTGCATATAAGCCTTGAAAATTAGCACTTTTGATTATTCATGTTCGTGTCCCATAGACTTTAACGGTGTTCGCATGTTCGAACGAACTTTTTTCCTGTTCGCATGTTCTGGTGCGAACCGAACAGGGGGGTGTTCGGCTCATCCCTAATCAGCACACATCAGTGAAGGAGATAAATTACCTGTTTGCAAAATTTTATAACAAACTGAATTGTTTTTTTTTCAACTTTTTTTCGTTTGTGTATCAAAAATAAAAAACCCAGTAGTGATTTTTTTTTTTTTTTTTTTTGCCACTTCAGTTAGAAAGTTTCTCCCGGGAAATGATTTTTCAATTATTTAAAATTCAAATTTCTTTCCCGTCTTATCCTCACATCATCGTGGCTTTTAGTTTGCTTAGGCATCCCAATCAATATATTACAAAACAACACAAATAAATATTCATTTGGACCTTTACTAATATTTCCTTCCTACCAATACCCCCCCCTCACCCCCGAGACCGTGCCCCATCCGTCCCTCTGCGTTCCTCTCCTCTGGCCTCCCGTTCTCTCTTCCTGTCTACTCCCGTTTTGGGTGTATCTCTATTTCCTGCCCTAGGACGATGATCCCCATTTTCTGGGTTACGTGGACCACATCTCGAACGCTTTTGGGGATTCTATAAATTTTTCCCACTCTTTCCATTTTGTTTCGTAAGCCCCCATTTTTATCCCTTCACTGAACCTTAAATACTCCAGACACTGTATCTCATTAATTTTATTAAACCATTCCCTCATCTTTGGTCTCCCTTTCTTTTGCCAATACTTAGGGATTAGGCTCTTGGCTGCGTCAATGAGATGTGGCAAGAGTGTTCTGAGGTTTGTTTTAGTGGGCATATCACTCATATGAAATAACAATACCCAGGGGTCATTAGGGACCTCTGAATTTGTGATCTCTTTAATGTATTTTCTTACTTCGCCCCAGAACAATCTCATTTCCGGGCATAGCCACCAAATGTGGGCCATTGTCCCTAATTCTGAACAGCCCCTCCAGCAGAGTTGCGACTTATCCCTTTGTATTTTTTGGACCCGATCTGGGGTCAGGTACATTCTAGTCAGACACTTGAAATTAAGTTCTAACAATTTGCTATTAACCGATGTAGTTGAAACTCTTTTTCCTTGTCAAAAGAAGTTTATTGAGTATACAATGTTATAAAGATACATAAAGATACATAAAGTAAGTTTACAAGGATCTATAAAGTAAGCTCATTGTTTTACAGTAGGGTTTATATAGGTAAATATCATGAAATTTCAAATATTAAACATTGGGTTCACGTAAACCTAAATTAAAGATATATATCATTTCCTTAGTTACTTTTGTAGGTATTTAAATGATTTATACCTACTATACATATTGTTTACAAGTAGAGTGTATATAGGTCAAATAAATTCTGATAATGAGCTTTAATCGTAAGGTGGAGAAAAGGAAAGAGAAAGAAGAAAAAAGGTTGAAAGGTAGAGGTATGGTCCACAAGGTTGTCCCGCTCGTCGGTTTATTATTCTTTTTAGTTCTCTTTGAAGCCTTAGAATAGGTGTCTCTGTAAGTCATTTAATCTGTTACCATGGCAACAGGACAGAGTCATTGAAATTTGACAGGAACTGTTGTTTTATCCAAGGATGCCAAAGTTTTTCAAATTTTGGAATTTGATTTTGATCGATGGCTACCATCTTAGCATGGGACATTGTATTATTCATTCTGTGAATTGTTTCTGCTAGTACCAATGTAGGAGATTTCCATGCCTTGGCCACTGTTTGTTTTGCAGCCGTTATTAGTTGGATCATAAGTTTGAATTGAGAGAGTGTTAACCATTCCGGTTTTAGATTAAGTAAAGTTAAATATGGATCTGGTTGTATTATTTTTTTAAATATTTTAGATGCAATCACGAAGACTTCCTTCCAGAAGGTTTGGATTACTGGGCACGTCCACCATATGTGTAAATATGTGCCTATTTCTGGGCATCCTCGAAAACAAAGAGTTGAGGTATTAGGTGAATATTTTGCCACTCTAGCGGGTACAAGGTACCAGCGAGTTAGGACTTTATAATTTGTCTCCAGTGCTAAGATGTTGGGTGAAGATGACTTAGATGTGAGCCATATATTAGACCAGTCCGTGTCTTCTAAAGTTCGTCCCAGGTCCTCCTCCCACCTCTGAACGTAAGAGGGTCTATTAAGATTTGCTACTCCATATAATTGATTATAAAGTGATGAAATTGTACCTTTAGCAAATGGATCTTTTGTACAGATTGATTCAAAAATGGATAATTGGGATAATGGTGTATCCCCCTTTAGGAATGGTGTATAGAAATTTTTGATTTGGAGATATCTAAATATCTCAGAGTTTGGTAGATCATATTTTTCTCTAAGCGATGGGAATGAAAGGAATGATTTAGATGCTATGAAGTCATTTAGTGTCTGAATGCCTGATGTTGTCCAAGCTTTAAAAGAATTTGGGTAGATCCATGCCGGATAAAAGGCCGGATTTCTGATAAAAGAAAGGAGAGGATTGTGTGGAGATTGTAACTGATATTTGGTTTTTAGTTTATCCCAGAGAGATAAGAAGTGTTTAGTTATGGGATTATGAATTTTAAAGCGGTCTTTAGGATCAAGCCATAATAAATTTGATATTAATAGAGGGTCATTTTCTGAAGCCTCTATAAATACCCATAATGGAATTTCCTGTTTTGCATGGTATTTGGACAGACTGGCCAAATGTGCTGCTCTGTAGTAGTTAGTAAAATTAGGGTATCCCAGGCCTCCTTTATTTTTGGGAAGATGTAGTGTGTGTATAGGTATACGTGGTTTAGAAGAGCCCCATATAAACGAAGTTGCTCTTTTTTGTACTATTCTCAAAAAATAGGAAGGAATTGGAATAGGGAGGACTCTGAATAGATAAAGCAATTTGGGTAGAATAGTCATTTTGATTGCATTAATCTTCCCTATCCAGGATAAAGGAAGTTGCGACCATTGTTTTATTAGATTTGTGATCTGTCTTAATACAGGAGGATAATTGGTTGAGAATAAGTCAGAATGAGATGCTGTTAAATGAATTCCAAGATATGGGATTGATTTTTCTGCCCATGTGAATGGGAGTGCAGCCCTAGCCGGGATCAATTCCATGTTTGTGAGTGAAATATTAAGCACTAGGCATTTCTTAGGATTAATCATAAGGCCGGATAGGGCTGCAAATCCATCAAGAGCTGGTATTAAGTTAGGACCAGAGACCTGTGGTGATGATAGAAAAAGTAATATATCGTCTGCAAATATACATAATTTGTGTGTAATACCTCCTACTTCAATGCCAGTTATAGTTTGGTTTGTTCTGATGTATTGGGCCATGGGTTCGAGTATAAGGGAAAATAATAAGGGAGATAATGGGCAACCCTGTCGGGTACCTCTTTCGATATTAAAGGCTTCAGATTTGTATCCAGCATATTTTATATAGGCTTTGGGTTTATTATATAATGCTTTGATCCATGTTAAAAAGTGGGGTCCAAAACCCCATTTTTGTAATGAATATTGCATATATTGCCAGGATACTGTGTCAAATGCCCTCTTAATATCGAGTGATAGAAAACATAAAGGGATTTTCCGTTTTTTAGCAATATGTGCCAATAACACTGCCCTGCGTATATTATCGCCTGCCTGTCTATTTGGCATGAAGCCTACTTGATCTCTATGTATTAATTTTCCTATAATGCTATTGAGGCGTTTTGCTATTATTTTTGCTAATAATTTAATATCGAGGTTTAACAGAGAGATAGGCCGATAATTCACACAGGAAGTATCATCAGAAAGGGGTTTTGGGATCATACAAACAATTGCCATTAGTGTTTCTTGCCGAAAAGAATGTCCATCTAGAAGTTTGTTAAAAGTTTTAGTGAGAATAGGAGAGAGTATTTCTGAGAATGTTTTATAGTATAAAGCCGAGTAGCCGTCTGGGCCTGGTCTTTTGTTAAGTTTTAGGTCTTTTATGGTGTTAGCAACTTCATCTATAGTTATAGGCTCATCCAAACTGCTTTTTTGATTCTGAGATAACTCAGGTAAGGTTATTTTTGAGAAGAAGGATTCAGCTTCTGTAGGATTAAATTCATTGTTTGTCTTGTATAAAGTTGCAAGATGTGAGTGAAATTTATGGACTATTTTAACTGGATTACAAGTGTAAACATTTTTTGATAATTTCAAACGTATTGGTTTGAAAGATTTGTTAGTTGAATTTAATGCCCGAGCCAAATATGTACCTGGTTTGTTTGTATTCATGTAGAAATTGTGTTTGGAGCGTTTGAGGGATTTATCAACTGACTCAGTGAGAAATAGATCGTATTCCAATCTAGATTTTTCCAGATGAGATTTTGTACTCTGAGATGGATTATCTTGAAATGATATGTAGGCTGCATTAAAATTGAGTTCTAGTTTTTTTGCTAGATTTTTACGTTCCCGTTTAAATAGTGCCATTTGTCTTTGTATTGTACCACGCAAGACAGGCTTATGAGCTTCCCACAGTGTTATTGGGGAGATGTCTGTTGTGTTATTAATTGATATGTATTCCTTTAAAGCTTGTTCAATGGCCATCTGATGTAGTGGGTGTTTGAGCATTATGTCCGGTAAGTACCACGTTGGGTCATGCGCTTTTGGTATGGCTGAGGCTATAGTAGTGTATACTGCATTATGGTCAGACCACGGAATCGGAATTATATCTGATGCAATAATTTCTGGTATCATTCCTATTGTTAGAAAAATATGATCTATTCTGGTGAAGGTTTGATGAGGGTGCGAGAAATAAGTGAATTTCTTTTTCATTGGGTTACTTTCTCTCCATGAATCTACCAGATTGTATTTGGAAAGAAGTTGAGAAAAAGGTAATCTAGAGGTTATTTTGGATGGTGTAAAAGGTGATTTATCTAGAAATGGGAGGAGGACCTGGTTCGAATCCCCACACATTATCACTGTTCCTATTTTGTGTGTATTAATCACTTGTAATATATGTGAGAGGAATGGTGTAGGTTGTTTGTTAGGAGCGTAGTAGGAAATCACCGTGATTGCTGTATCCATTATATAACCCATGAGTATCAGGTATCTACCTTCTGGGTCTTTAATTTCTGATGATAAGGTGAATGGTGTGGATCGGTGAAATGCAATTAGAGTTCCCCTTTGCTTGGTACAGGCAGAAGCCGTGTAAATTTGTTGATAAAAAGGAGAAATATATTTTGGAGTAGAATCTTTGGTGAAGTGTGTTTCTTGGAGGCATACTATGTGAGCCTTCTTGTTATGGAAAGTACGGAAGGCTTTGGTCCTTTTTTGAGGGACATTTATTCCCTGAACATTCAGGGAAAGTATATTCAGTGGTGCCATGGCAATAGATCAAATAGTTTTGACTTACTTTTTGTTATGCAGAGCTGACTGCGCAGATCAACCTGTGTGGACTGAAGAGATGAATAGATAGAAAAGAAACCAGTAAATTCTGGAGTAAAGAGTAAACAAAAAACATATGAGATTAGATGATACATTGTATAAATTATTTTTTGCAAGTAATCACAATTTACCCGTGAAAGAGAATAAATATCTCTCTCAGGGGAATAAGTGCCTTCGTCACACTCCCACATAATATGGTTGGGAGAATGAGGAGGGCTAATGGGGGTACACGGATCTTCCGCTTACAGGAGAGAAGTGCTATGTCAAAAGACCTCAAAATGATGTTTCATTAATTGGAGTGCAGAATATAGTTTTTGTTGAAATTATTTATTCCAGGGTGGTTGTATATGGTTAGTCTTGCCCTAGGCTAAATAATTCAGTTAGAAAGGTACTGTTAATAACTTTGGTATTGATGAAGATAGTTTGAATTATTTTGGGATTTTAACCCTTTTAGAGTAAACAATTACATATTTTATTCATATGTAACTGTTTAGATATGTTAACTCATAAAATTGAGGTTGTATTGCTTCAGATTAGAATAAACAAAAACATAATTCTAGGAACTAGTTAGGTAATAATATATTTGTTTTAAGAAAAGAAAGAAAAAGCTTCCATTACTTCTGGATTATTGAACATATTTGTCCTAAAAAGTAATAAATCTATTGTTATTACCTGATAATATATAACTGAACAAGAATTTCCTTATTTCACTTATATATTCTAAGGCTATATGAATCAGAAGTAATAAGAAATATAACTGGAATGTAACATGATCCCACACAGTGTGTGACTATCAGAATGCAGTTACATTCAGTTATAAATACAGGTTTTTTATAGAGAACCATCTCTTAGTATAATAAATGAAGAGATATCAGGAATTAGGATGTCAGTCCATTGAATCTTCTTGGTCCATGGATGATGTGGCATAACGGCCTCTTTTGTGAGAATGATGATTCCCATTTTGTTCTGAAATTTTCTGGGTGCTGCCTGAAGGTGAAGATGATGCCATTCTTCTGCGTGTGGGAGAGTTGCTGCTTGTGGGTTCTGTCAGATTTAATTTTAAAAGGGTTTGTTGTAGTTCATCTGCTGATCTGCTTCTGTAAATTGTACCTTGGTGGTTAAATCTGACTGAAAAGGGGAAGCCCCATTGATACATAATGTTGTGGCGTTGCAGTTCCATTAGTTGGGGTTTCATGGATCGTCTTTTAGTAATAGTAAGTTGGGATAGGTCAGCAAAAATTTGATAATTGTGTCCTTGAAAATGAAGTTCCTTTTTTTCTCTTGCAGCAATTAGTATTTGTTCTTTTGTTCTGTAATAATGAAATTTTGTGATTATATCACGTGGGGGTCCATTTTTCTTTTTGGCTGTGAGGGCTCTGTGTACTCTGTCCAGTTCTAAACGTTCAATAGGGATACCTGGCTTTAGTTCTTGTAATAGAGCAGTAATAGTAGATTGCAGGTCTGTCACAGTTTCAGGTATTCCCCTTATGCGCAAGTTTGAACGTCTGGCTCTATTTTCGTAATCTTCGAGCTTAGTTTGAAGTATTAAATTGTCTTTTTTTAATTGTTCCAATTCTGTTATATTTTCTTGGGTTGTAATTTCAATTTCATCCATTTTTATTTCTAAGGCTGCGGTGCGGTTTCCCAGATCTCTTATTTCTTTGGTTAGGCTTTTTGTTATTTGGTCTGAGGTTTGTTTTAAAGCCTTATGAAGCATCTTTTCAAATTGTAATAATATTACTGGGGATACTGAGGAGGCTTGTGGAGAAGTTTGTGAGAGGATTTGTTCTGTATCTGACTCAAATGGAGAGTCTTGCTGTGACATTTTCTGTCTGTGAGAGCGCCCTGATGCTGTATCTTGTGAGGTGACTGGAGCTGCTTCAGCTGCAGTGAGTTCCTGTGAGCTCTTTGTGAGGTGATTTTTATTTCTGCCACGGTTTCCTCCCAGTACCATATTTCCTGTCCAAACTTTCACAGTTTGTTCCCTGGGGCAAAAAGGTTCAAATGGATACCTTTTGAGCCTGCAGGCTCCGCTTTGTCTTTCTCTTCTCTCCTCAGCGGTGTGGAGCTCTAACAATGCATGTCTGCTCTGCTAGGCTCCGCCTCCTGCTCCGTTGAAACTCTTTTTAAAATCAGTGAGACTTCTGTATCTGTGAGAGTACTCTCTAACTCCTTCTCCCATTTCGCTATACAGTCTGGGGTATCTATCCTTCCTAGTTCAACTAGCGCTTTATATATCCGGGAGAAGCCCCCCCTCTCCTCTTTGTCCACGCAAATTTTCTCGAGTGGCAATAAGTTATCCACCGATCTGATTGGTCGTGGCAGGGAATCTATATAATGTTTTAATTGATTATAGCGCCAGGGGTTTATGACTATCATATTTCTTTTATTCTGCAGCTCTTGGAATGAGCATATTCTACCCCTGCACATTACATCTTTTAATTGTATGTTTTCTTCTAGTAACCATTTGCCAAACCATTCCTCTTTCCCAGGTGCAAACTGCTCTAGGTTTTTAAGTGGCATTAAGGGTGAATTGTATTCCCAGTGTTCCTTTCTGTGTAGGGTGTCCCATACCTTAAGTGCATGCTTAGTGATTTCATGTGTTTCAGTGCTGTATTTTCTCTGTTGTGGTGAGATCCATATAATCTTATCCAATTTAATGTTACTAATTTTATTTTCTATTACTACCCAGTGTTTTTCTTTATTTTTAACCCAATCGATAACTCTAGCTAGAGCGATAGCTTCATAGTATTTCCTTATGTCTGGTGCTCCCCACCCCCCTTTACCCTTGGTGTTAATCAATTGTGTAAATTTTAATCTTGGTGTCTTTCCCCTCCAGATAAATTTTATTAACATTAAATGTAGTCTTCTAAGATATGTTTGTGGCAATGTTATTGGTAGCAATTGCATTTTATAGGTTATTTTTGGTAGTAAGACCATTTTATATACATTAATTCTCCCCCCCCCAAGATAGTTGACCCAGGTGTATTCTATTCAATTCGGTTTTTACCTCATTTAACAACGCGACAAAGTTCGCTTGGTACAGCGTTTCTATTGATGTAGTGATTTTTACACCCAGATAATTCAGTTCTTTTTTACCCCACACAAAGGGGAAAAATTTTTGATAAGAGTGGTCGCTTTCCTTACTGTGGTTTATTTCTAATGCTTCGGATTTAGTTGGGTTTACTTTAAAGTTCGATAATTTTCCGTATTCTACTAGGGTGGCCATAACATTCGGGAGTGAGATCCTTGGGTGGGTTATGTACAACAGAATGTCGTCCGCAAAGGCGGCAAGTTTATATTCCGTATTACCCATTACTACCCCACTGATATCTCTATTTTGTCTTATCTTCGAAAGGAGGGGTTCAAGTGTCAGCAGAAAAAGCATAGGGGAAATTGGGCACCCCTGTCTTGTGCCATTGTGCATATCGATTGGCTCGGAGAGGGTCCCATTTATTTTCACCCTCGCCGATGGCCTTGAATATAGTGCCCTAATCCATTTACACATCCTCTCCCCACAGCCTACTTCCTCGAGCGTGCTCATCATGAAGTCCCAGTCTACTCTATCAAACGCTTTTTCTGCGTCTATAGATATCAGTAGGCCTGGGACTCCGCTCTTTTTGATTTCCTGGACTAATAGGAGGGTTTTAATGCTGTTGTCTCGTCCCTGCCTACCCGAAATAAACCCAACCTGGTCCGGGTGGATTATCCTCTTTATTACCTGCTTCATTCTATCCGCCATCACTTTTGCGAATAGTTTAGTATCCACATTTAACAGGGAGATAGGCCTGTAGCTTGAGCATACTGTAGGATCCTTGTCCTCCTTATGAATAATCGTTACATTAGCTGTCAGTGCTTCTCTGCTCATTTCCCCCTTATCTCCTATGTCGTTCATATAAGAACACAATTTAGGGATTAGGTAATCTTGATATTTCTTATAATAGAGCACTGTCAGCCCATCCGGACCTGGGTTCTTACCTACTTGTGTCTCCCTGATTGCCTTTCTCACTTCAGTCTCTGTAATAGGGGTCTCCAGTGGGGTTCGCTCATTTTCCGTTATTTTGGCCATTCCTGCCTCGCTTAAATAGTTTTTGATTTTCACTTGTTTTTGTTCCCTCTCCTTAGTTGTTACATTTCTATTCATATGGTATAACTGCCCGTAAAATTCTTGGAACGTCCTTGCAATATCTGAATCCTTGTAGCTGATCACATTTGCTCTCGACCTTATCTTATCTATATATTTGTTATTTTTCTTTTTGCTTAATATCTTCGCCAGATATCTACCAGGTCTATTACTGCCTAGATATCTTTCTTTTTTTACGAGATTATACTTCTTCCGATTTTCTTCTTCGATTAACTGCCGCATAGCCTCTCTGCTCCTATATAGTTTTACCAATGTTTCTCCATCCCTCGATATCTTATGATGTTGCTCTAATTTAATGATTTCCTCCTGTAGCACCCGAAAGGTCTCTCCCTGTCTTCTCTTTTTCTCTACTCCCGCCTTTATTATGATCCCTCTGATATAGGCTTTATGAGCCTCCCAAACTATTGTTTCTGATGTTTCCTCAGCGGTATTGATTTTAAAATAAAGTTCTAATTCTTCTTTAATAAGTTTATCTATTTTTTCATCATGTAGGAGATCCTCGTTTAGTATCCAGTTGTTACTCCGCGCTTTATGCTTACTTAATTTTATTTGTAGGCTCACCGGGGCATGGTCCGAAAACGTCATTGGTCCTATATTTGTACCCTCTACCTCTTCCACATACTGATGCTCCACAAAAAAGAGATCAAGCCTAGAGTACGTCGCATGGACGGGGGAATAGAAGGTATAATCTCTTACATTCTGGCTTGCATCCTCCATATATCTACCAGCTGCTGTTGATGCAGCTTTTTCTTGAGTTTGTTCATCCATATACCCTCGGACCCCCGAGCATGCGACGTACTATCTTTACCTGGCTCTAGACAGATATTGAAATCCCCTGCGATAATGGCCCTCCCTTTCTTAAAAGCTTCGAACTTTGCCAGGATTCCCAATAAAAACCTTCCTTGATTGGTGTTTGGGCAGTAAATGTTCGCCAATGAACAATCCGTCCCATTCAAATTTCCTCTTATAAACAGAAAGCGACCCTCCGGGTCAGTTACTCTCTCCTCTATTATGAACCCTACTCCCTTTGCAAAACCAATCGCAACTCCTTTTGCTCCTCTTATCGGGCAGTCTCCATAGATCCAATACGGGAAATCCCTTGTAGCTATTATCTTGCTTTTACCAAGGTATAGGTGGGTCCCCTGCAAGAAGACCACCTCTGCTTTCAGGGATCTCAGTTCTCCCATTATGTTCGCACATTTTATGGGAGAATTGAGGCCCCTCACATTGTATGTAACTATATTTATCCTGGCCATTTTATTATTTTTATCACATTTACACCTTTACGTAGCCCCACCGAGCTAGATGGTCGGGTCCACAGAGGAATGGACCGGTCTCGTCCTACCCTTAACCCCCCCGCCCCCCTCCCCCCCTCCCCCAACCCTCCCCCGCCCATCTACCCTCCCCCCATTGGGGTTATCTGACCACTCCTCGGCCCTTTTAACCGCGGCCCCCCCAACTCCACTCGGCCCTACGGTTAACCCCCCTAGAGGTTGAGCTCAGTGTGGCAATCCTTATATCCAGCCGCCAGCCCTGGGCCCCATTACTTCTAAGGTTAACGCTTCTATTCCTCTTGCTGTATGCGTTATAGTCCTAATTTTTTTGCAGTTTTTGCCACCGCCTCAATACACCTCTCCTAGTTGTCTATGGTTCACTGCTGAGCTTCTCGGATTTCTTCCTGGACTTGTATTCAGCCTATATACAACATATATTGGCTAAGCATCTAGTTCAAGTTTACATGCCTTTGGCCCCTTTAACCTCAGAGTGTTCACACGTAATAATGAAGCACAAAGAAGAAAGAAAGAAAAAAAGAAAAAAAAAAAAAAAAAAAAAAAAAAGAAAAACAGAACTACTGTCTGTCTGTTCTAATAGCCGTGTATAACATGAACATCCGTTTTAAAGATATAATATCAATGGAACTTTAATCCCTTAGCCGTGCCAGTGTAGTGGGGGATATCCCATAATGGAGGAGACCCTATCGACACTTTTTGTATACAGCAGGGGTGGGCAGGAAACAATCCTAAACCAACATTGACCTATGAATTTTCATTCATTCCTCTCTCATTGTCTAATGCTCCCACCATATATCCAACAGATTTACATGCCCAATGGCCCTTTAAACTGTGATGTATTCGAGTGCGAGCATCCACCTTGAGAAAAAGAAAAGAGCGCTTCTTCACCCCAGAGGGGCTACTGATAATCAGTTCTGACGCTTTATATGTATACCCGTAGGATCTAAGAGCATCCTATCAAGGGTTTTTTGATATCTTTAGCCCCGTGAGTGTAGCTTTGTGCATCCAGCAGAGGGACAATAGTCACTTTTTACACAGAACCTGGGAGGGCTAGGAGCATTTTTGCACCTGTGTTTCCCTGTGGAATTCATGCCCCATGGTCAATAGTTCCCACCAAATGGAGATCAGGTTCAACGCCAGTCCATACCATAGCCACAGTTATCACAGTTATCACAGTTCTTAACCCAATACTTTGTAATGCAGTTCAGGTTAATAACGGAGGGCTAAGTTTCTTCTAAGTTAGGTTTTAATCTATAACGAGCCCACCCTTGTCAGGTATTAAACAGAGGTTACCTGTGCAGCAAGAGAGGTATCTTCAGTATGGGTCATGCAACACTTACCCCTGCCGCCGCATTCGTTTTGCGGGTTTTACACTTATCTGTGGGGTTGGTGGCTTGCTCCCTTCCGGCTGCGTCTTCATTCTGGGCCGGCAGCTACCGCCTCCTCCGTCTATTCTGTCCGCTCTGTCCATTTTGTCCGCTCTATACTACAAGGAGAGCGTCGTGCTGGTATGCACCTCAGCACTCACTTCACTGGGCTGTGATTAGCGGTACTCCCGAAGGCTGTTTCTGCATTCACTCGAGCGCTTCCTCTCGATCACCATGGAAGCCCGTAGGGAAGGGTGCGGGCCGGGATCGTTAGCCCGGGAAGGGGGGGGGCGGAGGACCCGCCGAGTCCTCAGCAGCAGGCGGCCAGTGTCTGTCCTGCTACCGCAGTCAGACTCACGGAGGGAGAGACGTCCATCGTCCCGGGGTCAGCAACGAGATCAATCAGACGCCCACATCCGGCTCCTCCCTCTCCCTCTCCCTCTCCAGGATCGGAAAAAAAAAACCCAGTAGTGATTAAATACCACTAAAAGAAAGCTCTATTTGTGTGAAAAAAAATTTCATATGGGTACAGTGGTGCATGACCACGTAATTGTCATTCAAAGTGTGACAGCGCTGAAAGCTGAAAATTGGCCTGGGCAGGAAGGGGGTAAAAGTGCCTAGTAGGCAAGTGGTTAATGCACATAGACATGAGTCTTTAAATACACACAGCTTTGAGTCCTTTAACCACTTTACCTCCTGAAGATTTACCCTCCTTCATGACTAGGCCATTTTTTTGCGATACAGCACTGCGTTAATTTAACTGACAATTGCGTAATTGTGCGATGCTGTACCCAAATAACATTTTTGTCCTTTTTTCCCCAACAAATAGAGCTTTCACCTCTGCGGTTTCTATTTTTTGAGCTATAAACAAAAAAAGACCGACAATTTTCACTGAAAAACAATATTTTTTACTTTCTGCTATAAAACATACCCCCCCCAAAAAAATTTAAAAAACATAATTTCTTCATCAATTTAGGCCCAAATGTATTTTGCAACATATTTTGGTAAAAAAATCCAAAGAGGCGTATATTGATTGGTTTGCGCAAAAGTTATAGCGTCTACAAAATATGGGATATTTTTATTTATTCATTTATTTCTAACTAATGGCGGCAATCAGCGACTGATAGCAGGACTGTGATATTGCGGCGGACAAATTGGACACCTAACTGACACTTTTGACACTTTTTGGGGACCAGTGACACTAATACAGTAATCAGTGCTAAAAAAAATATGCACTGTCACTGTACTAATGACACTGGCTGGGAAGTGATTAACATCAGTGGCGATCAAAGGGTTAACTGTGTGCCTAGCCTGTGCTTACTCACTGTGTGGAAGGTGATTTGACTAGGGGAAGGCAAAGATCTGTGTTCTTGCGTTGCAGAAACACAGGATCAATACACTCTCTTATGACAGAATGACAGTCTGTCTTGTTTACATGGGCAGATTGCTGTTCTGCCTGTGTCCTGGGTAATCGGTGGGTGCTGGCGGACATTGAGTCTGTGGTACCAGCCACTGGGCTCCTGCTGTGTGAGTGGGTCACTGGCGGCATGCCCATGTGCCACAGACCCAGGAAGTTTCAGATCACATACTAGGAACGTGATCTGGCACAGAGCGGCCAGTAAATATACGATGAGTGGTCCACAAGTGGTTAATGCACTCATGTTTGAGCTTCTTAACACACACAGCATCTATATTCACACAGAGACTCTCTCTCAGTGGTAGGCACTGCTCCAACTCCTCTCCACTCTACCTGCAACTTTCAGCAGACCAACATTATAAGGGCTGTGTGCACCTGGGACAATACCATGGGGGTGGTCCACAAAACTCGGACACTGGCTTGTAGATTTATTCCCTCCTAAGGCACTTTAACCACTTCAGCCCCGGAAGATTTGGCCCGCTCAATGACCAGGCCATTTTTTGCGATACGGCACTGCGTCGCTTTAACTGGCAATTGCGCAGTCTTGCAACACTGTACCCAAACAAAATTGACATCTTTTTTTCCCACAAATAGAGCTTTCTTTTGGTGGTATTTGATCATGTCTGCTGTTTTTATTTTTTGCACTATAAACGAAAAAGGAGCGACTTTTTAAAAAAAACACACTATTTTGTCATTTTTGCTGTAATAAATAGCCCCGTTTTTTTTTTTTTTTTAAAAAGCGAATTTTTCCCTCAGTTTAGGCCGATATGTATTCTTCTACATATTTTTGGTAATAAAAATTGCAAAAAGCGTATATTGATTGGTTTGCGAAAAAGTTATAGCATCTACAAAATAGGGACAGATTTATGGCATTTTTTCCTTGTCAAAAGAAGTTTATTGAGTATACAATGTTATAAAGATACATAAAGTAAGTTTACAAGGATCTATAAAGTAAGCTCATTGTTTTACAGTAGGGTTTATATAGGTAAATATCATGAAATTTCAAATATTAAACATTGGGTTCACGTAAACCTAAATTAAAGATATATATAATTTCCTTAGTTACTTTTGTAGGTATTTAAATGATTTATACCTACTATACATATTGTTTACAAGTAGAGTGTATATAGGTCATATAAATTCTGATAATGAGCTTTAATCGTAAGGTGGAGAAAAAGAAAGAGAAAGAAGAAAAAGGGTTGAAAGGTAAAAGTATGGTCCACAAGGTTGTCCCGCTCGTCAGTTTATTATTCTTTTTAGTTCTCTTTGAAGCCTTAGAATGGGTGTCTCTGTAAGTCATTTAATCTGTTACCATGGCAACAGGACAGAGTCATTGAAGTTTGACAGGAACTGTTGTTTTATCCAAGGATGCCAAAATTTTTCAAATTTTGGAATTTGATTTTGATCGATGGCTACCATCTTAGCATGGGACATTGTATTATTCATTCTGTGAATTGTTTCTGCTAGTACCAATGTAGGAGATTTCCATGCCTTGGCCACTGTTTGTTTTGCAGCCGTTATTAGTTGGATCATTAGTTTGAATTGAGAGAGTGTTAACCATTCCGGTTTTAGATTAAGTAAAGTTAAATATGGATCTGGTTGTATTATTTTTTTAAATATTTTAGATGCAATCATGAAGACTTCCTTACAGAAGGTTTGGATTACTGGGCACGTCCACCATATGTGTAAATATGTGCCTATTTCTGGGCATCCTCGAAAACAAAGAGCTGAGGTATTAGGTGAATATTTTGCCACTCTAGCGGGTACAAGGTACCAGCGAGTTAGGACTTTATAATTTGTCTCCAGTGCTAAGATGTTGGGTGAAGATGACTTAGATGTGAGCCATATGTTAGACCAGTCCGTGTCTTCTAAAGTTCGTCCCAGGTCCTCCTCCCACCTCTGAACGTAAGAGGGTCTATTAAGATTTGCTACTCCATATAATTGATTATAAAGTGATGAAATTGTACCTTTAGCAAATGGATCTTTTGTACAGATTGATTCAAAAATGGATAATTGGGATAATGATGTATCCCCCTTTAGGAATGGTGTATAGAAATTTTTGATTTGGAGATATCTAAATATCTCAGAGTTTGGTAGATCATATTTTTCTCTAAGCAATGGGAAAGAAAGGAATGATTTAGATGCTATGAAGTCATTTAGTGTCTGAATGCCTGATGTTGTCCAAGCTTTAAAAGAATTTGGGTAGATCCATGCCGGATAAAAGGCCGGATTTCTGATAAAAGAAAGGAGAGGATTGTGTGGAGATTGTAACTGATATTTGGTTTTTAGTTTATCCCAGAGAGATAAGAAGTGTTTAGTTATGGGATTATGAATTTTAAAGCGGTCTTTAGGATCAAGCCATAATAAATTTGATGTTAATAGAGGGTCATTTTCTGAAGCCTCTATAAATACCCATAATGGGATTTCCTGTTTTGCATGGTATTTGGACAGACTGGCCAAATGTGCTGCTCTGTAGTAGTTAGTAAAATTAGGGTATCCCAGGCCTCCTTTATTTTTGGGAAGATGTAGTGTGTGTATAGGTATACGTGGGTTTAGAAGAGCCCCATATAAACGAAGTTGCTCTTTTTTGTACTATTCTCAAAAAATAGGAAGGAATTGGAATAGGGAGGACTCTGAATAGATAAAGCAATTTGGGTAGAATAGTCATTTTGATTGCATTAATCTTCCCCATCCAGGATAAAGGAAGTTGCGACCATTGTTTTATTAGATTTGTGATCTGTCTTAATACAGGAGGATAATTGGTTGAGAATAAGTCAGAATGAGATGCTGTTAAATGAATTCCAAGATATGGGATTGATTTTTCTGCCCATGTGAATGGGAGTGCAGCCCTAGCCGGGATCAATTCCATGTTTGTGAGTGAAATATTAAGCACTAGGCATTTCTTAGGATTAATCATAAGGCCGGATAGGGCTGCAAATCCATCAAGAGCTGGTATTAAGTTAGGACCAGAGACCTGTGGTGATGATAGAAAAAGTAATATATCGTCTGCAAATATACATAATTTGTGTGTAATACCTCCTACTTCAATGCCAGTTATAGTTTGGTTTGTTCTGATGTATTGGGCCATGGGTTCGAGTATAAGGGAAAATAATAAGGGAGATAATGGGCAACCCTGTCGGGTACCTCTTTCGATATTAAAGGCTTCAGATTTGTATCCAGCATATTTTATATAGGCTTTGGGTTTATTATATAATGCTTTGATCCATGTTAAAAAGTGGGGTCCAAAACCCCATTTTTGTAATGAATATTGCATATATTGCCAGGATACTGTGTCAAATGCCCTCTTAATATCGAGAGATAGAAAACATAAAGGGATTTTCCGTTTTTTAGCAATATGTGCCAATAACACTGCCCTGCGTATATTATCGCCTGCCTGTCTATTTGGCATGAAGCCTACTTGATCTCTATGTATTAATTTTCCTATAATGCTATTGAGGCGTTTTGCTATTATTTTTGCTAATAATTTAATATCGAGGTTTAACAGAGAGATAGGCCGATAATTCACACAGGAAGTATCATCAGAAAGGGGTTTTGGGATCATACAAACAATTGCCATTAGTGTTTCTTGCCGAAAAGAATGTCCATCTAGAAGTTTGTTAAAAGTTTTAGTGAGAATAGGAGAGAGTATTTCTGAGAATGTTTTATAGTATAAAGCCGAGTAGCCGTCTGGGCCTGGTCTTTTGTTAAGTTTTAGGTCTTTTATGGCGTTAGCAACTTCATCTATAGTTATAGGCTCATCCAAACTGCTTTTTTGATTCTGAGATAACTCAGGTAAGGTTATTTTTGAGAAGAAGGATTCAGCCTCTGTAGGATTAAATTCATTGTTTGTCTTGTATAAAGTTGCGAGATGTGAGTGAAATTTATGGACTATTTTAACTGGATTACAAGTGTAAACATTTTTTGATAATTTCAAACGTATTGGTTTGAAAGATTTGTTAGTTGAATTTAATGCCCGAGCCAAATATGTACCTGGTTTGTTTGTATTCATGTAGAAATTGTGTTTGGAGCGTTTGAGGGATTTATCAACTGACTCAGTGAGAAATAGATCGTATTCCAATCTAGATTTTTCCAGATGAGATTTTGTACTCTGAGATGGATTATCTTGAAATGATATGTAGGCTGCATTAAAATTGAGTTCTAGTTTTTTTGCTAGATTTTTGCGTTCCCGTTTAAATAGTGCCATTTGTCTTTGTATTGTACCACGCAAGACAGGCTTATGAGCTTCCCACAGTGTTATTGGGGAGATGTCTGTTGTATTATTAATTGATATGTATTCCTTTAAAGCTTGTTCAATGGCCATCTGATGTAGTGGGTGTTTGAGCATTATGTCCGGTAAGTACCACGTTGGGTCATGCGCTTTTGGTATGGTTGAGGCTATAGTAGTGTATACTGCATTATGGTCAGACCACGGAATCGGAATTATATCTGATGCAATAATTTCTGGTATCATTACTATTGTTAGAAAAATATGATCTATTCTGGTGAAGGTTTGATGAGGGTGCGAGAAATAAGTGAATTTCTTTTTCATTGGGTTACTTTCTCTTCATGAATCTACCAGATTGTATTTGGAAAGAAGTTGAGTAAAAGGTAATCTAGAGGTTATTTTGGATGGTGTAAAAGGTGATTTATCTAGAAATGGGAGGAGGACCTGGTTCGAATCCCCACACATTATCACTGTTCCTATTTTGTGTGTATTAATCACTTGTAATATATGTGAGAGGAATGGTGTAGGTTGTTTGTTAGGAGCGTAGTAGGAAATCACCGTGATTGCTGTATCCATTATATAACCCATGAGTATCAGGTACCTACCTTCTGGGTCTTTAATTTCTGATGATAAGGTGAATGGTGTGGATCGGTGAAATGCAATTAGAGTTCCCCTTTGCTTGGTACAGGCAGAAGCCGTGTAAATTTGTTGATAAAAAGGAGAAATATATTTTGGAGTAGAATCTTTGGTGAAGTGTGTTTCTTGGAGGCATACTATGTGAGCCTTCTTGTTATGGAAAGTACGGAAGGCTTTGGTCCTTTTTTGAGGGACATTTATTCCCTGAACATTCAGGGAAAGTATATTCAGTGGTGCCATGGCAATAGATCAAATAGTTTTGACTTACTTTTTGTTATGCAGAGCTGACTGCGCAGATCAACCTGTGTGGACTGAAGAGATGAATAGATAGAAAAGAAACCAGTGAATTCTGGAGTAAAGAGTAAACAAAAAACATATGAGATTAGATGATACATTGTATAAATTATTTTTTGCAAGTAATCACAATTTACCCGTGAAAGAGAATAAATATCTCTCTCAGGGGAATAAGTGCCTTCGTCACACTCCCACATAATATGGTTGAGAGAATGAGGAGGGCTAATGGGGGTACACGGATCTTCCGCTTACAGGAGAGAAGTGCTATGTCAAAAGACATCAAAATGATGTTTCATTAATTGGAGTGCAGAATATAGTTTTTGTTGAAATTATTTATTCCAGGGTGGTTGTATATGGTTAGTCTTGCCCTAGGCTAAATAATTCAGTTAGAAAGGTACTGTTAATAACTTTGGTATTGATGAAGATAGTTTGAATTATTTTGGGATTTTAACCCTTTTAGAGTAAACAATTACATATTTTATTTATATGTAACTGTTTAGATATGTTAACTCATAAAATTGAGGTTGTATTGCTTCAGATTAGAATAAACAAAAACATAATTCTAGGAACTAGTTAGGTAATAATATATTTGTTTTAAGAAAAGAAAGAAAAAGCTTCCATTACTTCTGGATTATTGAACATATTTGTCCTAAAAAGTAATAAATCTATTATTATTACCTGATAATATATAACTGAACAAGAATTTCCTTATTTCACTTATATATTCTAAGGCTATATGAATCAGAAGTAATAAGAAATATAACTGGAATGTAACATGATCCCACACAGTGTGTGACTATCAGAATGCAGTTACATTCAGTTATAAATACAGGTTTTTTATAGAGAACCATCTCTTAGTATAATAAATGAAGAGATATCAGGAATTAGGATGTCAGTCCATTGAATCTTCTTGGTCCATGGATGATGTGGCATAACGGCCTCTTTTGTGAGAATGATGATTCCCATTTTGTTCTGAAATTTTCTGGGTGCTGCCTGAAGGTGAAGATGATGCCATTCTTCTGCGTGTGGAAGTGTTGCTGCTTGTGGGTTCTGTCAGATTTAATTTTAAAAGGGTTTGTTGTAGTTCATCTGCTGATCTGCTTCTGTAAATTGTACCTTGGTAGTTAAATCTGACTGAAAAGGGGAAGCCCCATTGATACATAATGTTGTGGCGTTGTTGCAGTTCCATTAGTTGGGGTTTCATGGATCGTCTTTTAGTAATAGTAAGTTGGGATAGGTCAGCAAAAATTTGATAATTGTGTCCATGAAAATTAAGTTCTTTTTTCTCTTGCAGCAATTAGTATTTGTTCTTTCGTTCTGTAATAATGAAATTTTGTGATTATATCACGTGGGGGTCCATCTTTCTTTTTGGCTGTGAGGGCTCTGTGTACTCTGTCCAGTTCTAAACGTTCAATAGGGATATCTGGCTTTAGTTCTTGTAATAGAGCAGTAATAGTAGATTGCAGGTCTGTCACAGTTTCAGGTATTCCCCTTATGCGCAAGTTTGAACGTCTGGCTCTATTTTCGTAATCTTCAAGCTTAGTTTGAAGTATTAAATTCTCTTTTTTTAATTGTTCCAATTCTGTTATATTTTCTTGGGTTGTAATTTCAGTTTCATCCATTTTTATTTCTAAGGCTGCGGTGCGGTTTCCCAGCTCTCTTATTTCTTTGGTTAGGCTTTTTGTTATTTGGTCTGAGGTTTGTTTTAAAGCCTTTATGAAGCATCTTTTCAAATTGTAATAATATTACTGGGGATACTGAGGAGGCTTGTGGAGAAGTTTGTGAGAGGATTTGTTCTGTATCTGACTCAAATGGAGAGTCTTGCTGTGACATTTTCTGTCTGTGAGAGCGCCCTGATGCTGTATCTTGTGAGGTGACTGGAGCTGCTTCAGCTGCAGTGAGTGCCTGTGAGCTCTTTGTGAGGTGATTTTTATTTCTGCCACGGTTTCCTCCCAGTACCATATTTCCTGCCCAAACTTTCACAGTTTGTTCCCTGGGGCAAAAAGGTTCAAATGGATACCTTTTGAGTCTGCAGGCTCTGCTTTGTCCTTCTCTTCTCTCCTCAGCGGTGTGGAGCTCTAACAATGCATGTCTGCTCCGCTAGGCTCCGCCTCCTGCCCCCGATTTATGGCATTTTTTAATTATTATTTTTTTTTACTAGTAATAGCAGCGATCTGCGATTTTTATCGAGACTGCAACATTATGGCAGACACATCGGACACTTTTGACACATTTTTGAGTTGACTGACAAGTATACAGAGATCAGTGCTATAAAAATGCACTGACACACGTCCCTGTTCTGCCTCTCGTGCCCGCGATCGCTCGTGGCCAGCAGTCATCGCAACCGCCGGTCACGAGCATCAGCACCCCCGCTGTGCAGCGGGCGCGCAGGCACCGCCGCTTAAAAGGAACCACAGATAGCTACGACAGTTCACGGGATCGTGCCGACCTGCCGCAGTATAATGACGGTGGCTGGTTAAAATCTCCAAACTATGAAGCCCCATCCAGAAATATAGAGAAATGTGCAAAAGCAGTTTTCTATGCTCAAAATGAACACTTCATAGTTCTACACTCAGCAAATGTGCAAACCCTGTGTCTTTTCCATGATGACAGAGATTCATACTGTCACAATATACAGTAGTGCAAATATTGTATGACATAAAATATTGCAATTGCAACTATTTCATTCTACAGAGTATCTGCACTCAGAATAAAATATTTATGATAAATAATAATAATGATAATAAGTGGGTTTCACTTTTTAGAAAAAAATAATAACTATGCATATGTTTTTGCAGGTAAAAAGAATGTGTATTTATTTATTTACTTTTTGGAGCCTGTAAAGCATTGCATCTGCTGGTTGCTGGTGCAATGCAGGTCTCCTGCAGATCTGTCAGTGTATCCATATGTCCGTACATCCCGTATGGACAAGCAGATGCAATCTGACTGGAAAAATCATTGAAGTACCACAGCGCTCCACAGCGCCATGGTAGTTCACTGAGAACGACAAACTGACAGCTGCAAATGATTTTGGGGCCTGTAGTTCATTCACACACCCTACAAACAGTTAGAACATGTAACATGTTCCCAAAGGTGAACTTATCCTTTAAGCAATCTTCTGGCATTTTAAAATAATACTAAAGGCAAAAAAATGTTTTGCATTTATATTACCTGTTATACTTACTTGCTCTGTGAAATGGTTTTGCACAGCTTTCTTGCATGGTTGTGCATAGCTGCTTGCTATGGGGACACACAGTGTCTATGCTATGTGTGCCTATGGAGCTGTGTGTGTCTATGGAGCCACGCTCCACAGACGAACACAGCTGGGCTTGGCCCTGCTTTATCCTGACAGCATTCAATTGCCAATGGCTGCTGTCTGAGCCCCTGTGTGAAGAAGAAGACAGTGAAGAGAAGAGATACAGCCATGCACAGCACTGGATTACTTGTAGACTTGGTGGTTAAGTATTTACGGAGGTGGGGAGGAGAGCAAACTGTAAAATGCTTTTTCGTCTAATGCAGGGTATGCATTAAGGTAAAAAACATTTTGGCTTTAGAACCCCCTGGAGAGCAAAGCATATGCATGTGTAAATATGCAGTACTATATCTTAACATTCAAAAGTAAAATAAATCAAATAAATATATAGAAATAGTGTCACTCAATGAAATGTTTTTATTTTTTTATTTTGGTGAGCTTTTCGTTATTTTATATAATGTGCTCAATTCTCTCCTAGATCAATACCTGTGTAAATAATTGGAAACATACTCACAAATGTATTACCTTCCCGTTACAGAAGAGTAATTGAGCTTAATTGATAATCCATTTAATTCTCCGTGATTTTTCCTTCACTTTACAAACTGGTAAAATTGTTCCACCAATCCTCCTTATCCTCTCACCAAGTGGACATGACCTTATGTGGCAATTCCCAATAAATAATGTAAAATAAACTTTATATAGCATAAATCCATTTATTAACATTACATAAAGGAATACAGAAGCTGAAGAACTCACATGTAAAATGTACAAACAGCATACAGTATCTCACAAAAGTGAGTAAACTACATTTTTGTAAATATTGTATTCTTTTCATATGACAACAGTGAAGAAATTACACTTTTCTACAATGTAAAATAGTGAGTGTACAGCTTGTATAACAGTGTAAGTTTGCGGCCCCTCAAAATAACTCAACACACAGCCATTAATGTCTAAACCATTGGCAACAAAAGTGAGTACACCCCTAAGTGAAAATGTCCAAATTGGGCCCAATTAGCTATTTTTCTTCCCTGGTGTCATGTGACTCCTTAGTGTTACAAGGTCTCAGGTGTGAATGGGGAGCAGGTGCTGTTAAGTTTGGTGTTATCACTTTCACTCTCTTATACTGGTCACTGAAAGTTTAACATGGCACCTTGTGGCAAAGAAATCTCTAAGGATCCGAAAAAAATAATTGTTGCCTAGATGGCCTAGGCTATAAAAAGATTGACAAGAACCCTGAAACTGAGCTGCAGCACAGTGGCCAAGACCATACAGGGGCTTAACAGGATAGGTTCCATTCAGAACAGGCCTTGCCATGGTCGACCAAAGAAGTTGAGTGAGCGTCATATCCAGAAGTTATCTTTGGGAAATAGATGTATGAATGCTGCCAGCATTGCTGCAAAGGTTGAATGGGGTGGGGGGGAGCTGCATGGGAGTGTCCCAAAATGATGTAAACCTCAGGGAGATGGAAAACAAGAATTGGATGGGCCGATGTGGATGTTAGTCAAAGTTATTAGGGTTCTAGGGGTGCTGGTCGTTAGAGCAGCTCATGGACCTGGGGGACCTGTTAGTTGTGGTGGTTGCCTTGACAATGCGTTTCGCTCATCTGCGCTTTTTCAAAACCCTTTCAAAGCGCAACCACCACAGCTACCAGGTCACCCAGGTCCATGAGCTGCTCCAACGACCAGCACCCCTAGAACCCTAATAACGTTGACTAACATCCACGTCGGCCCATCCAATTCTTGTTTTCCATCTCCCTGAGGTTTATATCATTTTGGGACACTCCCATGCAGCTGGGATTCACGTCCATTGGGCTTTAGATGCTGTGAACGTATAGCGTAATCCACACTGCAGCAACGCGGCTCTCTTGTTTTCACCTGTCAGTACGCCAGCGGACTTGGTGTCCCAGCCACATGCAGCTTACAGTTCGGGTCTCCACCTTCCCGCTGTCAATCATCTTCACTTTCTCCTCCAGCACGTCCAGCCCTTCCCAACACACTGGTAAGCATGTTTCACATTTGGCCGCAGTGCAGCAGGGGTATTGGCACCCTCCCATGCTGCAGGAGGTTTTTTGTAAACCCCAATGCCATCAGCTCCTTGTTGCTCCATGGATCTTCTGTGAAACTGTAAGCTGTTGATTTTTTTTTTTACCTACCTCATATCCCTTCTCGTCTGACAACAGGATTGTTCTTTTACATGCATTACTGAATAAACTAGGACTAATCATGTTCAACTGTCGGCTGTGAGACTGTGTTTACTCTTCAACCCATTGAGCGCTAGTCGTATATATTATAAATATGAGGTTTATTAAGTTTTTTTAAATAACAGCACCAGAGATGGTACTTACCATGAATGAGGAGTAGGAGTGATTGGCTCTGAGGAGGGGATCTCCCCTCAAAATGCATCAGCCATCTGGAGGTTCCCCCTTGCTGGGAGCAGTCTCTGTGACCTGGTCATCCATTGTGGACCCTGATGTGCTTTTATGATTAAATAGTTTGTGCGTAGAGTTGGGCCAAACACCCCCCCCCCAGGTTTGTTTATGCCAGAACTCTGGACCCCATTAAAGTCGATGGGACCCGAACTTGAAAAATCAAAAGTCCCCATTTTGAAGGCTTATATGCAAGTTATTGCTCATAAAAAGGGTACTACCCTGGGGGACAAATACCAATCCAAAAATAAAAACTTTTTTAAAAAGATTGTTTTAAGGGAGCAGAGATTTTAATGATGCTTAAAGTGAAACAATACAAATGAAAAATTCCTTTAAATATAGTGCCTGTGGGTCCCCTTAGTCTGCCTGTAAGTGGCACATCTTTACCGTGTATAGAACCTACTGCAGCAAAAGGGTAAATTCACCTTTGTACACTTTTTTTTTCTAAATTCCAGCTCCCCTATGCACCAATATAGCATTCATGTACTTTTTTTGCAAAAATATCAAAGCTTTCCATTAAATCTACGGTCACTTACTTTTCTTGTCCTAATCCACGTTTCCACACATTTCCATTAGTAATGTCTTTCTTCATTACAGACTGTAGGTCATGACACAGGAAGGAGCTGACCTCATTAGCACACACCCTGCATCATCCACTCACCCATTCCCAGGTGCACATTTTTTAAATGAAATGCAATAAATCAGTGATCACCCTTCTCACTAAATACACAATATACAATCAGATTGCATAGTGTATGGCCATGTTTATACACCTAAAATTACTAGTTGCTCTTTCAGTGTCATTAATTGTTAATGGCACACCAAACACAAAAGCAAACACACATTTATCCATGTGAAAAAAACAAATGCTGCAAAACGCACAGTAAAAAACACGCAACCCACAAAACACCAAAATGTCTCATTAACCACATGAAGTGCAGCCAATTGTAATCAACGGGCTGCCCTATGCATGTGACAGGAAAAACGAGACACAAAATGTGCACTCTCACTATGCTAGATGTGAATGGGGCCTGAAAGTACATGAATGCTTTATTGGTGCATAAGGGAGCTGGAATTTAGAAGAACAAAAAATGTACAAAGGTGAACTTACCCTTTAAAGAAAAGAAAATACATTTAAATTGATTTTTCCTGCAAGTTTTCTTTATTTTGTAAACAACGGCTTGAGGAGCCAGCCTGCATGATGAGGCCACAATTTAGTGCACTCAGAACAAGACTAGAGATTTTTTTAATACATTCTGGTGTCTCATTTTCAGACTTTGGATGGAAATAACAAAGTTTTGCACCATAGTGAGCAATCCTTATGCGAAGAAGCCAAATTATAGTACACTCAGGCCAAGATTAACATTTTTTTTAGATAAAGTCTGGTATCTCTTTTGCACACTTTAGATTGAATTAACAGGTGTGGAAAAATTGGTCTTTGGCTATAGAGCAGGGATATGCAATTAGCGGACCTCCTGCTGTTGCAAAACTACAAGTCCCATCATGTCTCTGCCTCTGGGTGTCATGCTTGTGGCTGTCAGAGTCTTCCTATGGGATTTGTAGTTCTGCAACAGCTGAAGGTCTGCTAATTGCATATCCCTGTTATAGAGGTAAGCTTGATGAAAGCAAGAATTA
The DNA here is from genome assembly GCF_042186555.1 of Aquarana catesbeiana. Taxonomy (NCBI): domain Eukaryota; kingdom Metazoa; phylum Chordata; class Amphibia; order Anura; family Ranidae; genus Aquarana; species Aquarana catesbeiana. The sequence continues at coordinate 355,300,990 of NC_133328.1, read as the reverse complement.
GCCTTGCTGTAAAAAATGTAAATTATATGCACCTTTCAAACAGGTGTGGAAAAATTGGTCCTTGAGTGTTAATTGTGCCCATGAAACCAAAAAAATGACTTCAAGATAAAGTCAGCACCCACAAATCCAGACAGCCTAGACAGTCTTGCAGAGATTACATATCCCCAAAACACTTAATCAGCGACATCAGCATCAGGGGCTTGATAGCTGCTGCTAATCCAGAAACTGATTCACTTTGACAAATGTCAGCCGGTCAAGTCTGACACTAGTTATGCACAAGTCTGTGGACAGACATGCTCTTTAGACTTGTGCATAACGGAAAATTTTGTTTTGTTTCATTTTCATTCGTAAAATACATACCGTATTTATCGGCGTATAACACGCACTTTTTTCCCCTTAAAATCAGGGGAAAATCGCGGGTGCGTGTTATACGCCGATCCCCTGCAATCCTGACCTGTCAGAATTAAAAAATCGCTGACCGCGATTTGAAAATGGCGCCGCCGGCGCCGAAATACACAGTGCCGGTCCTCGAGCGCCGCCCGAACCTAGCCGAGTATACTCGGCTAGTTTCGGATAGCTCCGCTCACCGTCCGAGTGGAACCGAAAGTAAACGAGAGCCGCCGAGAAGAGCCGAGGACCGGCTCTGTGTATTTCGGCGCCGGCGGCGCCATTTTCAAATCGCGGTCGGCGATTTTGAAGCTCACAGGCTTCAGCAAGGCTGGACTGGGGCAAGGCTGGACTGGGGCAAGGCTGGACTGGACACTGGGGAAGGCTGCACTGACATGGCTGCACTAGCAAGGCTGCACTGACATGGCTGCACTGACATGGCTGCACTAGCAAGGCTGCACTGACATGGCTGCACTGGCAAGGCTGCACTGGCAAGGCTGCACTGACATGGCTGCACTGGCAAGGCTGCACTGGCAAGGCTGCACTGACATGGCTGCACTGGCAAGGCTGCACTGACATGGCTGCACTGACATGGCTGCACTGACAAGGCTGCACTGACAAGGCTGCACTGACAAGGCTGCACTGGGCAAGGCTGGACTGGGGCAAGGCTGCACTGAGAAGGCTGCAATGATGGGCATTTAAATGTAAGTTTTTTTCCCTTCAACTTCCCTCCTAAAAGTTTTTTTTCCTTAAAATTCCCTCCTAAATTGAGGTGCGTGTTATACGCCGGTGCGTGTTATACGCCGATAAATACGGTAATTTCGTGTTATATTCGTTATGATATGTTAGTTTGTTTTCGGATAATTTGATGTTTCTGTATAGATATTCGTTATAATGAATCGATTCATTTTATTTTTAACCACTAGCCTACCGCCCACTGTCATATGACGGTGGGACGGTAAGGCTCTAGTTCTGGGTGGACATCATATGACGTGAGCCCGTTTAAGCAGGGCATGCACGCGATCGTGTGCGCGCAGCCCTGTACTGTCGGTGGTGGCGTGTCGCCGAGACACCGCTCGTCACCGACAGGGGTGAACAGCCACTGGGCATGGCTGTTTACCACGTGATCGGCCGTGATGAAGTCATGGCCGATCACAAATGGTAACTCCAGCATTGCACAGCGCATGCGTGAAGATCGTGAGCGCGCTGCGCATGCACGTCGGTGGCGGCGTGTTCCCGGGAACACTGCTCGTCACCGACGATAGTACACAGCCATTGGCCAGGGCTGTGTACCACGTGATCGGCTGTGATCCATTCACAGCCTATCACTAAATGTAAACATAGAGCTGTCACTATCTGTTACCAGCTCTTCTCTCCTCACACACCGTTTCCAGTGTGAGGAGAGAAGAGCCAGGAGCAGTGAGTTACAGATCTATGTTTAGTAGTGTCTGCACCAACACCACACCTGTCCCATTGCCTCCCCAATTGTCATCTGTCACCCAACAGTCACCCCATAAAAGTGCACCTGGCACATAAGAAACTGCCATCAATGACCATCAGCGGTGCAACCATCACCCATCAGTGACCGTGCCCTGTCACCCGTCACCCATCAGTGACTGTGCCCTGTCACACATCACCCGTCACCCACCAGTGACCGTGCCCTGTCACCCATCAGTGACCTTGCCCTATCACCCGTCACCCATCAGTGACCATCAGCGGTGCACCCATCACCCATCAGTGACCGTGGCCTGTCACCCATCACCCGTCACCCATCAGTGACCGTCGCCTGTCAACCATCTGTGACCATCACCTGTCACCATCCGTGGCCTGTCACCCATCAGTGACCATCGCCTGTCACCCATCAGTAACCGTGCCCTGTCACCCGTCACCCATCAGTGACCATGCCCTGTCACCCGTCACCCATCAGTGACCATCAGTGGTGCACCTGTCACCCATCAGTGACCGTGCCCTGTCACCCATCAGTGACCATCACCTGTCAACCATCTGTGACCATCACCCGTCACCGTCCGTGGCCTGTCACCCATCAGTGACCATCGCCTGTCACCCATCAGTGACCATCACCCATCACACCATCATCACCTCTCAGTGAACGTCACCTGCCACCCATCTGTCACCCGTCGCACAGCTACAGCCATGTCCAAATAAGTATATACTAGTGAGGAGGCATTCCAGATCCTCTCCATTACTGATGAGAGCACTGGGGAGTTCTCATCAGATTCAAATTCTATTTCTGATTCCGAATCAAATTCGTCATTTGAACCAATCAAGAGTAGTAAGAAGAATGGGTCCCTCCCAAAAGGGCACGACACTCTGGAAACCAGGCAGCCGCCAGCAATCAGGATTATATTCCCAGGCCCAGTACCAGTGCTGCCGCCAGCAATAGGCCCCAGGAACAAAGGCCCAGTATCAGCACTGATGCCAGCAATAGGCCCCAGGAACAAAGGCCCAGTACCAGTGCCGCCGCCAGCGATAGCCCCCGTGAACAAATGCCCAGGCCCAGTATCAGTGCTGCCACATCACACCTGAGTACGACAGGAAATTCAACTCCCCCAACTGCTGGAGTGTCACGTCCCCCAAGAGCCAGGGCTGCTACATACATGCCAGATGGTCTTGCCAACCCAACATGGCTGTCTTCCAACTCGGGATCACCAATTATTCCTCCTTTCACAGCACAGCCAGGTGTGCAGGCCAACACCCAAAATCTCACAGAGATCAATTGCTTTCACCTGTTTTTGCCACATTATGCTGCAATTTATTGTGGACCATACAAATTTGTATGCTCAGTAGTATATTGCCAGCAACCCCCAATCATCTTATGCCCGTCCGTTTGAGTGGAGAGATCTAAATTTGGAGGAGTTCAAATTGTTTTTGGGCCTCACCTTAAACATGGGGCTTACAAAAAAAAAATGAAGGACATGCCTATTGGTCCACCAACCCCATCCACCATATGCCCATGTATTCTGCCGCAATGCCCAGGTCCCGATATGAGATGATTAAGAGATTCTTTCATTTTAACGACAACACCCAGTGCCCTCCCCGCAATCATCCAAATTCCGATAATTTATATAAGATTCGCCCGCTGATAAATTTATTTTCCCAACGATTTGCAGAACTCTATGTCCCCGAGAAGAATATATGTGTGGATGAGTCCCTGGTACCATTTTCAGGCCGGCTAGGAATAAAACAATATATTCCTAGCAAAAAGGCCAAATATGGAGTAGAATTTTATAAGCTCTGTGAGAGAGCCACGGGATATCTGTATGCGCTCCGCATATATGAAGGAAGAGAGTACCATCTCCAGCCCCCTGAGTGCCTGGCCTACATAGGCACAACAGGAAAAATCGTATGGGATCTGGCTTAACCACTTCTGAAAAAAGGATATCATATTTACCTCAACAACTTTTATACCAGCCTGCCCCTTTTCAGACACCTATATATCAAAAAACCCTGGCCTGCGGAACCTCAAGAAAAAAATAGGAAGGGCTTCCCACAATCTATAGTAAACAAAAAGCTGCAAAGGGGGGAAAGAGCAACACTGAGATGCAATGAAGTGCTGGCCTTGAGGTGGAAGAATAACAGGAACGTGCACATGATGTCTACCATTCACGATGACACTACAGTTGTAGTTCAGAGAAGAAGAGGTCCCATTGAAAAACTGACATGTGTCCAAGATTATAATCTCTACATGGGGGGGTGGATTTCAATGATCAAATGATTCAGCCCTATTTGTCAATAAGGAGGTCCCGATTCTGGTACAAGAAGGTAGCAATTTATCTCATGCATTTGGCCGCTTACAATTCCTACATAGTCTACACAAAATCCACAGAAAGCCCCGCCCCCTTCCTAAAATTCATAGAAGTAGTAGTCACGTCCCTCATCTATCAACAAAGACCCCCCTAGAAGACCTTCGCTCTGATGCTGTTAGCCGACTTCATGAACGCCACTTCCCGTACAACATTCCACCATCGGAAGCAGGCCGACGGCAAAAAAGATATCGCGTGTGCAGCAGAAGAGGATTTCGAAAAGATACCAGCTTCCATTGTCCCCAGTGTCCCTCCCAACCTAGCCTTTGCATTGGCAAATGCTTCGAACTTTATCATACAGCCCTAAAATATTAGCCCATATTTTCCCCATTTTCATATTCTGTGCTTACCATTTCCCATGCTTCCCCAAATAACCATGCCACTGCCTTCCACGTGAACTGACCCTGGCCTGTTTTTAGACTATGCCTCTGCCTACCGTTTGGACTGTTTCCACATGAACTGACCCTGGCCTGTTCTGTGACTATGCCTCTGCCCATCGTTTGGACTGCTTGCACGTGAACTGACCCTGGCCTGTTTTGTGACTATGCCTCTGCCTACCGTTTGGACTGCCTCCACGTGAACTGACCCTGGCCTGTTTTGTGACTATGCTTCTGCCTACCGCTTGGACTGCTTGCACGTGAACTGACCCTGGCCTGTTTTATGGACTATGCTTTTGCCTACCGCTTGGACTGATCTGTTGCCCTACTACTGTAGTACACAGGGGTCTCACATATGTGAGGGGCTCCAGAATAGTTTTTCTGGATGGAGAAAACAATTTTTTTGTTTTCTCTGGGTTTTGTAATTTCCGGATTAGGGTCTGGAGTCTGGAGGCTTCATAGAGGTTTGGGTGGGTTGAAGCCTCTACCCCTGTGCCCCTGTGCACAGGTCTTACCCGATTGCGACCCTCAGCCTGCTGCTGACTTACTGCCATCATGCCTTTGCCTGCCGCATGAACGGACCACACCTCTGCCTGCTACCTTGACTATGCAAATAATTAGCTGTAGCAAGAGGCAGTATGTTTATGAAGGGCTGGAGAGCAGTACAATAATGAGTGTCTGCAGGTAACAGTGTACCAGGACCAATATTATGGCTGTGCTGGCTGTCTCTGCCTGGACAATTTCTATGGACAAATGCTTTGGCTGTGCTGACAATATCCTTGTGCTGAGTCTGACTATAGACAATATTTCTGCCTGCTGCCTGGATAATTACTATTGCTGTCACTAAGTACTTTGTCGCAGTAAGTGGGCTTAGCACTATATGACCATATAGTGTGACCAAACCCCCGTATTTTTTGAATATGTTCAGGTGTTCAGGTGTTTTTAACTAGCCCTGCAGGAAATGTCATTCTTGTATGTGTGCGCTGTAAAATATTTTGTACTGTTTATAGGTCTTACAGCAGCACCATCTTGAATTTAAATGCATTGTATGGTGTGCCCCCCAAATATGTACTTGTATGTTGTAATAGGCCCTGACCAGGTTTTTGGGCTGGAGCACCCCTCCCCCTCCTCATTACCTCCTATTTAGTGGCCACCAGTGATTAGGATGTATCCCTTTCAGTTCTCCCACATAGAGGAGTTCAGCTCCCATGGTTGAGACAGAGGATCTTCCATTCTATTACTGGTGTAGGACCCACTAATTCGGGGTACTTTGTCGCAGTAAGTGGGCTTAGCACTATATGACCATATAGTGTGACCAAACCCCCGTATTTTTTGAATATGTTCAGGTGTTCAGGTGTTTTTAACTAGCCCTGCAGGAAATGTCATTCTTGTATGTGTGCGCTGTAAAATATTTTGTACTGTTTATAGGTCTTACAGCAGCACCATCTTGAATTTAAATGCATTGTATGGTGTGCCCCCCAAATATGTACTTGTATGTTGTAATAGGCCCTGACCAGGTTTTTGGGCTGGAGCACCCCTCCCCCTCCTCATTACCTCCTATTTAGTGGCCACCAGTGATTAGGATGTATCCCTTTCAGTTCTCCCACATAGAGGAGTTCAGCTCCCATGGTTGAGACAGAGGATCTTCCATTCTATTACTGGTGTAGGACCCACTAATTCGGGGTACTTTGTCGCAGTAAGTGGGCTTAGCACTATATGACCATATAGTGTGACCAAACCCCCGTATTTTTTGAATATGTTCAGGTGTTCAGGTGTTTTTAACTAGCCCTGCAGGAAATGTCATTCTTGTATGTGTGCGCTGTAAAATATTTTGTACTGTTTATAGGTTTTACAGCAGCACCATCTTGAATTTAAATGCATTGTATGGTGTGCCCCCCAAATATGTACTTGTACTAAGTACATCCCTGACTGTTGCCTGGACCAGTGCTCTCTTCTGTGGACACTACTAAAAGCACAGGTAATACTTCTTTTTTACCCTTTCCGCAATAGAATTTATTTTGGATTGTAATTCTTGGTATGTACATGCTATGTGTTAGAAATATGAAGGGCATTCAAAAATGATAGGTTGCCAGGAAATGTAATGTATGCTCCTAGAACGCCTGATGGTGCTACTTGGATGTTGGGCCTCTGTATGTGGCCAAGCTGTGTAAAAGTCTCACACATGTGGTATCCCCATACTCAGGAGGAGTAGCAGAATGTATTTTGGGGTGTCATTTTTGCTATGTGTTGGAAATATCTTATAAATAGACAACTTTGTGTAAAAAAAAATGCGTTTTTATTTTTTTTCCACATTTTCCAAAAACTTCTGGAAAAAAAATAACCATTCAAAAGACTCATTATGCCTCATAGATTATACGTTGGGGTGTTTGCTTTCCAAAATGGGGTCATTTTGTGGGCAATTCCATTGTTCTGGTGCTCCAGGGTCTTCAAAAGTGTAATAGGTGGTTGAGAAAAGAGATGTGCAATTTATGCTCATAGATTGCCTGATGGCGCTACTTCAATGTTGGGCCTTTGTATGTGGCCAGGCTGTGTAAAAGTCCCACACATGTGGTATCGCCATACTCAAGAGGAGTAGCAGAATGTATTTTGGGGTGTCATTTTTGCTATGTATTTGCTATGTGTTGGAAATATCTTATAAATGGACAAATTTGTGAAAAAAAATGCGTTTTTATTTTTTTCCCACATTTTCCAAAAACTTCTGGAAAAAAAATAACCATTCAAAAGACTCATTATGCCTCATAGATTATACGTTGGGGTGTTTACTTTCCAAAATGGGGTCATTTTGTGGGCAATTCCATTGTCCTGGTGCTCCAGGGTCTTCAAAAGTGTAAAAGGTGGTTGAGTGTAAAAGTCCCACACATGTGGTATCCCAATACTCAGGAGGAGTAGCAGAATGTATTTTGGGGTGTAATTTGTTGTATGCATATGCTCTGTGAGAGAAATAACCAGTTAGTATGACAATTTTGTAAAAAAAAAAAAAAATCTTCCTTTTGCAAAAAATTGTGGGAAAAAATTACAACTTAAAAAAACTCGCCATGCTACTTACTTAATACCTTGGAATGTCTACTTTCTAAAAAGGGGTCATTTGGGGGGATTTGTACTTTTCTGACTTGTTAGTACCTCAAGAAATTAGATTCCCCTGATGTACTGAAGGCCTGATCAGATGTTTTCAATTTTCAGTGATTGGCACCATAGTTTGTAGACTCTATAACTTTCACAAAGACCAAATAATATACACTAATTTGGGTTATTTTTACCAAAGATATATAGCAGTATAAATTTTGGCCACAATTTATGAGGAAAAATTACTAATTTGCTAAATTTTATGACAAAAACAAAGAAAAAGGCAATTTTTCACAACATTTACGATCTTTTTTTATTTGTAGCACAAAAAATAAAAAACCCATTAGTTATTAAATACCACCAAAAGAAAGCCCTCTTTGTGTGAAAAAAAGGACACAAATTTCATTTGGGTACAGTGTTGCATGACTGAGTAATTGTCATTCAAAGTGTGAGAGCACCGAAAGCTGAAAATTGGTCTGGGTAGGAAGGGGTTTAAGTGCCCTGTATTGAGGTGGTTAATTGTTTCATTTTTAGATAATTTGTTATATATGTATGTATATATATTCAATAACTATTCATAGTTCGGAAAGTCATTTATTGAATTCATTAACACACACAATGACAATATCTCTTCTGCTCTGCTCAAATACAATACAACATCCTTCTCACTCAGTTCTCAGGAATGCACTTTGCCAGTGATCCAACCTCCAGCACAAAATTAATCAGGTGATTGGACTGTAAAATTTACTCAAAGTTGGCCTTTTGTTTAATTAGAACTTTAACGAATTTAGGAATCATGCCAAATTCATTCGTTATTTTCATTATAATTTATTTTGTTTAGTTGAAACTCATTATTTATTTCTTCGGACATTTGGATGCATCCAGCGTCGCAGTCTGAAAAACTGCGGCTGACAATTTTGAAAAAGGGGCAGGGGACAAAAAAACATGCAGCAACCAACAAAAAGGTATACAGCACTGTATACAGCACTAAATGTTATGTAATGCTGTGTTAAACACTGCACTACACTAACACTGCACTACACTGACACTACACTATACTCACACTATACTGACACACTATGCTCACATTACACCATACTTACACTGCACTGACGCTACACTTTACGTACACACTATACTCACACTATGCTGACACACTACACTGACGCTACACTGTGCTTACACTATACTCACACTACACTAATGCCCCGTACACACGGTCGGACTTTGTTTGGACATTCCGACAACAAAATCCTAGGATTTTTTCCGACGGATGTTGGCTCAAACTTGTCTTGCATACACACGGTCACACAAAGTTGTCGGAAAATCCGATCGTTCTAAACGCGGTGACGTAAAACACGTACGTTGGGACTATAAATGGGGCAGTGGCCAATAGCTTTCATCTCTTTATTTATTCTGAGCATGCGTGGCACTTTGTCCGTCGGATTTGTGTACACACAATCGGAATTTCCGACAACGGATTTTGTTGTCGGAAAATTTTATATCCTGCTCTCCAACTTTGTGTGTCGGAAAATCCGATGGAAAATGTCTGATGGAGCCCACACACGGTCGGAATTTCCGACAACACGCTCCGATCAGACATTTTCCATCGGAAAATCCGACCGTGTGTACGGGGCATTACACTCTACACTTTGAGTCACAATGACATACTAACTCGCTAGTAGCAAACTGAGCCCTGCTCTATCTATCTTTACTCCAACAACACACTGCAAAAGGTTCCTGTGGGAAGGAACCTTTTATAGTGTGGGGTGGGACTAGGAGCACTGAGCCATGATTGGGCAAAGTCATCATGACTATGTTCAATCATGGCTCTGACAGTGCTCTGTGCCCTGATTGAACAAAGCCTTGCACCTGATCAGCTTCATCCAATTAGGGCCCTAAAATGCACTGTGCAGCGTGCAAATTCAGATGATCACTGAACAGGTAAACAGGTGATGTTCAGGCTGAACTTTTGCTCTGCCCAAACTGCTCACTGAACTCTGTTTGTGAGTAGGGATGGGCCAAACAACCCCCAGTTCGGTTCGCAGCAGAACACCCGAACAGGGGAAAACAGCGGAACACCATTGAAGTCCATGGGAGCCGAACAGGAAAAATCAAAAGCGTCCATTTTGAAGGCTTATATGCAAGCAAATGGCCATAAAAGGGGTATGGGGTCTGGATACTGCCCTGGGGGACATGTATCAATAAAACAAAAACAATTAAAAACAATCTTTTTTTTAGGAGCAGTGATTTTATAAAGATTAGTGCAACAATAAAAATGATTTTTTTTTTTTAAATATTGGGGGGGGAACCAAAATTTAAATAAAAAAAACCCAAAATCCATAACAGCCCTTATACGGGCATGCAGCCTGGCAGGTCAGGAAAGGGGGGATGAGTGAGCACCCCCCCAACTATACTAGGCCACATACTCTGAACATGGTGGGTGCTTTGGGGCGGGGGACCATTCCACTAGATTCATAACAACATTTCATTTTTAATACAAGAAGATGGAAAGAAAAATGGCGAATCATTGGAATATTTTACAACAGGACCCACACCTAAAGACCATTCTCCCTCAACAACCTAGGGTGACATACCGTAGAGCCCCCAACCTTAAGAATAAAAAGCCTCCAGCAAACTTAAATCTATTGAAGCCACACCTTTCATACCAAAGCTGATACCACTGGTTGGAATGTAACAGTGCCATAAGGCTTTGTGTAAGACCTGTAAATTTGTCCAGCATAGTAAAAAATCATTTTGCACTAAGGGTAAGACTTACCAGCTGTATGAATTTTATAATTGCTCTTCAGATTTTGTGATCTATGGGTTAACTTGTCTGTGTGGCTAAATATACGTAGGCTGTACCATTCGTGCTTTTAGGAAGACATGCAGTGAGCATAGGAGATTTATTGAAGAGAGCAAGGATGAATATAGCGTCCCAAGGCACTTTACTGTGGTCCATCAAAAATCTACTGCTGCCCGCCCAGATGCCCAGATCTCTGCCAGAAGCTGAACGTTTCAAGAAATTCTGTGCCGGAGAAACCTTCTGGATCTATAATTTTGACGTTCTTTCACCAGGAGGTTTAAATGAAGGTATTGAAAATGCCACCATTTTTTAGTATCCGTCTTCTTACCATAATCTATTATACTGTTATATATTATTATCCATATATATATTTTTAATCATTTATTAATTCTTTATCCAATGTTTATCCCATGGGGGTGGCGGGCTTACCTTTATAGTAAGTATTGGTGGTGTACTGCATACATTGGTACATTACCCAATTACATTAGGAAGAGTAGTGTATCTGAGCGAATAGTGTTTATTTGTGTTGGATAGGTACATCTATTCCTGTACAATGGTCTTCTTATGTTACATAGATAAGTTCTAATTTATTGTACATGTATTTATTCAGGCCTTTTCTCCATGTGTTGCCTCCCCATTTTATTTTTTATTTTCCTTTAATTCCCCCCCCTTCCCCCCTGCTCCCTTCCCCCTTCTATTACCCCTTATTTGCGCCCCTTTATACCTTTAATATGTGGATATATATATATATATATATATATATACCATGCGTATTATCCTTTATCCTACTATGGTTGCCAAATTGCTGCTCATCTATTCACTATTGTTTTTAAATTTTAAATTGTTGTTTTAAATTGTTTTTAATTGCTGTTCACTCCTCTACTTTTGTGTGAGCTAATTCAACCAGTGCCATGGTCCCATAGTCAAGCTTGACAAAGGAGCACGGCTGCTGTACCACCCACGTGTATGCTCAGGAAACATGTCACTTTCTGCTGTTCAAGCCTCATTCTGAGCTTCCCCAGCATATGGCCAGATTTCCAGTGGGGACCTTTCAAGAACACAGTGTTTACAGCGATGGACCCTTAGGAGCTGAAAGTCTGCCGAAGACCCGATGTGGGATCTTGCTTCATTGATGTGCCTGTTTTATACTGACAACATGTGAATTGCCATTTTATGTGCCCAATAAATTCTTTTACATCCTGCACTTATGCCATGTACACACGGGCAGACTTTTCAGCATCAAACGTTCAACGGTCTTTCCGACGGACTTTCGACGGACTCCCACACAAGTCCGTTTGAAAGTCCGTTGGTATGAACGTGATGACGTAGGAAGGGACTAGAATGAGGAAGTTCATAGCCAGTAGCCAATAGCTGCCCTTGCGTCCTTTTTTGTCCGTCGCACTAGCATACAGACGAACGGATTTTTCGACCGAACTCGAGTCCGTCGGAAAGATTTGAAACATGTTCCAAATTTAAAGTCCGTCTGATTTTCGACAGAAAAAGTCCGCTGAAGGTCCGGTGAAGCCCACACATGGTCGGATTGTCCGACAGATTTGTTCCGTCGGACCAGTCCGGTCAAAAAGTCTGCCCGTGTGTTCACGGCATAAGAGGTGCCTCTCTCCTTGTCTTTTCAGCCCAGCTGGAACCCGGCTTCTGTTCCTCATTGGAGGCTGACCTTTGTGCATAATTCTTCTATAAATATTGTATATGCATTGCTCATTCCCCAGTCCCATAGACTTGTTTATGGACTTGATGATACTTTTGTATGAATAAGGTATATTTTCAGGTGTTTGCACCTATACTTATTGTGTGTCAGCACAAGTATCAACATATTTATTTTAAATACAGTTATTTTAATGGCTTGTATAGTTGGCTGTGAAATTGTTTATCGTTACTCTACATTAGTAGAGTAACGGGGAGATTTACAGGCCATCTTGAGTAAGAGCAGATGATTCATCTAGCATTTACTTTTGAGAATCCCTTAGCCCTTAGCTCGGGCATTTGGACAAGAGAGTGTGCTTAGTCGATAAAGCCCCTCCTCCCCTCCTGAAGACTCCTGGGATGTATGGCATTATTTTGACCTGGACCAGAAACCAGGAAGCAACTGAAGAAATGTTAACCCATTCATTCCCGGCGTATAGTCAAATGACATTCACAGATGGGATCTCCCATCCTGGGCAGGCGTCATATGATGTCTTCCACTTCCCGCTGGTATAGGGGGTACGCGCACACCTGCAGTGTCACTGAAGAGCCAATGCGTGTGCCCAGCTTTTGACAGAGCAGGAAAGTGGATCTGTGTGTGTAAATACACAAATCGACATTCTGTCAGGGGAGAGGAGACAGATCATGTGTTTCTAGTATATAGGAACACCGATCGGTCTCCTCCCCAGTCAGTCCCATCCCCCCACAGTTATAACACACAGTGAGGGAACACATTTAACCCCTTGATCGCCCCCTAGTTTTAACCCCTTCCCTATAAAAACAAATAAATTCTGCGCTATATTAAGCTCACCAATGTAATATGACACATATAAAATGCATGAATATCTTAGTGCAAACCATGCATGATATTAAACATAATAACATATATTATATAAAATGTCCATTATGCTGTTAAATAATAACAAATGCAAAGTGCCACACTATATTGAAGTAACCAGTGTCATATGACACATATAAATATAGTGCTTGAATGACTTAGTGCAAAACGATAATATCAAACATAATAAATAATAAAATAATAAATGTCCATTGTGCTGGCAAAGCAAAATCCTGTGATGGTGCTCCAAAGTTGTGCTCCCCCTGTGTGAATCTGCTCACCTCAGGGCGTTTGACCGTATACCTAAGTTTGGTCAAAAAACGCCTATCCTTAGATATCCAGCAGTAAGTTCCTCCGTCCATATATAAAAACAAAGTCTAAATGGTGTTTTATCGTTTAACCACTTCAGCCTCAGTAGAATTTACCCCCTTCCTGACCAGAGCCCTTTTTACAATTTGGCACTGCATTCACTTTAACTGACAATTGCGTGGTTGTGCGACGTTGCACCCAAACAAAATTGACGTCCTTTTTTTCCCACAAATAGAGCTTTCTTATGGTGGTATTTGATCGCCTCTTTTTTTGCGCTATAAACAAAAAAAGTGTGACAATTTTGAAAAAAAAAACAAAAACAATATTTTGTACTGTTTGCTATAATAAATATCCCCATTTTTAAAAAAAAAAGATAATTTTTTTCTCAGTTTAGGCCGATATGTATTCTTCTACATATTTTTGGTAAGAAAAATCACAATAAGTGTACATTGATTGGTTTATGCAAAAGTTATAGTGTCTACAAAAGGGGATAGATTTATAGCATATTTATTATTATTTTTTTTTTTACTAGTAATGCCGGTGATCTGCGATTTCTATTGTGACTGCGATATTGTGACGGACGCATCAAACAATTTTGACACATTTTTGGGACCATTGGTATTAATACAGTGATCAATACTATAAACATGCATTGATTACTGTAAAAATATGTATAGAAAAGTCTCCCGCGCTGTCTGAGATTAAAACTGAGGGGGCGCTGCTGCAAATACCTGTGACTCTGATCCAAACAGAAACAAAAAATAGAATAGTAATGGTGTTTGCGCTGTGAGGGAAGGTGAGAGAAGTGTTTACCAGAAAAATGTGCTGGTAAAAAGATAATAACTGAATAAGTGATAATAGCAATTGAATAAATATACATCAAATCATAATACATAAAATAATGACTAGTGCAGTGTACATATGGAATAAATGCCAGTCCGATGTTATAAACACACAGATAGTAAACAAAAATGTCCGTGAGGTAAAAATAAAAATCAATGTAAATAAAAGAGTCCGTAACAAACAAAAAAAAAAAAAAAAAAAAGGGAAGGACTATTTCACCACCAAAAAAAGTGTGCCAAGTGCAATCTTCAGTGATGACACCTCTGTGTCTGCAAGCAGCTCACCACACAGCTGTAATGCCCCGTACACACGGTTGGACATTGATCGGACATTCCGACAACAAAATCCTAGGATTTTTTCAGACGGATGTTGGCTCAAACTTGTTTTGCGTACACACGGTCACACAAAGTTGTCGGAATTTCCGATCGCCAAGAACGCGGTGACGTAAACCATGTACGACAAGACTAGAAAAGGACAGTTCAGAACCAAGCGTGGCACCCTTTAGGCTCCTTTTGCTAATCTCGTGTTAGTAAAAGTTTGGTGAGAGACGATTCACGCTTTTTCAGACTCGTGGTTTTCAGATCGTTTTCTGCTGTTCAGTTTGTGCTTGTGGGTTTGTATCTGCTCTTCATTGCGTGCAAGCAAGCTACGCATGACTTGTCATTGTGTTCTTGTTCGTTCGTTACTGTTTTTCAGGTCGCTCTTCACAGGCCTGGCTGTTCTTCAGTGCGTTCTGTTACTTCGTTCTGAGCAGCCGACCGTTTTCTAGCCATGTTGCGTATACGTACTCCTCGTAGAGTTCGTGCTGTGCGGGGGCTTGGTGTTGGGGTCCTGACCTTGACACAAGTCCAGTCCATGAACAGGGTGGGGAGGAGTTCATGGACCAAGAATTGGCTGCTTCAGCGTGACCAGTACTGTCATATGCCTTTGCTCCGTGAGATCCGTGAGAATAATCCTGATGATTTCAGGAACTTTCTCCGGATGACGGACCCTGTATTTCACCGTTTGTTGGCTTTGCTGACCCCCTATATTAGCAGGCAGGATACCTGCATGAGGTAAGCCATCACTCCGGAGCAGAGGCTCATCACCACCCTGCGGTACTTGGCAATGGGGAGAAGCCTGCAGGACCTCAAGTTCTCGAAAGGCATCTCCCCCCATGCTCTGGGGATCATTATCCCAGAGACCTGTTCTGCCATCATCCAGGTCCTGCAGAAGGAGTATATTAAGGTAAGATTTTTGTCCTTTAACCTCACATTTTATCGTATTTAATGTTTGATAATGTATTGTATTTCTTTCCTCGTTCCCTAATTACCATGATTGGAATATGCTGTGAATGTCCCCTTTGTCCTCATGCATGCTGGATTTTTATGTCATTATTTTTTTTCTCCTTCATACATATTTGCCTTTACTTACCTCCCCAGCATGCTCTCCTGGCCCTATATTCACCTCATGTAGTCACTTAACAATGTATTTTATCAGCTCCATAGTAGTGCTTTACCCCAAACACCCCCTAAAATGTTTTAAAATGTGATTTGTGCTTTAAATTCAGGCAGAGTGCCAGAGGCTTTTTTTAAGGGTCCCCAAATCATGTGGAACCCTCCCTCCCCCCAACTGCTAAGTCAGTTGATACCAATTCTCTTTCTATCCTCAATCATCTATCTGCTGACTTTGCCAAACCCATACACACTATACCCATCTCTTTTGTGCTGAGATTTATGGATGAATTCCCCAAAGCATGTAGTGCAAGGGCCTGCCTGTATACTTTAAAATGGGACTGTTTAAAGTTTTTGTATCCTATTATTATCTTGATAGGTAATAGCAGAATGCCCAAATGTGCTCAAATGTGTACAATGTGTATTTATATCTTTGTATTATGACACTTCTTACCTGTCCAGTGGGCTGCCAATTGTGTAACTAAGGAGGGGCTGTTCCAAGTAATACATATTATTTGTGCATTCATCTCTCAATGAAGTGGAGAGGGTTACCTGTCCAAGAGCTCCCCCCCCTATAATGTTAGAAATGGCCCAGGAGAGGGGGGGGGGATATGATAGGTGTACCTTATACTTTGGTGTTTAAAATTCCCATAAATAAATGTTATCTTGATGTTGGCCAAGAATGTTTGTGTCTAATCTGCTTTCCATGTTTTGTGCAAAAAGACTAATTTTTTTTTGTTTTCCTCAACAGTTTCCTTCCACGCCACAGGAATGGCAGACTGTGGCCTCCCACTTTGCCCAGCGGTGGGACTTTCCTAACTGCAGAGGGGCAATTGATGCGAAACATGTCCACATCATCCCACCACCCAACTCGGGGTCATACTATTATAATCGTAAGGGGTTCAATAGTATTGTGATGTTGGCGGTGGTGTCGGCTACTTATGAGTTCCTATATGTGGCCGTGGGGAAGAATGGCTGGATGTCCGATGGTGGAGTCATCACCCAGACCGAGTTCTACAGGCATCTCCAGAATGGCAGCTTGCCACCTCCAGAAGACAATGTGGAAGGACTCCCATTCGTCTTCATTGCGGATGAAGCTTTTGCACTGGGGGACCATCTTATGCGGCCATTCCCAATGAGGACCCTCACTCCAGACCAGAGGGTTTTTAATTACTGGCTGGCCAGAGCCAGAAGAGTGGTGGAGAACACGTTTGGAATCATGGCCAGCCGGTTCCGCCTATTTCTTACACCCATACATATGGCGGAGTATAAACTGAATCATATAATCCTGGTGTGCTGTGTTCTACACAACTTTTTACAGAAACATTCTGCCAACTATGCTGGCTCAGTTGGGCCTGAGGCCGGAATTATAAATGAAACAACCCTGACGGCACTTGAAAGTGGCCATCCTGGCTTGCCCTCCCTGAGTGCCCGTGATGTCCGGCTAAGATACCTTGAATTCTTTGCGGGTAGGGGGGGCTATCAATATGCCAGACAATGTGTGAAACCTTTATCAAATTAAAAAAATAAGCAAATCTTTGGTGACATTTACTGCTTGTGTTTGTTTTAGCTGACCCTGACAGAAATGTGTGGAGTCCTGAAAATGGCATGATTGTGTAACCTTACAAAGCACTGTTGGGTGTTATTTACCAAAGGCAAAGACACTTTGCACTACAAGTGCACGTGAAACTGCACTTGTAGTGCAAAGTGGATTTGCCCTTTTAGGAAATAACCCCCATTGTCACAGAAAGCAGCAATTAGAGCACAACATAAGTGTTGGAGCGTTGAGACAATTATCCACACATTCTTGATTAACAATCTTTTTAATACCTGCACAATCACATGTGCATTTAGAAAAAGTTTTTAAAACAAACCAACATGTTTGTTGTATAACAATTTTTGGGGTCACATTAGAAAAAGTAGAAATGTCCATTTAAGATAAAACAGGCATGTTTCAAACCAACAAGAAAGACACAAATCTTGAACTTACAAAGTTCACTTTTGGTAGAACTTGAAGGCAATATCAGACATGAGTATTTAGGAACTGTGTTTGATATTGCGTTTAGATGGGGTGAAGTCACCCCAGGAAAAGCTAAATTTTGAAGATGCACACAAACTTAACACAGTGTGTCAACATGTGCTACCTGCCATCATGGGGGATCAAGGGGCGTGTTTTGGGGGAGCAACCCCTTCCTCTCAGCTACTTTATTATTGAGGAAGGGGTTGCACCCCCAAAACGCGTCCATTGATCTCCCGTGATGGCAGATAGCACATGACACACTGTGTGCATCTTCAAAATTTGGCTTTTCTACAATTCGACAAAAAATGTAAAAATTGTAGCACACCATAAAAGAAAGGGATTTGGAGGGGTTTTAAACTCTCCCCAAAACATCAATGATGTTCTTATTTTTTTGAATAACATCATTGATGTTTTTCTTGATGTTTTCCAATGCAACATTACACCCCATGATCTCCCCAATCAGGATCTGTGCACTTTCCGAGGTGAAAGGATCAGGATCCACAACATCACGATCACCTAAAAAGATAGAAACAAAAAAAAAATGTGTATTATAAATATGCCGGCATCTATCTCTTACCTGAGCCTGTGGTCGCAGACACTCACCTGTTGTGGTGCCAATTTTCACCACGTCTTCCTCCTCCTGCTCTTCTTGTCTTTGGGGGATTTCCCCTTCTTCCAGAGGTGGGGGATCTCTGGTTTCCTCAGATGAGGGGTGTCCTCCGAGTCTTTTCTCCCCTGTGTAAAAAAAAAATGGTATACTTAGCACACAGATATTTTATGGCAGAACTATAAATATGAAACATTGCTTGGAAGTGGGGTACAATTGTCTATTTTGGCAGAGTTCCAAGATGTGAATTTTTAGTGTCCTTTGTCAAGCTTCAATACTTTACCTGTTTTGTCCAAGCTTCACAGATGGAGACACCCCTATAGTATACACTGGAGCACCTGTGTGGGACCCACTAATAAAAAGGGTGTTTTTGTGTCCCACACTAGTGCTCCAGTGTCCAGATGTGAAAACTGCTGCTGAGTGTCCTCTCCTTACACAGAATCTAGTTTGCATTTCATTCTAGTAACAAACCCATCTACACAACCAAATTATTTTCATACAAGTAGGCCCTAAAAAATGTAGTCAAATGCATATGGCGAAAAAAATGGTGTTTTATAGGCCGAAAGAAAAATGTTTGATACGAACGAATAATGTGCCCATGAACATGAAAGTTGACATTTTAAACTGTACAACAGTTAAGAAAAGCACATGGATCAGCACGAACGTAATAAACACAAAAAGACTAGGAACACAGCACAACTACTTTCTTTTTTGCAGCAATCTCTGGATCTTTCTGTACTGCTCGTGTTCTCTCAATTTGAGGTCCGACCACCGCTTCCTGAGTTGATCTTTCTATCGACTTACCCCGAAATTCCGGTGCAGATTTTTGACCACTTTCGCCATTATCTTGGCCTTTCTGACATTGGGGTTGGGGTAAGGTCCATACTTTCCATCATAGTCGGCCTTCTTCAGGATGTCGACCATCTCCAACATCTCCCCAAAGGACATATTTGAGGCCTTAAATCGTCTCCTTCTGGATCGGGACGTTTCCGGCTCCGGGCTTTCCTCCTCCTCCTCCTTGCTGTAATTAGCACGCACCTGCTGTGTCTCCGCCATGTGCTCTTCCCCCACTACGCCGAACGAAAAGGGGTGGGGAATAGACTAGAAAGAACGTCAGGGGCGGGCGGAGTTACATGCATGCGCAGTGTGTATAAAGTGTAACACGCGTGCGTAGTACGTACGATCTGTGAGTGGAAGAAGGAGTATAGGAGGCGCTGATCGTGATAACGAAGGTAAGATCTAAACTTGGGCCTATACTGCTTCTAGATTGAGGCCTATATTGTAACAAGATTAGGAGTTTTGCCTGACATTAGGGTTTGTCTTGTGTTGTGTCTTGCAGATAAAATGG
The DNA here is from genome assembly GCF_042186555.1 of Aquarana catesbeiana. Taxonomy (NCBI): domain Eukaryota; kingdom Metazoa; phylum Chordata; class Amphibia; order Anura; family Ranidae; genus Aquarana; species Aquarana catesbeiana. The sequence continues at coordinate 355,281,413 of NC_133328.1, read as the reverse complement.
ATGGCTTCAATGACCACAACTTCCTCCCCTGTTCATAGACAAATACAGGGAGCTGCCCTGTCTGTGGCAGGTGAAACATCCACATTATAATAATAAACAAAAGAGGCAGGCAGCACTGGAGAAACTGCTGGAGTTGGTGAAGCCGGTGGTCCCCACAGCAACCATCCCCTATTTAAAAGCCAAAATTGGTGGCCTGAGGAGCACTTATCTTAGGGAGCGCAAGAAGGTCACAGATTCCCAGAGATCCGGAGGCTGCAGCAGATGACGTTTATGTCCCCAGACTGTGGTACTATGAGAGACTGCGATTTCTGTCAGACCACACTGGAGTCAGGGAATCCCTCTCCACTCTTCCTTCCACTCTTCCTTCCACCCCAGCTGAGGCTTCCGATGTCCAACCTGGGACTTCCAGCCAGGAAGAAGTGGAGGAGCCCAGATGGAGTCAGGTATAGCATTCTTCTACAGATTTCTGGTCAAGAAATAAATGATGTTTACTAGAGGTTATTATTGATCACTAATTGCTGATTTAATAAAGTGTTTTACATATCAATAGACAGTAGTGGGCAAAAATATTTGGGACAAGAATGAAAAATACTGGGCTCAAAATGATCATCAATTATATTTCTTAACATTCAATTTGCAACAGTCATGAGGTGACAATTGTGTGTGATTGATGAATCAAAAACTCAAACTATGTCCCTTTTTCATACACAGGAAGATCTCAGCCAGGACGAGGCTCTGGAATGTGGCACACAGGAGGAGGCTGTGGAATGTGGCAGCCAGGAGGAGGCGGGGGTTAGTGGCAGCCAGGAGGAGGCGGGGCTAAGTGGCAGCCAGGAGAAGCCTGGGACCAGTAGGAGCCTGACCGAAACGCAGGTTCCTCCCCTCCACCTTCCATACAAAAGACCAAGGAAGGGGAGTCACGTGCAGGATTCAGCACTCAGGCTCATTCAGGAGGCTTCTGCGTCCCTCAGAGCCTTACCCACTCCTGAAGAGGCCTTTGCCTGCATGGCTGCCACCAAACTGAAGGGCATGCAGGAGGGTCAACGCCTCATGTGTGAGAAACTTATTTATAAAGTCCTAACTAAGGGGGTGAGTGGCGAAATCACACCCAAGACCGACGTGATTGAGTTGGACCATCCTCCTCCTCCTGCTGCCACAACTCCACCACCACAGCCACAGCGTGGAAGGAAGCGTGGAAGGAAGACCAGAGAGTGATGGCCCTGGGTTCAGTCTGGTCTGGCAAAAGATGTAGGCTCTTGTATGACCACAGCCTGGGGACATACATGTCATCTTCTGCTTTCAGGATCTCTGGGACTTCTGGATCAGACTGCACTCCCTTAGATAGGGACTCCTCAGGCCACCAGTTTTGATGTGTAAAATAATTCAAAATAATTGATGTGTGCCCTGGGGGCCAAAGGCTTCGCCAATTTCAGCTGTTTCTCCAGCGTTGCCTCCCTCTTTGTTTGGTTCTGAGCCCTTAATAAAGGAATTTTTGGTTCAATTATACTCGCCTATGTGTGTTTTCCTTCAAAAAAAACTGTTTGTTTGTGAGGAGGCAGGTACATTTCAAAAATACAATGTGCAATTAACAAGAGACACCAACACCAAACAATCTTATTGAGATTAAATAATACAAGATAATAATGGTGTTGTGGTAACTTGACACACAAAACACACCCAAAAATATTCTTGATTAAAAAGCAAACAAATTTAGAAAAAAAAAAACAGCCTTGAAAAAAATTTTTTTACAATTAAAAACAAACAAAAAAAAAATTGGTCAGATGTGACAAATCAAAATATATTGAGGGAATCACAATAAATAATAAAGAAAGAAGTTTGTGAGAAATCTGTGTGAATATAAGCAGCAAAACTACTTCATTCTTCTCACATTGGAAAGAAGAAGAGAGTGTGCTGTATTAAACCATTTTTTACATTGCAGCGTGATGAAAGTGCTGTCTCCATTCCGAACGCTTATTTTACCAGACCGAGCTGTTCCATCTTGGAATTTCTTCTGAGCATGCGTGGCACTTTGTGTGTCGGAACTGGCCACACATGGTCGGAATTGACGCGATCGAATTTTGTTGTCGGAAAATTTTATAGCTTGCTCTCAAACTTTGTGTGTCGGAAAATCCTATGGAAAATGTCCGATGGAGCCCACACACGGAAAATCCGACCGTGTGTATGGGGCATTAGGTGTACAGCATTATCACAGATCCCAGGTAAAGATGGTTGATGAGAATATTGATGAGAAGATATCCCATGTGTTGCTTGAATGATCTCAATAATGAATGTATGGGATCATGTGGAGAAACATAAAAAAACATATAGCGTGAAACCACAACAAACGTAGTGGGACAGGGGCGGATCAAACAGTCATGCACTCACTTTGGAAATAGGAGTATAGGCGTCAATCCATCGAACACCGAGTTCGTATGTCCTCAGTGTGGCAACTTTGGTCAGCTCCTGTTCCAAGCGCTTGTCAGGTGGACTCAGTAAATGTTGGTATAAAATATGAAGAGATATGCATATAGCGTAATCCCGTATAGCAAAAAACAATTTATTAAGAAATACCGAAAAACAAACTCACATTTAAAAGATAGTGTGGGATAAAATCATCCACGAGCGCCAAGCTCGTCTCCTGCCGTCAGGCTGTGTGTGTACCCAGTGCTCCAATCCCGACGCGTATCATCACATCACGTGACTTCATCAGGGCATCAGGGGACTCTTCACTGGCAGTGAAGGGGTTAACACTAGGGGGAGATCTAGGAGTTAACTGTGTGCCCTGGGAGGTGATTCTAACTGAAGGGGGAGAGGACTGACTAGAGGAACACACTATCTGTCACTCCTATCAGAACAGAACAGGGAAGTGTGTGTTTACACACACTCGTCCCTGTTCTGTGTCTCCTGCTCACGATCGCTCGTAGCCGGCGATCATCACGACCGTCGGCCATGAGCATCGGCACCCCCGCTGTGCAGCGGGTGCGTGCGCACCTGCTATTCCGACCCTGGGAGCCGACGTATAGCTACAACAGCTCGAGCAGAGGAATCAACCTGCTGCAGTAAAGCAGGAAGCGGGAAGCGGTTAAAAATATATTTTATTTATAAAACATCAATCTGGGTACTCACATCTTCCAGGTGCTAAAGCACACCACTCTATAGCAGATAAAAGAAAAAGCCAATGAGATAGCTTGTCCGTTCATAGTGTTCAAACCTGCTGCCTACTACACCATCCTGTCCCCTCCCCTACGCGTGTTCGATTTAGGGATCAGTCACATGTCTAAGGAGAGGGGCAGGAAAGCCGTCCGCGGCATCCTTAACAACAGATAAGTCATTAGCTGTCAATGGGCTTCCCCCCTGACAGCTTAAAAAAAACATTACCTGCAATAAAAAGTGGAAAAAAAACATGTGGGGGTCCCCCCCAGTCCATACCAGGCCCTTCGGGTCTGGTATAGATTTTAAGGAGAACTCCATGCCAAAATTGGTTTTAAAAACCACCTGGTGACCCTGCCCCCTTGTGATGTCGCCGACCCAGCAAACAGCAGCATTTTTTATACATTTTTGCATTCCCCTTACAATCCAAACCAGACTGAAAGGCCTGGTATGGACTGGGGGGGAGGGACCCAACACTGTTTTTTCTTTATTTTTGTTAAATAGCCGGGTGTCTCGGCAAATGCAACCATGAGTCAATTTAAATGTGATTTGACTCATTTTTTTTCTTTAGAAATTTCATTTTTGCTGCAGCATGTTCTATACATGCTACAGGTGCGCCACTTTAAAGGCAGACTAAGGGGACCCCTCAGGCTCTATATTTAAAGGAATTTATAATTTTTATTGTTTCACTTTAAGCATCATTAAACTCACTCCTCCTTTAAATACGATCTTTTTAAAAATCATTTTTTGCATTGATACATGTCCCCCAGGGCAGTACCCAGACCCCATATTACTTGCATATAAGCCTTCAAAATGGTAACTTTTGATTGCTCATGTTCACCCCCCATAGACTTCAATGGAGTTTGTGGTTTGGGGCAGAACTTTTTCCCTGTTTGGGAGTTCTGCTGCAAACTGAACAAGGGGGTGTTCGGCCCATCTCTAGTGACCACCCTTTGCCTTCAGAACAGCATTAAATTTTCTAGTGACACTTGCACACAGATTTTTAATGAATGGCTTTTTTTGCTGTAATTCTTCCATGAAGGCCACTTTTGACCAGACTTCTCCAGACTATAGATAGTTGTACTTCAGTCCCACTGGTTTCCATGAGTTCTGTGCTGATGACACTGCTGGACATCTTCCGATGTTGAAGGGAAGTAACCATGATGCATCTTTTACCTGCTTGGCCCACTGCAGCTACGATCCTCAAAGTTGCCTGATCAATGGAGTCCTCAATGCTGAGAAATATAGGCAGATACTCATCCATCATACCATATCATCAGGGAAGCATGTGATTGGCCCCAAATTCTTCTGCAGCAGGACAACAACACCAAAAATACAGCCAATGTCATTAAGAACTATCTTCAGCATAAATAAGGAATCCAGGAAGTGATGGTTTTGCCCCCACTTGGCCAAATCTGTGCCTTGCCACAATTCTGTCTCTGAGCTCTTCAGGCAGTTCCTTTGACCTAATGATTCTCATTTGCTCTGACATACACTGTAAGCTGTAAGGTCTTATATAGACAAGTGTTTGGCTTTCCCAATCAAGTCCAATCAGTATAATCAAACACAGCTGGACTCAAATGAAGGTGTAGAACCATCTCAAGGATGATCAGAAGAAATGGACAGCACCTGAGTTAAATATATGAGTGTCACAGCAAAGGGTCTGAATTCTTAGGACCATGTGATATTTCAGTTTTTCTTTTTTAATAGATCTGCAAAAATGTCAACTATTCTGTGTTTTTCTGTCAATATTGAGTGCTGTGTGTACATTAATGAGGAAAAAAAATGAACTTAATGATTTTAGCAAATGGCTGCAATATATCAAAGAGTGAAAAATTTAAGGGGGTCCAAATGCTTTCCGTCCCCACTGTGTATATATATATATATATATATATATATATATATATATACATATATATATAGTCTAGAGCTAAAAATGTAATCTAGTTGGAAAACAGCTGAGATTACTGTATTACATGTTGCTTAAATTATACACAGTACATACATACATTTGCTTATGTTGCTCATCAACAGAATAACATTGTATAATTATTATAGTTTTTGGAAATTACATGGCGATTAACAAAGACTTTTGAGCAGCATTAAAGGGAAAGCTATATATTTAGGTACTTGCCATGGATGTTTCATTTTATGCATACCAAAGCTTTTCCCCCAGATATAGAAACACTGCTCGTTCTATGGTTATAAAGACAATGTGATTGAATTTATTCTGCAGGAACAACTTGAGCATCTTGCATTTGCTTGCAAATACAAGCATGTCCTTTAGAAAGGCAAGTACCAGCTGTTGTATGTTAATTTACCAACACTTTAAATGTTTACTTTATTACATATTTTCAAAATATAATATGATTTAATATGAACAAAATACTTTATAACAATAATAATAACAATACAAACGATCTTGCAAAGATTGACCTCACATGCTGTTCAATGTTTTACAACATCTGTTCCTGGAGCCTTCAATCCACATATGGAAGAAAAAAAAAGACGTCTCAGAGCAATTTTTGGGCAACTATTAGCTACTTTTTTAAAGTCATGAAATATTCATCAGCTGTAAAAATGTGAAAATTTACCTATTTCATATTCATAGGAGAATTTCCATACATATCCAATGCCTGGTTTTGCCTACCATCCCTGCATAGTTAGCTTGCCAGAGTAATGAAGCCTGACATCTTTACACCAATGCATAAAATGTTGCGAAATAGACTTAAGGCCTATTTAAAAGTGCTAATTTTAGGAAAAGAAAAGTTCAGTTGTGCAGTGGACGGCTTGCCAAAAGTATATATGAATATGCACGTCACTTGGAGGCAATTAGAACAATTTCTCAGTGGCTAGTTAAATGTAAAGAAATATTTGAAAAAAGTAATTATACGGAGCATAAACATGAGTTTCAGAGGTTTTTAAATTAATATTTAAAGGAAAGCTGGCTGACTTCAAATCCTGCAAATACTAGTTGCTTGGCTGCCATTCTGATCATATTGCTTGGATACAATGGAATTGAATTATTAAAAGAATAGTGCATGTTCACTTTGTAAAGTATAGGTTCACACTGCAAAGTGAGCATTCATCTAGCTCAGAAAATTAGGTAAAGCTGTGCTCAATTTGATTATCAAATCATGTTCAAGCTATTTTTTATTTTATTTCCCTTACAATTTTAGTAAATCAGTCTTTAATTCCAAAAAACATATGCAGATAAATACTTCTGACTTTGCTTTTATGTTTTAGATTTGCATAGTTGTTCTGGATCAGAAAGTATTGATGCTATAGGATAAGCATTAAAGTCATGCAAGTAACATTTTGAAAAGAGGACAGCGATGGCAGCCCTGTTATTTCTCTTAAGGAAGGTTAAAATCCACTAGCTTGGAGCTATTTTTTGCAAAATTGTAAATGTTATTATCTTTGTTGCATAAGTATCCCCGTCCAAAGCTCCACCGGGGCTGCAGCCTTCCAGACCAGTCTGTGATACACAGAGCAACTGTTGCCTCTTCCTGGCCCCCAGTGAGCAGAGGAACAGATTTACCAAGAGAGAGAACCAACCAGAGGATAAGGCTGCAATTAAGCTACAGCCAAAAGGGGAAAGCCCCACCTACTGCCCGCTGTGCAGAGGAAACTGGGATTAGATGCAGGGCAGCCTGGGAACTATGGAAGACTAATGGGAGCCTTTTGGAACTGTCATAAATGAAGTTCTCAGAAGACAGCCTCTATTAAGTGGAGAACTGTATATGACTACAAGTCCTAGGAGGATGGTGTACTGCAGAAAGCAGGAAAAGAAAGGAAAAACCAGGATTCGTGGCAGTCTTAAATGTGGAGTGAGAGGTGACTGTTGGAGGATGCTGCTGAGTTAAAAGACTCTGCTCTTGCCAGAACTCACCATGGTGTCAGAGTGAGATGGTGCTGCTGCATTTGCACAAAGGCCAAAGCTAACAGAGAGATTCAGTGGGCTGGAGGAAAGAGATGTCACTGGTATTCTGAGAGATCACCACTACATAGTTCAAAGTCACTGCCAATGCCACAGGTTCTGGTCAAAGAAGAGTAGGATAGGTTCTTAACAGCCTGCATAGCTCAGAGAGACCACTGGATACAACTTCCCTAATCTCCTCCTAAAGGGATAATGCTACCCCAACTTGGTACATAGTTTAGAAACTAACGCCCTTTACCATGGAATACAAATAGATCTAAGTACTCAAACATAGGACTCTGGGTTCCAATGTTTAGTACCACACTAGCCAGTAGGAGGGGCTAAGGGGTTTAGGGAGATTCAAGGACCTTTTAGCTTCTAGTACCACATTTGGTTGTGAACTCCCCTAGATCTAGGGCTCAGGTACAAAAAATACATGGTCCTCTCATTATTTGTTGCATTGTACCAGTTTGTTTTTTTTAGTTATGGTTTATTGCTGTTTTGCTATTGTTTCCTTCTTGTGTGGGTAGCCCACTTAATCATCCTTTTCCACCCTCGGTGTGTGAGAGGGTGTGGCATTGCCAGAAAGATCATTGTCATTTGGGATCAGGGCACCCATGCATTAGCAGCTCCTCTAGGGTAAGTGAGATATAAACTGCATGTGGGCAACGAAGGGGGACCCATGTAGTCCAATCATATAGAAGAGCTACTATAGCTCAAACTGATGAAAAAGGTTTTTCTGGTTCTGATAGAAAGGTGTCAGAACACAGTGCATTGTAGTTTGTTGTGTACGGGAAGGTGTAGCCAGAGACTGGTCAGGGTGGCAATGCTGACCCATGTTCACAGGCAAAAGCAGCTACAATGGGCACATTAGCATCAGAACTGGACAATAGAGCAATGCAAAAAGGTCCTGGTCTAATAAATCATGTTTTCTTTTACAATACAGTTTGTGGATGGTGGGGTGTGTGCATCACTTTCGTGGGTAAAAGATGGCACCAGGATGCACTATGGGAAGAGGGAAAACTGGTGGAGGCTTGGGACAATGTTCTGCTTGGAAACCTTGGGTCCTGCCTTTCATGTGGATCTTACTTGACATGTACCACCTACCTAAACATTGGTGCTGACCATGTACACCCCCTCATGGAAATTATATTCCTGATAGCAGTGGCCTCTTTCAGCAGGATAATGGACCCTGCCACAACGCAAAAATGGTTCAAGAGTGGTTTGAGCAACACAACAATCAGTCTGAGGTGTTAACTTGGCCTCCCAATTCTCTAGATCTCAATCCATCGAGCATCTGTAGGATGTGCTGGAAAAAAATCAGATCAATGGAGGCCCCACCTCACAACTTACAGAACTTACTTTCAAAGTATTTTGTTTTCATAAAGTAGAGAACAGAGTGACATTTAAAGGATAACACTATCGATATAAACTCATGTTACAAAAAGATAGATGGGTTACAATCTTTGTCGGTAAAATACAGTGAATTAAGATGGTGTAAAGAGTACAAACCAGACAATATAATATTTAAGTTACCAATCCCCTATTGGGGGAGTTGATGTTAAGTGGGGAGTTACCTCCCGTCCCACCGTTTTTCTGTGAAGGAAATCCCGCAATTAACCGAGAAGCCCCTCCGTCCCGACTATGGCCTGAGGGAGAGGGTCCAATCACCCCGGAACCCCGATGGGATCATACTGTGCCGGGGAGTGGGGTCCCGCCACCCTGTGGAGAGCCTCTACTTGAGACCTGCTGTTTATAGAGCGGGACTCTGGAAGTGTACCAAACGTATAAATAGAAACCCTGTATCAGAAGGGGACAGACCCTAGAGAAGAAAGAGGGGGGAAATAACAGAAGAAGGGGGAGGAAGGGTTGGGAAGTAAGGTTTATGTCTCTTATGAAGTATCCCTGGGGAAATTGCTATGCCCATAAGTTTAGCCCACGGTTCCCAGATCATCTCAAATTTCTGTTTTGTATCATTGAGGCTGCTCACCAATTTCTCCTGGGCCATGATCCAGGAAATCTTCCAGGTCACTGCCCTTTTAGAAACTGTGGGTTGCTTCCAAGCCTTGGCCAGTGTTATTTTAGCTCCCAGAAATATAAAGTGAATCAGTTTGCAGTTGTACTTGGAGAGGCAAGGAACGTGCGCATTCAGTAGAGCAGTTTCTGGAGACCTGGGAATCACACATCCGGTTGCTCTTTTGATTAAATTAAATATCTTTTTTCCAGAAAGGCCTGATTCTGGGGCATGTCCACCACACATGCGAAATTGTGCTTGTGAGTTGGCAGCCTCTAAAACATAGGGGATTGACTGATGAAAAGATTTTTGCCAGTCTAGCTGGTGTCATGTACCATTTGGTCATAATTTTTATATTCGCTTCAATAAGGGAGGTATTGATAATTCCTTTGTATGTTGATGCTAATGCCGACTGTCATGTCTCCAGGCTCCACTGGAATTGCAGGTCCTGCTCCCAGGCTAACATGTAAGAAGATTTGCCAAGGGGTTGGGAAAGTGATGCATAGACAACTGATATGCCTCCTCTCTGCTCCATGGCCTGGCCACACCAAAGTTCGTAGTTGGAAAATTTTGGAGGGGTTCGGTTTATCCAACCATATGCTTTGCAGGAAGTGATTGATTTGGCTAAACCAAAACCGTTCCGAGTGTGGAAGGTCTAGATTACTGATGCATTGTGCAAGGGTTATGGGAACTCTATACGTGAAGAAATGGCCTATCCGGTAGAGCCCCTTGTCTAGCCACCACTGGAAGGCCTTTATGTCTAATCCTGGAGTGAATTCCGGGTTATGGAATAAATGTGACAGGGGCTTCATTGCAGAGAAGAGGTTTGGATTTGATTTCAGTTTATGCCACATCGTGAAGGAGTGTGAGAGTGTAGGGGCTAAAATAGGGGGTCTATTTTTGGGGATAGTCCAGAGTGTTTTAGCTTGTATCCCAAGCCCCCCCAAATAAATTTAAGTATTTTGCTCTGGAAGGACTGAAGGTGATCCCTCCTCAGTGGAATGGGAAGGGCTTGGAAAAGGTAGAGCAGTCTAGGCATCAACGTCATCTTCACAGCATTTACTCTTCCTAGCCAGGATAAATTTTGTTTGGACCAGGATTTTAAGTCTTGTTCTAGTTTATGGTACATGGGAGGGAAGTTTTTGGTGTAGAGAGATTCAAATTTGGGGGTCAGGGATATGCCTAGGTATTTAATGGCCGAGTCATTCCAGTTAAACTGAAAATTTTGTTTAAGCAGGGAGACCATCTCAGGGGTGAGGGAGATGTTAAGGGCTTGGGATTTAGAGTAGTTTACTTGTAGGCCAGAGATGTTTGCGAAAGAGGATAACGTTTTGCATAGGTTGGGAAGGAATGTAAGGGGAGAGGTGATGTAGAGTATTAGGTCATCAGCAAACAGACCACATTTGTGCTCCTGGGAACCACAGGAAACCCCCCTAATGTCTGGATTCTCTTGAATCACTATCGCTAGTGTCTCTATGGCTATGGCAAATACTAGGGGGGATAAAGGGCAACCCTGCCTTGTGCCTCTAGCGATGTGGATCAGGGAGGAGTGATAGCCTTGCAATCTGATAAGTGCTGTTGGTGTGGAATATAGAGCTTTAATAGTTCCTAAAAAGCGTTCACCAAACCCCCAGCGATCTAAAAGCGAGAAAATATACTGCCAGGATACTGAGTCAAACGCTTTTTGTATATCCAAGGAGAGTAACATTCCCTGCTGTCTGATGTCCCCCGGCCAGTTCGTCTGTAGGATAGATGCTATGTCTATGGTTCGTCTGGTTTGGTCAGGTCCCTGTCTACCCAGTATGAATCCTACCTGATCTTTGTGGATATAGGAGTTGATGAAGGAGTTTAGCCTGTTAGCAAGGATTTAAGTGAGGATTTTCAAGTCTTTGTTTATTAATGAAATTGTCCTGTAATTCCCTACCTCTTCGGGATTTTTATCTTGTTTCGGGGGTAACGGTGATAAAAGCCGTATTTAGGTAGGGCCTGAGGGGAGAGCCGGTCACCTTATTGTTAAAGAATTTGGTCAAATAGGGAGCTAAGGTCTGAGACGGAGCTATCAGTGCCCTTCTGGTTATCGCTATAGAGCTTATCATAGAAGTCCCTAAATGCTGAGAGAATTTTGGTGGGGTCTGAGATAGTAATCTGGTTATGTGTCCGGATCCTAGAGAGTGCATTACACTTTGTCTTGGGGGTGAGCTTGTTGGCTAGCACTGAGCCTAGTCTATCTTTCTGAGAATAAAACTTTGCTCCACTCCACCGTAACAGTTTCTCAGCTCGTACTGTGAGGGCTAGGTTCAGTTCAAGTCTGGCTGTGTCTAGTTGTGACTTAGTGACACCAGTCGGGTCCCTTTTATGTTGTGCCCGGAGGGATGCGTACCCTTTTTCTAGTCTATGTCTGCCTTCCTTTCCTTTTTGATTTAGGTTGCGATTTGGATGATTTTGCCTCTGATGGTGGCTTTATAGGCCACCCACAAAACTTCTGCCGAGATATCGCCAACATTGTTTAGCGAGAAATAATCTATTATTGCTTTGTTGATCTTGGTCACTCTAATGGGGTCCAATAGGATTGACTCATTTAACCTCCATTGAAAATGCTTGGGTCTGTGGGAGACATTATGTAGAGTCACTGTGACGATGGAGTGGTCAGAAAGTGTTGTGTCGATGATTTTGGAACTGGCTATGTTGGGTAGGTGTTGTGTGGACATTAGGATGTGATCTATCCTAGCATAGGATTGATGGGGTTGAGAGAAGTGGGTGTAGTCCCTTTTCTTTGGGTTTGATTCACGCCATACATCAGCCATTCCATGTGCATGGATCAGCCTGGCAAATTTTAAGCTGGCCCTGGTAGGACGAGTTAATGTGGGTTTGGATGGGTTGGATTTGTCCAGCCCTTGATCTAGCGCTATATTGGAGTCTCCTCCAAGAATGGAAGTCCCTTCTAAGAGAGGATTAAGGGTTGACATCATTCTTTGGAAAAATATGTGTTGACCCTTGTTCGGAGTGTAGTAAAAAACGAAGGAGAATAAGTGCCCGTTTATTAACCCTTTGACTAGGATGAATCTCCCTTCTTTGTAATCCACCTAACCAGACAAAGTGGCAGGTTTTAGAAAAGAGGATTGCTACCCATTTCGACTTGCCTTCTGCCTTTGCCAAGTAAAATAGAGGAAATTGATGGTATAAGTATTTGGGGCTGTACTGTCCAGGGAAGTGGGTTTCTTGTATCATCACCACGTCTAGCTTAAGGGCTTTGTAGCTGTCAAACAGCTTTCTCCTTTTGAGGGGGGAATTCAGACCTTGAGCATTGTGGGTGGCTATTCTAAGTGGGGGTTTGGGAGGGTCAGCCATGGAGGAGAGGAATGAGACTCCTGTCATACCCTGCGTCACTTACCGTTTGGGGAGCTGATCGACGGACTTTCGACCTGATGGACCTTCTGTGTAGGTCTTCTATGTGTTTAGGGGCCTTGAAGTAGACCTGATTGGATATTGAGAGACAAATGATTGAGAGTCCCATATAGAGGGTCAGGAAGGGAGGGAATAGGGGGGAGAGCAAGGGAGGAAAAAGAAGAGAAGAGAGGTGAAGAGGTCATAGCGAGCCTCTTCAGACTTTTAGGGATAGCTCCCTGGGGACAAAACTGCCCCCCGAGGTCTAAGCCCAAAAGTTACGTCTGCTCAAGGGGCAGACAACCTATCCCACAGAGTTTGGTGAATCTGAGGTGTAGGTGGAGGCACATGCTAAGCACCCAGCTTCATGGTGCCTGTATATATAAAAATTTTGAAACTTAAAGAAACATACAAACCGATAACTTTTTAGGAAACTATTACACTGAAAGATCGCTATCCCGAATGGGGATTTATGATGAATCCTCTTATTATAGCCATATAGCAAAATCCCCTCCTCCTCCCCCCTGATCGTGTGGATAATAATCCACTTTCTTGCCCAGGCCTCCGTTGGAGCAAAAAACTAGCTCATAAAAAAGGGGAGCAAGTCTAGGCGTTAATTGTCAGTGAGACTCTTCTCAGTCAGATGGAGTAACACAAGTGCTATGCACTGGATTTTTAGTGGGTCAACTCACTCCCTTAAAGTCTGCTCAAACCGTATTCAGGGGGGGAGAAAAGTGGACGGAGGTGGTGGCAGTTGCTAAATGGGGGACAAGGGGAGAAGGAGACTGGGGCAAGCTGGAGGAGCCATGACTCCTCGTAGTAGGGGATGAAGTTCCTTATCATTACTCCCTTTTGGAGTACGGAAAAAGAAGCAAAGGGTCGAAGAGAGCAGGCAACAATTCCATGCCTCAGGTCAGGTTATTGTCCCTTGTTCTCTTTGTCTTCGGTTTGTTCCAAAGGGTCATCAGCGGGCTGGTAGATGATGGTTGTTTAGTTGGGTTGTAGACCGGGTTGGAGGTGTCCATATCTGCTTCAAGTGAGATGAGCTGCAGGGAAAGGAGGGTCTTCTCTCCATCTTGGAAGTTAGAGAATGAGTAGTGTTTGCTCTTGTAGTAGAACTTGATGGCAAGAGGGAAAGTCCACCAGTATTTAATTTAGTTTTGGGCCAGCACCGTAAGTAGGGGTTTTAGGGCCCTTCTTCTCTGGATTGTGGAAGGGGACAGGTCGGCGAAAATTTGTATAGGGTGTCCTTGACATGAGAGTTGTTTCATTGCTCTGCATTGCTTCATCACCTCCTCCTTGACCAGGTAGAAGTGTGGCTTAGCAATGATGTCCCTGTGTACTCTGTCCAGTTCCAGACGATGCTGCAGAATATTTGGGATCATAAATTTATTTATTTCCTGGGTTGCTTGTGAAACCTCAACAATGGACTCTGGGAGACCTCTGATCCTGAAGTTGTATCGTCTGGATCTGTTTTCTAGTTAATCGATTCTGAATAGGGCTGAATCTAGTCTATCTTGAAGTTTCTGGATGTGATCCGAGTTCTGATTAGTGGTAGCTACTGTCATGTCAGGTTTCTGCTCTATGGCTTCCATCCTGGAGCCCAGGCTCTGGAAATCTGCCTTTATGTCACCAGTTATCTTCGCAGCAAGGCCTCTCTCCAATAGAGCTGACATTTTTAAGAGTAAGTCATCAGGGTGGAGGCCTGCCTCTGGGGATAGGTGTGCAGGGAAGGAACCTCCGTGTTGTGGCATTAGGGTAGGCCCCACAGGAGAGAACATGGGGTCTCCATAGTGCCTGCTGGGGAGCAATTCAGTGGAAGCTGGGGAGGGTGTCATCTGCTGGAAGAGCGTATTCTGGTTAGTTGGGGTGAAGTTTAGAGACGCCGGGGCTAACAATTGCCTCTGATCAGCGTGGCTCTCCTTTCCAGAAGCATGCTGCTGGGCCGCGGTGGCCATCTTGGTACACCCGGTCAGCGGCGTCTGATCGAATTGCGGCCCGAGATGTCTTCAGGCCTGATTCCCGGACATGCGGTGGGGTTCCCTGGGTGATCAGGGTCCGGATCGCCCGATCAGGCTCTTCAGGGACCGGCCTGATGTGAGCTGTGAGCGCCTTGGGGGTGGGTGTGACGGAGCTCCGGCTTAAGCGGCCATCTTGGAGACTCTGCGCATGCTCACTCCACAACTTACAGAACTTAAAGTATCTTCTTCTGACAGAGTCCAAACCTTGATGGGTCAGAGTTGTTTTGGCAGCAGAAGGGAGACCTACTCAATATCAGGTGGATGGTCATAAAGTTATGGCTGATCTGTGTATATATATAGTAGATTTGGACAGAACAGTGAGGGAATTGGAACCACTGTCTGTGCCGCAGTTTGTGAGATACAAACTCCCTTACTGACCTAATCATCAATATCACTGCAAATTAACGTAAGGGTAAATTAAAAAAAATGAGTTGCCACTAGACCAGTAATAGAGGGGGATCTTTAAATAGGGACACATGTTCCTGTGACAACGCTCTAATGCCCCGTACACACGGTCAGATTTTCCGATGGAAAATGTCCGATCGGAGCGTGTTGTCAGAAATTCTGACCGTGTGTGGGCTCCATCGGACATTTTCCATCGGATTTTCCGACACACAAAGTTTGAGAGCAGGCTATAAAATTTTCCGACAACAAAATCTGATCGCGTCAATTCCGACCGTGTGTGTGGCCTGTTCCGACGCACAAAGTGCCACGCATGCTCAGAAGAAATTCCGAGACGGAACAGCTCGGTCTGGTAAACTTAGCGTTTGCAATGGATACAACACTTTGGTGCAATGTTATAAATGGTTTAATACAGCGCACTCTCTTCTTCTTTATAATGTGAGAAGAATTAAGTAGTTTTGCTGCTCATATTCACACAGACTTTCTTATTATTTATCGGGATTCCCTTAATATATTTTGATTTGTCACATCTGACAAAAATATTTTTGTTTTGTTTTTTTGTTTTTGTTTTTTTAAAGGCAGAATTTTTTTTTTTTTTTTAGGTTTGTATTTTTTCCAAGGCTGATCTTTGTTTTATTTTATTTTTAGTTTTACTCCAGAATATTTTTGTGTGTGTTTTGTGTGTCAAGTTACCACAACACCATTGATATATTGTATTATTTAATCTCAAGGAGATTGTTTGGTGTTGGTGTCCCTTGTTAATTTCACATTGTACTTTAGAAATGTACCTGAATCCTCACAAACAATCTGTCCTTTTTGAAGGAAAACACACATAGGAGAGTATAATTGAAACCAAAAATCCTTTATTAAGGGCTCAGAAACAAACAAAGAGGGAGACAACGCTGGAGAAACAGCAGAAATTAGCGAAGCCTTGGACCCCCAGGGCAGACATCAATTCTTTAACATCAAAATCGGTGGCCTGAGGAGACAATATATAAGGGAGTGCAGTCTGGTCCAGAATCCCCAGAGATCCGGAAAGCAGCAGATGACATCTGTGTCCCCAGGCTGTGGTACCACAAGAGGCTGCATCTTTTGCCAGACCAAACTGAACCCAGGGTCATCACTTTCTGGTCTTCTTTCCATGCTTCCTTCCCAGCTGTGGCTCTGCTGTTGGAGATGTGGCAGGAGGAGGAGTAGGACCTGGAGGAGGAGGAGGACTAGTAGGACCTGGAGGAGGAGGAGAAGTAGAAGGACCTGGAGGAGGAGGAGGAGGACCATGTGTGAGGTCACATATGTGGGTAGCAGATGTTATTTGGCCCCTCAACCCCTTATTGAGAGCTTCCAAAATTAATGACTCACACATGAGTTGTTGGCCCTCCTCCATCCGCTGCATTTTACAGGCAATTATGCCAGCAAAGTCCTCCTCCACAGTGTGGGGGGCTGTCAAGGCCTCTGTAGCCTTCCAAAAGAGGCCTATGGCAGCCTCCTCCAGGGTACTCCCCTTTCTGCCACTTTCTCTTTGCGGGTGTAGGGGAGGGACCTGGATATCAGGCAGCCTGCTCGGCCCGGCCACCTCCTGGCTGAGACTTCCCTGTGTATGAAAAAGGGACATGGTTTTAGTTTCTGCACCATCAATCCCAAACATAAATTAGTACTCCAAACTAACATCTAGTTAACATCAATGATTGGAGAACCTGAACTATTTAGAGGAATGCTATACCTGGCTCAAGCTGGGCTCCTCCACGTGTTGCTGCCTGGAAGGCCCAGGTTGGGCGTCAGAAGCCTCAGCTGGGGGGGAAGGAAGACTTGCAGCCTGTCATAGTACCACATCCTGGGGACATAGATGTCATCTGCTGCTCCGGATCTCTGGGAATCCTGGACCTTCTTGTGCTCCCTTAGATAAGTGCTCCTCAGGCCACCAATTAGGATCTTCAAATAGGTCATGTCTGCCATGGGGATCCCCGTCTTCACAAATTCCAGCAATTGATCCAGTGCTGCCTTCCTCTTTGTTTGGTTCTTATAATGTGGGTGGTTTATCTCCCAAAGACAAGGCAGCTCCCTGAACATATCTATGAAGATTGCCATAAAATCGGTATCTTTCAAGATATCCATTTTCACTGCAAGACACAACACAAGACAAACCCTAATGTCAGGCCAAACTCTCCTAATCTAGTTACAATATAGGCCTCAATCTAGAAGCAGTATAGGCCCAAGTTTGGCTCTTACCTTCGTTATCACGATCGGCGCCTCCGATACTCCTTCCTCCGCTCACAGATCGTACGTACTATGCTTTATACACACTGCGCATGCGTGTAACTCCACCCGCCCGACGTTCTTTCTAGTCTATTCCCCGCCCCTTTTTGTTCGGCGCAGTGGGTGAAGAGCACATGGCGGAGTCCGAGCAGGTGCGTGCTAATTATAGCAACAAGGAGGAGGAGGAAAGCCCGGATCGAAACGCCCCGATCCAGAAGGAGACGATTTAAGGCCTCAAATATGTCCTTTGGTGAGATGTTGGAGATGGTCGACATCCTGAAGAAGGCCGACTATGATGGAAGGTATGGACCTTACCCCAACCCCACTATCAGAAAGGCCAAGATCATGACGAAAGTGGTCAAAAGTCTGCACCGGAATTTCGGGGTACGACGATCAAAAGATCAGCTCAGGAAGCGGTGGTCGGACCTGAAATTAAGAGAGTCCGAGCAGTACAGAAATATCCGGAGAGTGCTGCAAAAAAGTAAGTAGTTGTGCTGTGTTCCTATTCTTTTTGTCTTTATTACGTTCATGCTGCTCCATGTGCTTTTCTTAACTGTTGTACAGTTTAAAATGGCAACTTTCATGTTCATGGGCACATTATTTCTTTCGGCCTATAAAACACCATTGTTTAGGCCATATGCATTTGCCCACATTTTTTAGGGCCTACTTGTATGAAAAATATTTGGTTGTGTAGATGGGTTTGTTACTAGAATGAAATGCAAACTAGATTCTGTGTAAGGAGAGGACACTCAGCAGCTGATTTCACATCTGGATGCTGGAGCACTAGTGTGGGACACAAGAACACCCTTTTTATTAGGGGTCCCACACAGGTGCTCCAATGTATACTATAGGGGGGTCTCCATCTGTGAAGCTTGTACAAAACAGGTAAAGTCTTGAAGCTTGACAACGGACAATAAAAATTCTACATCTTGGAACTCTGCAAAAATAGACAATTGTACACCACTTCCAAGCAATGTTTCATCTTTATATTTCGGCCATCAAATATCTGTGCTAATTATACAATTTTTGTTTTACATAGGGGAGAAAAGACTCGGAGGACACCCCTCATCCGAGGAGACCACAGACCCCCCCACCTCGGGAAGAAGGGATAATACCACAAACCCAAGCAGAGCAGGAGGAGGAAGAAGACGTGGTGGAAATTGGCACCACAACAGGTGAGTGTCTGCGACCACAGGACCAGGTAAGAGATGGATGCCGTCATATTTATAATACCTGTTTTTTTTTTTGGTTTTCTCTCTTTTTAGGTGATCGTGATGTTGTGGATCCAGGGCATTTCACCTCGGAAAGTGCACAGATCCTGATTGGGGAGATCATGGGGTGTAATTTAGCTTTGGAAAACATCAAGAAAAACATCAATGATGTTATTCAAAAAAATAATAACATCATTGAAATTTTGGGGAGAGTTTAAAACCACTCCAAATCCCTTTGTTTTTTTGTGTGCTACAATGTTAAAAAAGTTTTAGCGATTTTTAGAAAAGCCAAATTTTGAGGATGCGCACAGTAGGTCAACATGTGCTATCTGCCATCACAGGAGATCAATGGACGCATTTTGGGGATGCAACCCCTTCCTCAATAATAAAGTAGCTGAGAGGAAGGGGTTGCTCCCCCAAAAAACGTCCCTTGATCCCCCGTGATGGCAGCTAGCACATGTTGACATTTGTAAATTGATGTGCATCTTCAAAATTTGGCTTTTCCTGGGGTGACTTCACCCCATCTGAACGCAATATCAAACACAGTTCCTAAATAGTCATCTCTGATATTGCCTTCCAGTTTTACCATATGTGAACTTTGTAAGTTCAAGATTTGTGTCTTTCTTGTTGTTTTGAAACATGCCTGTTTTATCTTAAATGGACATTTCTATTTTTGATAATGCCACCCCAAAAATTGTTATACAACAAACATGTTGGTTTGTTTTAAAAACCTTTTCTAAATGCACATGTGATTGTGCAGGTATTAAAAAGATTGTTAATCAAGAATTTGTGGATTATTGTCTCAACGCTACAACACTTTTGTGGTGATGTAATTGCTGCTTTCTGTGACAATGGGTGTTATTTCCTAAGGGCAAATCCACTTTGCACTACAAGTGCAGTTTCAGTGCATTTTCAAGTGCACTTGTAGTACAAAGTGTCTTTGCCTTTAGTAAATAACACCCAACAGTGCTTTGTATAAGGTTACGCAATCACGCCATTTTCAGGACTTACCACATTTCGGTCAGGGTCAGCTAAAACAAACACAAGCAGTAAATGTCACCAAAGATTTGCTTAATTTTTTTTTATTTGATCAAGGTTTCACAAATTGTCTGGCATATTGATGGCCCCCCTACCCGCAAAGAACTCAAGGTATCTTAGCCTTCCGCAGTTAGGAAAGTCCCACTGCTGGGCAAAGTGGGAGGCCACAGTCTGCCATTCCTGTGGAAGGAAACTGTTGAGGAAAACAAAAAAAAATTTGTATTTTTGCACAAACATGGAAAGCAGATTAGACACAAACATTCTTGGCCAACATCCAGATAACATTTATTAAGGGGAATTTTACAACACCAAAGTATAAGGTACACCTATCATATTCCCCCTTTCCCCCTCTCATGGGCCATTTCTAACATTATAGGGGGGGGGGATCTTGGACAGGTAACCCTCTCCACTTCATTGAGAGATGAATGCCTAAATAATGGGTATTACTTGGAACAGCCCCTCCTTAGTTACACTATTGGCACTATTGGCACTATTGGCAGACCACTGGACAGGTAAGAAGTGTCATAAGACAAAGATATAAATACACACTGTACACATTTGAGCACATTTGGACATTCTGCTATTATCTATCAAGATAATAATAGAATACAAAAACTTTAAACAGTACCATTTGAAAGTATACAGGCAGGCCCTTGCACTACATGCTTTGGGGAATTCATCCATAAATCTGACCACAAAAGAGGTGGGTATAGTGTGTATGGGTTTGGCAAAGTCAGCAGATAGATGATTGAGGATAGATAGAGAATTGGGATCAGCTGACTCAGCAGTTGGGGGGAGGGAGGGTTAAAAATGATTTGGGGACACCACAAAAAAAAAGTCTCTGGCACTCTGCCTGAATTTAATGCACAAATCAGATTTCTAAACATTTTAGGGGGTTTTGGGGTAAAGCACTACTATGGAGCTGATAAAATACATTGTTAAGTGACTACATGATGTGAATATAGGGCAGGAGACCATGCTGGGGAGGTAAGTGAAGGCAAATATGTATGAAGGACAAAAAAACAAAACATAAAATTCCAGCATGCATGAGGACAAAGGGGACATTCACAGCATATTACAATCATGGTAATTAGGGAATGAGGAAAGAAATACAATACATTAGCAAACATTATATACAATAAAATGTGATATTAAAGGATAAAAATCTTACCTTCATATACTCCTTCTGCAGGACCTGGATGATGGCAGAACAGGTTTTTGGGATAATGATTCCCAGAGCCTGGGGGGAGATGCCTGTCGAGAACTTGAGGTCCTGCATACTTCTCCCCATCGCCAAGTACTGCAGGGTAGCAACTAGCCTCTGCTCCGGGGTGATGGCTTGCCTCATGCAGGTATCCTGCCTGCTGATATAGGGGGTCAGCGAAGCCAACAAACGGTGAAATACGGGGTCCGTCATCCTGAGAAAGTTCCTGAAATCATCAGGATTATTCTCACGGATCTCACGGAGCAAAGGCATATGAGAGAACTGGTCACGCTGAAGCAACCAATTCTTCTCCCCACCCTGTTCATGGACTGGACTTGTGTCAAGGTCAGGACCCCAACACCAAGCCCCCGCACAGCACGAACTCTACGAGGAGTACGTATACGCAACATGGCTAGAAAACGGTCGGCTGCTCAGAACGAAGTAACAGAACGCACTGAAGAACAGCAAGGCCTGTGAAGAGTGACCTGAAAAACAGTAACGAACGAACTGAGAACAATGACTAAGTCACGCGTAGCTTGCTTGCACGCACTGAAGAGCAGATACAAACCCACAAGCACAAACTGAACCGCAGAAAACAATCTGAAAGCCACGAGTCTGAAAAAGCGCGAATCGTCTCTCACCAAACTTTTACTAACACGAGATTAGCAAAAGGAGCCCAAAGGGTACTGCGCTTGGTTCTGAAATGGCCTTTTCTAGTCTCGTCGTACTTGGTTGACGTCACCGCGTTCTTGGCGATCGGAAATTCCGACAACTTTGTGCGACCGTGTGTACGCAAAACAAGTTTGACCCAACATCCGTCTGAAAAAATCCTAGGATTTTGTTGTCGGAATGTCCGATCAATGTCCGACCGTGTGTACGGGGCATTAGAGGGGATTACTATCTCACTGGAAAGATATTCTCTCACATCCTGTTGAGTCTACAGGACAGGAAGAGAAGGGAAATTGCTCAAAACGAGACATAGATGGACTGACAGCAGTTTTAACCCTTTAAGTTGGCTATACACTGATCAAAATTCATCTGATTCAGCAGTGTAACCATCCTTGTGTATGATTTTGTAACCGTCCAAGTTGATTGTTTTACTACTTGCCCACTGGGCATTTAAACCCCCTTCCTAACCAGACCAATTTTTAGCTTTTAGTGCTCTCACGTTTTGAATGACAATTACTCATTGTACCCATAAACATTTTTGGTCCTTTTTTTTTTCACACAAATAGAGCTTTTGTTTGGTGGTACTTAATCACCACTTTTTTTATTTTTTGCGCTATAAATGAAAAAAGACCAAATTCTTTTTTTAAAAATGCATTTTTCTTCATTTCTGTTTTAAAATTTTGCAAATTTGTAATTTTTCTTCATAAATTTTGGCCAAAATTTATACTGCTACATATCTTTGATAAAAATAAGCCAAATAAGTGCATATTATTTGGTCTTTGTGAAAGTTATAGAGTCTACAAGCTATGATGCTAATCATTGAAAATTGATCACACCTGATCACACCTGATGTACTGATGACCTATCTCATTTTTTGAGACCCTAAGCGCCGGTTCACACAGGGAACACCTGTCAGATGACTTGTCAGACTGACAAGTTGCTCTCCATTCAGTACAATGGAACTGTTCTAATAGGAGAAGCTCAAGTCACTCCGACTTAGAAAAAGGTTCCTGTACTACTTTGGGGCGATTTCAGAGTGGCTTGCAATGACTTCTATTTAAGAAGTCGTTTGCAAGCCACGCTGAGGTCGCGCTGTGTGGGGCGGCTTCAGAGTTGGATGACTTTGAAGCCGCCCCGTGTGAACATGGACTAACAAGCCAGGAAAGTACAAATACCCCCTAAATGACACCTTTTTAGAAAGTAGACAGTCCAAGTTATTTAGTAAGAGGCATGGTGAGTTTTTTTTAAGTTGTAATTTTTTTCCCACAATTCTTTGCAAAATTAAGATTTTTTTTTCTTTTCACAAAATTGTCATAAGAAGTTATTTCTCACACACAGCATATGCATACTTGCAACTACACCCCAAAATATATTCTGCTACTCCTTCTGAGTATGGAGATACCACATGTGTGAGACCTTTACACAGCCTGGCCACATACAGAGGCCCAACATGCAAGGAGCACCATCAGGCGTTCTAGGAGCATAAATTACACATCTAATTTGTTGACTACCTCTTATACATCTGAAGGTCCTGGAGCACTAGAACAATGGAAATGGCCAAAAAATGACCCCATTTTGGAAAACACCCCAACGTATAATCTATGAAGCATAATGGGTCTTTTCAACATGTCATTTTTTTCCACAAGTTTTTGGAAAACGTGTAAAGAAAATGAAAACACTTGTCCATTTATAAGATATTTCTAACATATAACATGTACATGGCAATA
The DNA here is from genome assembly GCF_042186555.1 of Aquarana catesbeiana. NCBI lineage: Eukaryota > Metazoa > Chordata > Amphibia > Anura > Ranidae > Aquarana > Aquarana catesbeiana. The sequence goes on along the minus strand of NC_133328.1, from coordinate 355,258,421 downwards.
TTTACGCCCAAAAATATATTCTGTTACTCCTCTAGAGTATGGCGATACCACATCTGTGACACTTTTACACAGCCTGGCCACATACAGAGGCCCAGCATCCAAGAAGCACTATCAGGTGTTCTAGGAACATACATTTCAAATCTAATTTGACTACCTATTACACTTTTGTGAGGCACTGATGGCCACTTCAGTGCATGGATGTGGCATGGATCAGAACTGATGTGGCAATGATGTGCACTGATGTGGCATGGATGTGGCACTGATGAGAACTAATGTGGCATGGATGTGGCACTGATGAGAACTGATGTGGCATGGATGTGGCACAGATGAGAACTGAAGTGGCATGGATGTGGCATGGATGGGATCTGATGTGGCATGGATGGGCACTGATGTGGCATGGATGTGGCACAGATGATCACTGATGTGGAATTCATTTGGCATGGATGAGCACTGATGTGGCATGGATGTGGCATGGATGATCACTGATGTGGCATTGATGTGGCATGGATGAGCACTGATGTGGCATGGATGTGGCACAGATGATCACTGATGTGGAATTCATTTGGCATGGATGAGCACTGATGTGGCATGGATGTGGCATGGATGATCAGTGATGAGGCATGGATGAGCACTGATATGGCATGGATGAGCACTGATGTGGCATGGATGTGGCATGGATGATCACTGATGTGGCATTGATGTGGAATGGATGAGCACTGATGTGGCATGGATGTTAGACAGATGAGCACTGATGTGGCATGGATGTGGCACAGATGGACACTGATGTGGCATTGATGTGGCATGGATGAGCACTGATGTGGCATGGGTGTGGCATGGATGAGCACTGATGTGACACGGATGAGCACTGATGTGGCATGGATGTGGCACAGATGATCACTGATGTGGCATTGATGTGGCATTGATGAGCACTGATGTGGCATGGATGTGGCACGGATGATCAGTGATGAGACATGGATGTGGCACGGATGAACACAGATGTGGCATGGATGAGCACTGATGTGGCATGGATGTGGCACAGATGAGCACTGATGTGGCATGGATGTTAGACGGATGAGCACTGATGTGGCATGGATGTGGCACGGATGAGCTATGGATGAGCATGGATGAGCTATGGATGGGGATGGATAAGCCAGGGATGAAGCATGGATGAGGATAGATGAGCCAGGGTTGGAGCATGAATGAGGATGGATGAGCCAGGGATGGAGCACTAAATTGGTGTTCACACAGACAACACATTTGCGTTTGTATATGTTGATGTCTTAAACAGACAGTATACTTTATAGTATTTTCAACTTAATTTTTTTTTATTTTTTTTTTTATTTTTGTTACATGTTACATGTTACATTTGAGCATGGATGAGCATGAATGTGGATGGATGAGCCAGGGATTGAGCATGGATGAGCATGAATGTGGATGGATGAGCCAGGGATGGAGCATGGATGTGGATGGATGAGCCAGGGATGGAGCATGGATAAGCATTAATGTGGATGAATGAGCCAGGGATGGAGCATGGATGTGGATGGATGAGCCAGGGAAGGAGCATGGATGTGGATGGATGAGCCAGGGAGGGAGCATGGCTCAGCATGAATGTGGATTGATGAGCCAGGGATGGATGGATGAGCCAGGGATGGAACATGACTGAGCATGAATGTGGATGGATGAGCCAGGGATGGAGCATGGCTGAGCATGAATTTGGATGGATGAGCTAGGGATGGATGACCAGGGATGGAGCATGGCTGAGCATGAATGTGGATGGATGAGCCAGGGATGGAGCATGAATGAGGATGGATGAGCCGGGGATGGAGCATGGCTGAGCATGAATGTGGATGGATGAGCCAGGGATGGATGGATGAGCCAGGGATGTGCACATATCAGCGCTGTGGGAACTTCAGATCCAGCCCACAGTGCTCCTGCACCAGCTCCCTCCTCTCCTCGCGTGCTGTACTGATCAGCATGAGGAGAGGAGCAGAACCAGACATGCTCCGGTTTGTTTACAAGTGATCCCGCCTTCATTGGACAGTGTTATCACATGGTAAAGGACCACTGTCATTAGCCCTATATTCTGATCTGTGACACGTCAGGTCTGGGAGACCCGATGTCCCGGGTGCGTGCCCCAGGGAGTGAGCAGTAGCGTGATTTTGGGAGGACATTATAGTACGCCCTCCCAGAGTTATCCGACCGTGTTGTAGCTGTTTTTCGGCTATGGCGCGGTTGGCAAGTGGTTAATAGACTTTTGTTGAAGGGACAGGTTGTGAAATTTTCTATTGATTAGCATATGCAACCACTGATCAGTGTTTTCTGACAGTGGTGGGTGCTGCTGCCAGAACACAACATCCTAGTGGGAGGAATCCAGTTGTTTTTTTGTTTTTTTTTTTACTTTGCTCAGCCTGCTAGCTGAAAAAAATAAACATGTATGGGCCCGGCACGCGCATAGCGTCATGATGTCACGCGGTTTGCAACGGAGATGACGACGGTGGTCGGGACCTGTTGGCCTTCCGGGACGCCGAGGGAGCCACACGTGGGCTGCTGATGGGGGCCCATACGCCATGATCCTGGGTGGGTGGGGGGTTTTGCACCTGCATATGATTATCCCATTAGCCTTAGCCTAGTTATACAAGAGACCAAACGTTTACAAATTAAACATAATTTCCAGGCAGGTCAGGACAGACGGCACTTTTTTCCAAACAACCACAGCCTGGTTCCTGTTAGCCAACAAGCTCTAGACACTTCATACAACCTACATGAGATATGACACAGCACAAGTTAAACTATTATTTCCTTTGTACCATACCATTTCATTTCACACATTAAATCATTTATACACTGTCGTATTTGGTTGGTTCTTCACTCCTTTCACTTTTTCACCTTTCACAGCTTTGTTTGTGTTTATTTTTGGTTTTTCACTTTTCACTCTCTGCCAACACTTGGCCTATTACACTATGCTTTCATCACATCATGCACTCCCTCAGGGACTACACAATTCCATCCACAGTACACACTTTCACACACACACTGGGCACTTCCTGTGTATCATAGTGTGTTTGGTAGTAACACCAATTCATTTGGATTATTCACCCATTTTTGTTTCATATTTTTAATTTTACTTTTACAGTTTTACTCCATGTGACGCAATTAATATTCCAAAATATGTAAACACATTTGGTCTCAATACACTACTCGAGATAAACATTTACAACGATGACCCAAATAATAGTATACTACTTCATTAATGGCTACTAATGGATATCTGTTGCAGGTGTGCACTCCTTCACCCCCTGGGGGGGCGTGCATCAGTGTGGCTCCTTGTAACCCCTTGGGGCTGGCTCTCTCTCCCCGTCTGGGCAGGTGGGGATGGCCTGCGTACCACTCGGACTCCTCAATGGCTCTTAATACCCCTATTAGAAACATCTTCTGCATCTTTAACGGTAAAACGCATCACCATGATCTATTTAATGTGATATTTTAAAAAAAAATCTCTATAATTCTGACTATTTGTACTATTTTATAGATTCAAATGTGCCCCCTGAAGAGACCACAGATACGTCGAAACGTGTCGGGGCTTCGGTATTTTACTGCTATGTAATGAAGTGTTAATACATTTTTTACGCTTTATGGACTATAATTGTATTTTTACCGTTTTATGGAATATGAACTTACCATTGGATCAGATCTTATATAAGCATGACTTTACTGGACACTTTGTCAATAAACTGTTTTCACAATACTAATATCAATGATTTTTGTAATGTTGCAATGTGCTGTTTTAAAGCCCCACTGGGGAATCCAAAAATCCTTTAAATAAAACATGTATGGCAACTATTTAAAAAAAAGTCAAAGTTTACTTTTTAGTCTTGCATATTTGATCTGAACTTAGAAAATACTGAAGCCATTGGATCATCACCATGACAGCATATAAACCAATATTTTTTTAAGGAAAGCAGTCATATATCCTCACTACAGATTTCCTTTAAACACAGCCAAGGTTTATATGTTTTATAACTGAATGTATTTCAGAAAACTGTATTTATTTACTTCTCATCTGTAAGACTAATATATATTTCTTCTTAAGTGATAGAAGAAAGCAGGCATTTCTACGTATATATATATATATATATATATAAAAAATTCAATCCAGACAAGCAATTTATAATTTGTAATAATATTTTATTGGATAAATATTTTAGACCGCGGATATTTTAACGGTTTAATAAAATGTAAATATTTTATAATCTATAAACATTTACAGAATCCATATTAAAATTCTTTATATAACATCACTTAGAAGTATAACAACCTAGCCACTATGGCTCAGGCTGAATAATAATCTATCTTCTGAATAAGCAAAACAAATTTCCCCCAACCGACAGGAAGTATGGTAAGCATACTGACTGTCATCTAACCCCAGCATGCAAATTTTTCAATGCAAGTCTGTAAATCATTGTTTAAAATATCAAGCCCAATATCTGATAAATGAACCCCATCCTCACGGTAAAGCCCATGAAAACCACCCTCTAATTCTACATGTCAAAGAGTAAACCCAAATGGTTGCAACAAAAATGTATTAATATTTCTATTTACACGCTTTCAAATTTTTTTCGAAAGGATGTAAAAAGAAAGAGTCAATCCAGCGAAGTTGAGGTATAATCTCGGGGGAAAAAAATTAAATTTGGAAAAGATAATCTAATAAGATTAAGAGTATGTTGAATGTTAAAAATGTAATCTAAAGTCTTAACTTGCCATATGTCGTTGCCACCTAAATGAATAATGAAAATATCAGGTTGTGGCCAACAGTTAAATAATCTAAAAATTCTGAAAGGAAATCCCTCCACTTCATTCCTCTCCAGCCACTCCAGTAAATTTAAAAAAAATCAAGACTCAAATTAGTAGAGTATGATCTTGTCGATACTCTGAGCCCAGTACACAAAGGAGTGGCCGAGAATCCATCCAATAGTTAAATGCTCTGTAAAGAAGTCAAATGAAATAGTTAGGATGTATATACAGTTTGGAAGCATCAGATCGTCATCTACCCAACGTTTTAATAAAATCTGCATGAAAACCAATCTTTACAGCTTCCATGGCTGTATCTATTCTAGAAGAATGTGAAGTTAATTGATCTTGACTCAATTGTAGAGAGTCCACACATTGACAAGAAACATGGTTAAATTGGTATCTAGTAAATGGAGACCCATCAACATGAACAAATAAATTAACATTAAATTCTGGTCTAACCATTAAATATTGTCTCAAAACAATATCGTACAAATATTATGCAAAGGACACCGTTTCAAATAAATCCAATGTCCTTTGTCATATTTGTGTGGAAGAAAAATCCTCAATTGGTCATTATCAACAACGACATTCATAAATTTCATCGGTGATGTCTTATGTTTTGCAGCAGAGACAACTTCTGATATACCAAATGCTCCAAAGAAAAGAAATGAAAAAACAGATCTAAAAAGAATATCTTCATAAGCAGAAAAACAAGCTTTTGCAGAAACAGAACACAATTTGCTCAATAAATCAATATTGATAGGAGAGCGTTTGTCTCTGCAAAGATTAGATTTCTTATATCTTTTTAACACTTGCTTGACAGAAAAGAAACTCAAACAACACGGTAATGAATTAAGCTTGAGCAAAAATGAAACTCCAGCTAACGTTTTATTTACATGAGACCAAGAATAATTTTGATCAATTAAATAACTAGTGAACAAAAGTAAAATTTTTTCAAAAGAAAATTATTATTTTGTAAAGGAAATCCATAATTTTCAAGAGGAAATATGACTCAACCAAATAGATTTAGCTAATGAATGTTGAATATAGTCGAAAACTATATGAGATCCCACAAATGAAGGGGCATGGAGCACCCTGTAGATCCTCTTCTGGCAATAGACGATAAAAACGATCCATCTGGAATCGAGAAAGTGAATCTGCCAAACTATTCTCTCTACCAGGAATACATTTTGCTTTAATCCATATATTTAGACACTTTAAAACCAAATATCTTAAAATTGTATTTACTTGTGAAGATTATGAGGAAATGCAATTTATAGCATAAACTGTCAATACTGACAAGCAATCTTCTGTTTTGGAAAGAATGTCCCCCCAATTCCAATGCCACAATGATCAAGAACAATTCTAACAACACATCATTCTTGCAAAAACCTTGCATAGTCCATTTTGAAGGCCAATGGGAAGCACACCAATGCGTCTTCCAAATAGCCAAAAAAAACCTTTTGATCCAGCAGCGTCAGTGAAAAGAGATAAAGCATCACTAGAAATAAAATCAAATTGACAAATGGCTTTACCATTAAAGTTTTGTAGATAATTGCACACAAGATGAAGGATTCTTTAACCCAGAAATAATAGGATAAAAACACCTAGAAGATATTCTACCGATCGGAAGAATTCTAGTGGCAAAAGCCAACATCCCAAGCAAAGATTGCATTTCTTTTATTTTCTTACATCTAAGACATTGGAGCAATAACTGAGAAATTCTATCTATTTTTCCAAAGGAAGCCTAAATTCCATATTCAATGAATCGATAGTCACTTCTAAAAAATCTAAACAAGCAACTGGACCAACAGTTTTTTCTTCTGCTAAAGGAATATTAAAATGTTTACAAATAGCAAAAAAGGAATTTAATAAATTATTGCAGTCCTCAGAATCATTTTTACCCATAACTAAAAAATGATCTAAATAATGTATTATTAAATCTGAATTACAAACAGTTTTAACCACAAATTCCAAAAAAGTGGAAAAAGCTTTGAAATAATAACAAGCTAAAGAGCACCCCGTGGGCAGACATTTATCAATATAATATTCCCCTTGAAAATAAATACCCAAAGAGCAGTAAGAATCAGGGTGGATGGGAAGCAGTCTAAAAGCATATTTAATGTCTGCTGTAGCTAACAATGCACCCTCGCCTAAAGATCGAAGGTGACCTATTGCAGACTCAAAAGATACATAAGTAACAGAAAATAATGTAGGGTCAATTTGATCATTCAAAGAATCACCATAAGGAAATGACAAATGATGAATTAGTCTATATGCATGGGCTCTTTTTAGGAGTAATTCCTAAAGGAGAAATTTTCAAATTTACAAAAGGTAGATGTTCAAAAGGGCCCGCCATTCTACCTTCATTAATATCTTTAAACAATTTATTTTTGACAACAGAGGCCAGTTTTTCTACTGAAGGTAAATTATCTCACAACCAAAACCAGAGAACTTAGGAAGCCAAAAAACCCTGCAAAAAAACCATTAATTAACATTCTGCTTTAATTGCTTTCTGCCAATCTGGGTAAATTGTTAGCCAAGATAACATGTTTTCCATGTTCACTGGCGATCTGGCTTTTATTTGCAAAGTCTCTAGGTGGTTGTTGCAAATGGGACAATAATTTACAAAAACATTTTACTACTGGCTGTGCACCAGAGCAAAATGCACATTTGTGTTTTTACCTTCATGAATGTAGCCATTTACACTGGCTATCATTATATGCAAAACAAACCCCTTTTTTATCAGGCGGGTTAGAATAAGCATTAGAAGAAAAAGTGGACGTACGAGGCGGAATAGGTCTAGGTGGGATTGAATAAATTCAACCATAGTCCCATATCCTTTACATCCTATTGTAAGGAAGGGTGAACACTCAACTTATGTCTGAATGCCATCATCATAAGTAAACCAGGAATACCCTCCAAAATTATGATAAGCCTCCAGAATAATGTCCATATGTTGGAAATGTCCTGGACTTCTTTTCGGAAAGTTCTCAAAAAGAACACTAGAAAAAATTGAAAAAGCTTGAAGCCAATTAAAAATTGATTTTGTAATAGGCTTTTTGCGGTCATCCTCAATCTTATCATCTTTTTTCCGATTTTAAAAAGGAATTCTTTAGAAGACAGCAATAAAGATAACAAATCTTTGTAATCACCATTCCAAAACTTTTCTTAACACCCATAGGTAAATGAAAACCTAACGGTGATAGTATTCAGGGCATTACTTCTTAACTATTTAAGTCTGACTTGCCTGAAGAGGCGTTTGTAGTTGAAATTGAAGAACTCATATAATTCTGTAATCTATGATCCACATCGTTATCTGAAACAACATTGGAAATATTTGGCAGATGCAAAGGTTGCTGAGGAGCATCTATAGCAGACCACACTACTGCAGCACGCTCAGAACTACCAGTCCCATTCAAATCAGTTGCATTATTGAGAACAGCAATACCTGCAATAATATTAGTATTAGGCTGGGTTCACACTGGTGCGACACGACAGCCGTCCTACTTTGGATCCGACTTTGCCCTGCGACATGAAGCCGGCATGTGTCCGACTTTCAATGAACGGGGATCCGACTTGGATCCCCGCCAATGCCGGCACTGTGTTTGGTATGAATCTTTAGGGGGGAACTCCTGCGCCAAATTTTAAATAAAAAACCGGCATGGGTTCCCCCTCCAGAGGCATACCGGGCCCTTGGGTCTGGTATGGACCTTGAGGGGAACCCCCTACGCCGAAAAAACGGCGTGGGGGGTCGCCCCCAATCCATACCAGACCCTTATCCGAGCACGCAGCCCGGCCGGACAGGAATGGGGGTGGGGACGAGCGAGCGCCCCCCCCCTCCTGAACCGTACCAGGCCGCATGCCCTCAACATGGGGGGTGGTGCCTTGGGGGAGGGGGCGCGCTGCGGCCCCCCCACCCCAAAGCACCTTGTCCCCATGTTGATGAGGACAAGGGCCTCTTCCCGACAACCCTGGCCGTTGGTTGTCGGGGTCTGCGGGCGGGGGGCTTATCGGAATCCGGGAGCCCCCTTTAATAAGGGAGCCCCCAGATCCCGGCCCCCCACCCTATGTGAATGAGTATGGGGTACAGCGTACCCCTACCCATTCACCTAGGAAAAAAGTGTCAATTTAAAAAAAAACACTACACAGATTTTTAAAGCATTTTATTAGACAGCTCCGGGGGTCTTCTTCCGACTTCGGGGGTCTCTCCGGTTCTTCTCCACGCTCTCCGGATCTTCTGCCGGGCTCCTCCGCTCTCTTCTGCTCTTTTGCCGCTCTTTTGCTAAAGCGGAGGAGCCTGGTCTTCAATCTTCTGCCTTCTGCCTTCTGCCCTCTTCTCCTGATGTTGACACGACGCTCTCTGGAGCTAGAATGCTCTCTGTGCGCTCTGCTCTGACTTATATAGGCGGTGACCCCGCCCCCTTATGCCGTCACAGTCCCTGGGCATGCTGGGACTGTGACGGCATAAGGGGGCGTGGTCATCGGGTGATGACCACGCCCCCTAAAACGTCACAGTCCCAGCATGCCCAGGGACTGTGACGGCATAAGGGGGCGGGGTCACCGCCTATATAAGTCAGAGCAGAGCGCACAGAGAGCATTCTAGCCCCAGAGAGCGTCGTGTCAACATCAGGAGAAGAGGGCAGAAGGCAGAAGGCAGAAGATTGAAGACCAGGCTCCTCCGCTTTAGCAAAAGAGCGGCAAAAGAGCAGAAGAGAGCGGAGGAGCCCGGCAGAAGATCCGGAGAGCGTGGAGAAGAACCGGAGAGACCCCCGAAGTCGGAAGAAGACCCCCGGAGCTGTCTAATAAAATGCTTTAAAAATCTGTGTAGTGTTTTTTTTTAAATTGACACTTTTTTCCTAGGTGAATGGGTAGGGGTACGCTGTACCCCATACTCATTCACATAGGGTGGGGGGCCGGGATCTGGGGGCTCCCTTATTAAAGGGGGCTCCCGGATTCCGATAAGCCCCCCGCCCGCAGACCCCGACAACCAACGGCCAGGGTTGTCGGGAAGAGGCCCTTGTCCTCATCAACATGGGGACAAGGTGCTTTGGGGTGGGGGGGCCGCAGCGCGCCCCCCTCCCCCAAGGCAACAACCCCCCATGTTGAGGGCATGCGGCCTGGTACGGTTCAGGAGGGGGGGCGCTCGCTCGTCCCCACCCTCATTCCTGTCCGGCCGGGCTGCGTGCTCGGATAAGGGTCTGGTATGGATTGGGGGGACCCCCCACGCCGCTTTTTCGGCGTAGGGGGTTCCCCTCAAGTTCCATACCAGACCCAAGGGCCTGGTATGCTCTTGGAGGGGGAACCCATGCCGGATTTTTATCTAAAATTTGGCGCGGAGTTCCCCCTCAAGATGATCTGAGCACAAGTCGCGTGCCGAAGTCGGATCATGCAAGACGGCAATCCGACTTTGATCCGACTTCAATGATAGTCAATAGGATGAAGTAGGATCAAAGTCGGACCAAAGTAGTACAGGGAGCATTTCTAAAGTCGGAACGACTTGTGTCGGACCAGTTAGGACGGCTCCCACAGGGAAACATTAAATTTCACACGTCATGCGACATGAGCTCCCAATGTCGGAGCGTTTGTCGGACCAGTGTGAACCCAGCCTCAGACCCACCTCTAAAATTAGATTGATGAGATTCAGCTGATTCAAATTGCTGTTGTGTCAACACTACAGGAATCTGGTGAGATGAAATTGGGTTATCTTGTAATGATCCAGTGCTTTCAGATATGCAGCTGGCTGAAGCTGAATGTGAAGAGCCATTCCTAACATCTCTTCTAGCAATCCTGTTAGAAGCTCTGCTTGCTGCGCAAAAAGGTGGCGATTGACTGCGATCCTGTAAGTCTGGCGAAACCGCAGCTGAGCTGGTAGACCCTCACTTACCTCTCGAGGAGGCCAGACCAGCTGATCGTTCTGACGCAGCTACATTCGAGGAGGAACTATAGCTTCGTCTCTGAACACGCCTCCTCTTTCTGAGACTACCACTGTTAGCCCCGCCTACTGATTCATTCAGCTCCCTCGACATCGGTACCCGGTCAGCTGACGTAAGTATTTCGGCTATCTCCAGCCTCCGTCCTTTGGCTCCCTCTGCAGTCAATCAAAATTTGTGATTAGGAAGCAGGGGGCGGGGCCAAGCCACCCGGAGTCTGTCAATAAGCAGAGACGGGGCAGCTCGGGAGTGAGCACACAAGAGTGTGCTATGGGGCACTTGCTGAAGAGGAGAAGCCAGGAGGGCCGGCAGGGGACCCTAGAAGAGGAGGATCGGGGTATAACAAGTTTATTATTTCAATAAAAAAAAGAAGGTTTAATGTTACTTTAATGAGACTCTTTCATCTTGTCGTTGCATTTAGTCTTATTATGTGTTCTCTTGTAACACTGTAACATTAAGGGACCTTATACGCGGACGTTCTGTGTGTCCATTGTTCATCCATCAGCTGACCGATGAGAAATGGACAGGAAAGCATTTCTATGGGCAAACAGGTGAAAACAGAGGATCATCCGTTTACATCTGGGTGTCCCCCAGTCCATACCAGGCCTTTGAGTCTGGTATGGACCTGGTATTGATGGGGGGACCCTACGCCGCTTTTTTACATTTTTCCATTGCCGGACAAAGCCGGCATTCTTTTCTTTACATTTAGTGGCTTCCCCACTGACAGATGATGAGTCAGGACCAAGACCATACAGTGGTTTAACAGGACAGGTTCCACTCAAAATAGACCTCACTTTGATCGACCAAAGAAGTTGAGTGCACATGCTCTGAGTCATATCCAGAGGTTGTCTTTGGGAAATAGACGTATGAGTGCTGCCAGCATTCCTGCAGAGGTTGAAGGGGTGGGGAGTCAGCCTGTCAGTGCTCGGACCATACATTGCACACTGCATCAAATTGTTCTGCATGGCTGTCATCCCAGAAGAAAGCCTCTTCTAAGGATGATGCACAAGAAAGCCCCCAAACAGCTTGCTGAAGACAAGAAAACTAAGTGCATGGATTACTGGAACCATGTTCTATGGTCTGATGAGATCAAGATAAACTTATTTAGTTCAAATGGTGTCAAACATGTGTGGCAGCAACCAGATGAGGAGTACAAAGACAAGTGTGTCTTGCCTACAGTCAAGCATGGTGGTGGGAGTGTCATGGTCTGGGGCTGCATGAGTGCTGCCGGCACTGGGGAGCTACAGTTCATTGAGGGAACCATGAATGCCAACATGTACTGTGACATATTGAAGCAGAGCATGATCCCCTCCCTTCGGTGACTAGACCACAGGGCAGTATTCATAATATGATAACGACCCCAAACACACCTCCAAGACGACCACTACCTTGCTAAAGAAACTTAGTGTAAAGGTGATGGACTGGCCAAGCATGTCTTCAGATCTAAACACTATTAAGCATCTGTGGGGCATCCTCAAATGGAAGGTGGAGGAGTACAAGATCTCTAACATCCCCCAGCTCCGTGATGTTGTCATGGAGGAGTTGAAGAGGATGCCAGTGGCAACCTGTGAGGCTCTGGTGAACTCCAAGCCCAAGAGGGTTAAGGCAGTGGTGGAAAATAATGGTGGACACACAAAATATTAACACTTTGGCCCCAATTTGGACATTTTCACTTAGGGGTCTACTCACTTTTGTTGCCAGCGGTTTAGACATTAATGGCTGTATGAGTTGTTTTGAGGGGACAGCAAAATTACACTGTTATACAAGCTGTACAAGAAGCATTTCTTCAGTGTTGTCACATGAAAAGGTAGAATAAAATATTTACAAAAATGTGAGGGGTGTACTCACTTTTATGCGATACTGTATTTTGACATTTTAGTGTTTGGGTTTACATATACAGTACTTTTTTCATAAACTAATCTAAATTACTTCCTATAACCTAAACATTATTGCAACATTATGAAACAGTGCAAAATTACATATTGGTTTCCTGCAGCTTTTGTCTTGGTTGATATTCACAGCGCACTGAAAAAAAGTAAACTTGACTGGATTATGAATTGGTTTTTCATCAAAAACACCAGTCATGACCTTTAAACAGAAAAAAAAGCCTGAGGCACGACGACTAGTAATGTTACCTACAGTGATACTTGTGGAAAATATCCTGTAATCCTTTCTTTCATGAATAATAAAACTTTTAGCTTGAGGTAAAGTCTGACCACCATGGATATTATGCTGTCAGTACAAAAAGAAGCGCCGCTTAAGTCACTCATCATACAAGACCCAGACTGAGCCAACACAATGGTATACATTGAGGGCGTCCATTAACGTAATTATTTTTTATGTTAAATTCATGATAACCCCTACTGTAAGGCCTGAAAGTCATTTGTTATTTCACTTGATTTTCACAATACATTTTGCATTGGTGAATATTTGGTTTCTAATTAGTTTGCACTAACCACAGAAAGACAAAGCTCTCATCAATTTCATAATTTTTTCACTTAACCACATGCCGACTGGGCCATAGCTGAAAGACGGCTACAGCGCGGTTGGCTTGTTCTGGGTGGACATCCATGGATGTCCTCTGAAACTCGCGCTCCCCACGCACCCCCCTGGGGAGCGTGCACGTTAGTGTCTGTGCTCGCTGGGTTCACGGGACCCGGTGCAACACGGATTGCGGTAAAGGGCCAATGACAGCGGCCCTTTACCATGTGATCGCTCCCTCCAATGAGGGAACGATCACAATGTCAACAAACTGGGGTCATGCAGAGGTCCAGCTCTCTTCTCTCCTCACACCGATACAGCGTGAGAGGAGAGAAGAGAGATTGAGTGCCAAACAGTGAGTTTTCAGTGATTTGCAGAGTACAACAGTGCCCAGCAGTGCCATACAGTGCCACACAAGTGCCACTACAGTGCTAATCTGTGCCCTACAGTGCCACCAGTGCCACTACAGTACCCATCTGTGCCACCAATGCCACTACACTACCCATCAATGCCACTACAGTACCCATCTGTGCCACCAGTGCCACTACAGTACCCATCAGTGCCACTACAGTACCCATCAGTGCCACTAAAGTGTCCATCAGTGCCACTACAGTGCTCATCTGTGCCATCAGTGCCACTATAGTGCTCATCAGTGCCACATCAGTGCCACCTCTGCCACTTCAGTGCCCATCTGTGCCACCAGTGCCATGTCAGTGCTCTGTCATTGCCACATAAGTGCCCAGTGCCACTACAGTGCTCATCTGTGCCACCAGTGCCACGTTGGTGCCACCAGTGCCCATCAGTGCCACGTTAGTGCTCCATCAGTGCCACATCAGTGCTCCATCAGTGCCACACCAGTGCCACTACAGTGCCCAGTGCCCCTACAGTGCTCATCAGTGCCACATTAGTGCCAATACAGTGCTCATTTGTGCCACCAGTACCACATCAGTGTCACTAGAGTGCTCATCTGTACCACTACAACGCTCATCAGTGCCACTACAGTGCTCATCGGTGCCACTACAGTACCCAATAGTGAACATCAGTGCCCATAAGTGAGTGCTCATCAGTGCCACCATATCAGTGGATCCTCATCAGCTCCCATCAGTGCTACCTTATCAGTGCACATCAGTGCCAGGTAATCAGTGCATCCTCAGTGTGGTGCATTAGTGTACATCAGTGCAACCTTATCAGTACCCATCAGTGCACCCTCATCAGTTCCCATCAGTGCACCCTCATAAGTACCCAGCAGTGCACCCTCATGAGTACCCAGCAGTGCACCCTCATCAGAACCCAGCAGTGCAGCCTCATTAGACCAGCCTCATCAGCAAACATCAGTGCAGCCATATCTGTCCAAGTGTTCCTACCACAGCATTTTGTCACCACAGCCTGCAGTCACCAGTATGGCGAAAAAAAAAATTCCCCTGAGGAGGCATACCAACAGATTAGCTTGACTGACAAGAGCAGCGTGGAGCTCTCTGAGTCCGCTTCTAATTCTGGTTCAGAATATGAACCCGTTGTAAGCAGTGGGTCTGATACAGAATCGGAGGAAGAGCAAAGTGTGCCCATGAAACAAAGGCGTTCTGGCATGTAGCAGCAGGCTACCACAAGTAGTGCTGTGGCATCAACCAGCAGCTCAGTGCCATCCACCAGAAATGCAGTGGCATCAACTAGCAGCTCAGTGCCATCCACCAGTAGCACAGTGCCATTCTGCATAAAAAGGCCAAGAACTAGCGTGGCCTTCCCTATGCCCTTGAAAACCCTCTGTGGCTTCCCCCAATTCAAGAGCAGCAAACATCCCCCCTTTCACCGCTCAGCAAGGTGTTCAGGTGAATACAGAGAATTTTCCCCCATTGATTTTTTAATTTAATTTATACCCAAGACCTATTAACTCTCCATCATGGCCCAGTGCAACCTCTATGCACAACAATTCATAACAAGCAACCCTGGTTGAAGTTATGCCCGTCCCTATGAGTGAAAAGCATTGACAGTGGAGGAATTTAAATTATTTTTAGGCCTAACATTCAATTTGGGATTCACAAAAAAAATGAATTATACTCCTATTGGTCCACCAACCCCATCCACCACATGCCAATCTATTCATCCATTATGCGAAGATCAAGATACCTCATGATAATGCGTTTCCTCTATTACAATGACAACACCCAGTGCCCTCCCCGAAATGACCCATCATATGACAAATTATTTAAAATTCGGCCACTTCTAAATTTTTTCTCTGAGAAATACCCCCAGTTATTTATCCCCGACCAAAATATCTCCGTGGATGAGTCATTGGTCCACTTCACTGGCAGGCTTAGCTTTAAGCAGTTTATTCCCAGAAAAAGGACCCGATATGGGGTTAAGCTTTACAAGCTATGTGACCGAGCCATGGGCTACATCTACGCCTTCCTGGTGTATGAAGGGAAGGACACCCAACTGAAGCACCCTGAATGTCCAGAGTACATCGGAGCTAGCGGAAACGTGGTTTGGGAGCTTGTATATCCACTCCTTGGAAAGGGTTACCATATTTATGTGGATAATTACTATACAAGCTTGCCCCTCTTCCACAATCTTTACCACAAGGACACTCTAGCATGTGGTACAGTGCAAGCCAATAGGAAGGGCTTCCCGCAAAGACTCATTGCTGAAAGACAAGGGGAGACGGTGTCTTTGCGGAATGAAGAGGTATTGGCTCTCATGTGGAGGGACAGACGGAATGTTCACATGCTCACAACGATCCACAACGACACCTACGTGGAAATCCCCAGAAGAAACGGCCCAATCCAGAAACCAACATGTGTCCATGACTATAATTTGTTCATGAGAGGAGTCGACTTCAATGATCAGATGATGGAACCCTACCTTCCCACAAGAAATAGCCGCTTTTGGTATAAAAAAGTCTCCACGTATCTTTTCAGTTTGGCCATTTACAATAGTTTTGTTATTTACCGTAAATCTACAGCGAGCCCCGTATCTTATCTTCAGTACCAAGAAGAAATTATCTCCATCGTTTTGTACCCTGAAGGCCCACCAGAAAGCATTCACTCGGATTCAGTGAGCAGACTCCACGAACGCCACTTTCCTGAGAGACTCCCCCACCATGAAACAGGCCGGAAACATCAGAAGAAATGCAGGGTGTGCTCCAGAGGAGGAGCTAGAAAAGACATTGTGTATTATTGTCCCGATTGTCCTTCCCAACCAGGCCTTTGTATTGATGAATGTTTCCATGCTTCTGCCTAACTCTAAACTGTACCTACCTCTGCCTGCTCTGGAACTGACCCTGGCCTGTTATACGACCACGCTTCTGCCTAACGCTAAACTATACCTATCTCTGCCTGCTCTGGAACTGACCCTGCACTGTTTGACCATGTTTTTTGCCTGCCTCTTGGACTAATGTTTTACTTTTTGTCCTGGTGCTCCAGGGCCTTTAAAAGTGTAATAGGTGGTTGAGAAATAAGATGTGTAATATATGCTTCTAGAACGCCTGAACGTATTACTTCAATGGTGGGCCTCTGTATCTGGCCAGGCTGTGTAAAAGTCTCACGCATGTGGTATTGCCATACTCAGGAGGGGTAGCGGAATGTATTATGGGGTGTCATTTTTGCTATATACATGCTATGTGTTAGAAATATCTTATAAATGGACAACTTTGTAAAAAAAAAAGCGTTTTCATTTTATTTCCACATTTTTCAAAAACTTTTGGAAAAAAATTAACCCTTCAAAAGACTCATTATGCCTCATAGATTGTACATTGGGGTGTTTGCTTTCTAAAATGAGGTCATTTTGTGGGCGTTTCCATTGTCCTGGTGCTCCAGGGCCTTCAAAAGTGTAATAGGTGGTTGAGAAGTGAGATGTGTAATTTATGCTCCTAGAATGCCTGAAGGTGCTACTTCAATGTTGGGCCTCTATATGTGGCCAAGCTGTGTAAAAGTCTCACACATGTGGTATTGCCATACTCAGAAGGAGTAGCAGAATGTATTTTGGGGTGTCATTTGTGGTATGGACATGCCATGTGAGAGAAAAAACCTGGTAAAGTGAGAATTTTGTGAAAAGAAAAAAAAGAAAAAAAAGAATTGTGGGAAAAAATGACAACTTCAAAAAACTAACCATGCCTCTTACTAAATACCTTAGAATGTCTACTTTCCAAAAAGGGGTTATTTGGGGGGTATGTGTACTTTCCTGGCTTGTTAGTGTCTCAAGAAATGAGATAGGCCTCAGTACATCAGGTGTGATCTGGTGTGATCAATTTTCAATGATTTGTAACAGAAACAAATAAAAATGCATTTTTTTACAAATTTTTTTCATTTATAGTGCAAAAAAAAAAACCCAGTGGTGATCAAATACCACCAAAAGAAAGCTCTATTTGTGTGAAAAATTTTATGTGGGTACAGTGTTGCATGACTGAGTAATTGTTATTCAAAATCTGAGAGCACTGAAAGCTGAAAATTGGTCTGGTTAGGAAGGGGGAAGTGCCCAGTTGTCAAGTGGTTAATAATGCCTTTTTATGTAAGAAAAGAAGTTTGGTGGATTTTTTATTTAAATACAAGGATACCCCATTGCATGAACCTGAGATATGATGTAGACCTTTTCCTTAAGTAAATATATCTATATTATTATGGTATTAAAGTGATTTTGTCAAGTCACCTTGAGGCTAGGTGACAGATGCACACCATAGGGATCAGGAGTGCACCGCCAGGTAGTGGACCCTACGGCTGACTGCTGCGGATGGGAGTCAGGGTGGTAAGGAAGGCAGAGCCGCTGGAACACCAGCACAGATCCCACCGGGTTAGAGCATAAGATTCCCTGGGGCGCGGAGTCTAAGAGCCAGTAGGTGTTCACCAGAGCCTCTAGTGGTGAGGATGGACTGGGCTGCAACTCGCTCCAGGTTGCGACCCCCAGGGTCCCCCAGCTCACACCCACAGTAGGAAACAGGAGGATAGGGATAGTAAGGGAATAAGCCAAGGTGGGGGCCACAAGCAGACAAGGACAACAGAGTTCACGCCAAGGTTCAGGGTCACAGGCAAACAGGGATAGTCAGGGACACACCAAAGGTCAGGGTCACGAGCAGACAGGAATAGTCGAGAACAGGCCAAAGTCGGTAACTGGAATCAGGAAACACAGCAAGTACACACGAAAGCTAACACACAATGGTTGATCAGCCCTGCTGGCTTGCAGTGCACAGGTTAATATAGGGTTCCCTGATAGGGCCTGGGGCGGGGCTATGCTTAGAGGAGAGGTTATAAAACCAATCAGGTGAGAGTCAGCTGGTCTTTAGAGATGAACACATGGAGACAGGTAAGCTGACAGACAAAACTCTATTGCATAACCATGACAGATTTTTTTTGTGTTTGTGGAAGTAATTTTTTATTTTACTTTTTACACTTAACATCCAGGCCATTTCTGACACTTCGCTCCTACATGTCAAAAATCATCATTTCTTTGCTATAAAATTAGATAGAACCCCCAAACATTATATATGTTTTTTTAGCAGAGACCCTAGAGAATACAATGGCAGTCATTGCAACTTTTTATCTTGCACGGTATTTGCGCAGCAATTTTTCAAACGCGTTTTTTTTTTAAAAAAAACAGTTTCATGCTTTAAAAAAAAACAAAACAGCAAAGTTAGCCAAATTTTTTTGCATTGTGTGAAAGATGAAGTTACGCCGAGTAAATAGATACCTTACATGTCACGCTTCAAAATTGCACACGCTCGTGGAATGGCGCCAAACTTTGGTACTTAAAAATCCCCATAGGCGACGCTTTAACATTTTTTACTGGTTACATGTTTTGAGTTACAGAGGAGGTCTAGGGCCAAAATTATTGCTCTCGCTCTAACGTTCGTGGCGATACCTCACATGTGTGGTTTGAACACCGTTTTCATATGTGGGCGGGACTTACGTATGCGTTCGCTTCTGCGTGCGAGCTCACGGGGACAGGGGCGCTTTAAAAATTTTTTTTTTTTTATTGTTAATTTTACTTAAAAATTTTTATTTTTACACTTTAAAAATTTTTTTTTTTTTTTGATCACTTTTATTCCTATTACAAGGAATGTAAACATCCCTTGTAATAGGAATATGACACGATCAGTCCTCTTTACAGTGAGATATGGGGTCAATAAGACCCCACATCTCACCTCTAGGCTGGGAAGCCTAAAATCAAAACAAAAAATAAAACGATCGCCGCTTCACAGCTGAAGCGGCGCCGTTTTTTTGAATGCAGAGGCCGGGCGTGACGTCATAACATCGCGCCCGGCCTCCGAACGATCATAGAGACTCCGGCGACCATCTGGTCCGCCGGAAATCTCTATGGTGAATATCCGGTGCCGGCGGATCCGCTATCCGACTCACCGATCGCTGAGGTGAGTCGGTAGTAGCACCGGAGGGCGGCGGGAGGGGGGGGACGTCCCCTCCCGCCGCCCGTAAGAACGATCAAGCGGCAGAACAGCCGCTATGATCATTCTTATGGTGTACAGAATCGCCGGCTGAAAATGCCGGTATCTGAATGATGTCTGTAGCCTCAGACATCATTCAGATATAAGCCCCGAAAGTCGAGGACGTCATATGACGTCCTCCGGATGGCAAGCGGTTAAATGCGTTTTTTTCTCTGCACTTTTTACATACGATTATTTTCTTTTTTTACATGTGATTAGTTTTTTTTTCTTTCTTCTTCTTTCTCTACAGATCCATCTTCTATGTTTAATGTTCATTTTATTTAATATTGTATATCCTTTTTACATTTACTATGTAATGCACCTCCCTCACAATTATGCAGCAATGTTTCCCACTTGTGTTGATTGACATCATCTGATGAATTGATTGATTAGAGGAAGGCTTTTGAGCATTTTCTTGTGTATATATATGTTGTGTTTGTCATTCTTAGACAGAGCTGTGAACAAGGCTTGTGCCGAAACGCGTCTGCTAGTCCTCTTTATACCAGTCATGATACAATAAAGACCATAGATGATATATCTAGAGTGCCGGCTTTTCTTCAGTTATCTTCAGGTTTGCCTTTTTGGATGTAAGAAGGACATCCTGAACCTCAGAGCACCTGGATTTGGGGTGTGCCGAAGTTACCAATTATCCGCTATTCGGATATCGTACTTCAGAGCGGTGTTACTTTGTTTTGTCACTTTGGATTACCTTCATTACACCACGCTCCATGATAACGGTCTTTACAGAGGTTAGTTACGGCACCCGCTATCTGTCTGATTTACTGCAGTTATCATAAACAAGCTCAGTGAATGATTTCACATATGTATGTTACATAGTTACATAGTAACATGGATCTTCGTACAAAAGCTTCACAAGTTTACACTAAGGATCCGCCCCCATAACAGATGATTCTATATGCATTACTCTCTTTAAAAAATTAAGGACAGCTTTAATTAAAGAAACTAAGTTATGGTGGGATGCAGAGGGTCTTTGACATTATGTTGGAGACCCCATGATTCCAAAGGGCTTAAGAATTAAGAAGTTTTCTTCAACAACATACTCTGAGGATTTCATGGTGGAATGGAACAATGTTTTAAGTAGATGCTCCCTGGACTTAATGGGGTTAATCACCGCAGAAGGGGATAAGTTGCTTTAGATTTATGAATGATAATCTAATAAAAACAGAAAGAGCAGCAATTAAAACTTTGAAATCTCAAGCAAATTTAGTTATAAAACAAGCTGACAAATAGGGATGAGCTTCGAGTTCGAGTCGAACTCATGTTCGACTCGAACATTGGCTGTTCGCAAGTTCACCGAACAGCGAACAATTTGGGTGTTCGCGGCAAATTCGAATGCCGCGGAACACCCTTTAAAAGTCTATGGGAGAAATCAAAAGTGCTAATTTTAAAGGCTAATATGCAAGTTATTGTCATAAAAAGTGTTTGGGGACCTGGGTCCTGCCCCAGGGGACATGGATCAATGCAAAAAAAGTTTTAAAAATGGCCGTTTTTTCAGGAGCAGTGATTTTAATAATACTTAAAGTCAATCAATAAAAGTGTAATATCCCTTTAAATTTCGTACCTGGGGGGGTGTCTATAGTGTGCCTGTAAAGGGGCGCATGTTTCCTGTGTTTAGAACAGTCTGACAGCAAAATGACATTTTGAAGGAAAAAACTCATTTAAAACTACCCGCGGCTATTGCATTGCCGACAATACACATAGAAGTTCATTGATAAAAACGGCATGGGAATTCCCCAAAGGGGAACCCCGAACCAAAATTTAAAAAAAAAAATGACGTGGGGGTCCCCCTAAATTCCATACCAGGCCCTTCAGGTCTGGTATGGATATTAAGGGGAACCCCGGCCAAAATTTTTAAAAAAAATGACGTGGGGTTCCCCCTAAATTCCATACCAGACCCTTCAGGTCTGGTATGGATTTTAAGGGGAACCCCGCGCCAAAAAAAAAAAAAAAAAAACGGCGTGGGGTCCCCCCAAAAATCCATACCAGACCCTTATCCGAGCACGCAACCTGGCAGGCCGCAGGAAAAGAGGGGGGACAAGAGTGCGGCCCCCCCTCCCTCCTGAACCGTACCAGGCCACATGCCCTCAACATTGGGAGGGTGCTTTGGGGTAGCCCCCCAAAACACCTTGTCCCCATGTTGATGAGGACAAGGGCCTCATCCCCACAACCCTGGCCGGTGGTTGTGGGGGTCTGCGGGCGGGGGGCTTATCGGAATCTGGAAGCCCCCTTTAACAAGGTGACCCCCAGATCCCGGCCCCCCCCCTGTGTGAAATGGTAAGGGGGTACATAAGTACCCCTACCATTTCACGAAAAAAGTGTCAAAAATGTTAAAAATGACAAGAGACAGTTTTTGACAATTCCTTTATTTAAATGCTTCTTCTTTCTTCTATCTTCCTTCATCTTCTGGTTCTTCTGGCTCTTCTGGTTCTTCTGGTTCTTCCTCCGGCGTTCTCGTCCAGCATCTCCTCCGCGGCGTCTTCTGTCTTCTTCTCCTCGGGCCGCTCCGCACCCATGGCATGGGGGGAGGCTCCCGCTCTTCTCTTCTTCTCTTCTTCTTTTCTTCTTTTCTTCTTTTCTTCTCTTCTTCTCTTCTTCTTCATTTTCTTCTCCGGGCCGCTCCGCAATCCATGCTGGCATGGAGGGAGGCTCCCGCTGTGTGACGGCGCTCCTCGTCTGACAGTTCTTAAATAACGGGGGGCGTGGCCACCCGGTGACCCCGCCCCCCTCTGACGCACGGTGACTTGACGGGACTTCCCTGTGGCATTCCCCGTGACGTCACAGGGAAGTCCCGTCAAGTCACCGTGCGTCAGAGGGGGGCGGGGTCACCGGGTGGCCCCGCCCCCCCGTTATTTAAGAACTGTCAGACGAGGAGCGCCGTCACACAGCGGGAGCCTCCCTCCATGCCAGCATGGATTGCGGAGCGGCCCGGAGAAGAAAATGAAGAAGAAGAGAAGAAAAGAAGAAAAGAAGAAAAGAAGAAGAGAAGAAGAGAAGAGCGGGAGCCTCCCCCCCATGCCATGGGTGCGGAGCGGCCCGAGGAGAAGAAGACAGAAGACGCCGCGGAGGAGATGCTGGACGAGAACGCTGGAGGAAGAACCAGAAGAACCAGAAGAGCCAGAAGAACCAGAAGATGAAGGAAGATAGAAGAAAGAAGAAGCATTTAAATAAAGGAATTGTCAAAAACTGTCTCTTGTCATTTTTAACATTTTTGACACTTTTTTCGTGAAATGGTAGGTGTACTTATGTACCCCCTTACCATTTCACACAGGGGGGGGGCCGGGATCTGGGGGTCACCTTGTTAAAGGGGGCTTCCAGATTCCGATAAGCCCCCCGCCCGCAGACCCCCACAACCACCGGCCAGGGTTGTGGGGATGAGGCCCTTGTCCTCATCAACATGGGGACAAGGTGTTTTGGGGGGCTACCCCAAAGCACCCTCCCAATGTTGAGGGCATGTGGCCTGGTACGGTTCAGGAGGGAGGGGGGGCCGCACTCTCGTCCCCCCCTCTTTTCCTGCGGCCTGCCAGGTTGCGTGCTCGGATAAGGGTCTGGTATGGATTTTTGGGGGGACCCCACGCCGTTTTTTTTTTTTTTTTTGGCGCGGGGTTCCCCTTAAAATCCATACCAGACCTGAAGGGTCTGGTATGGAATTTAGGGGGAACCCCACGTCATTTTTTTTTTTTAATTTTGGCCGGGGTTCCCCTTAATATCCATACCAGACCTGAAGGGCCTGGTATGGAATTTAGGGGGACCCCCACGTCATTTTTTTTTTTTTAATTTTGGTTCGGGGTTCCCCTTTGGGGAATTCCCATGCCGTTTTTATCAATGAACTTCTATGTGTATTGTCGGCAATGCAATAGCCGCGGGTAGTTTTAAATGAGTTTTTTCCTTCAAAATGTCATTTTGCTGTCAGACTGTTCTAAACACAGGAAACATGCGCCCCTTTACAGGCACACTATAGACACCCCCCAGGTACGAAATTTAAAGGGATATTACACTTTTATTGTTTGACTTTAAGCATTATTAAAATCACTGCTCCTGAAAAAACGGCCGTTTTTAAAACTTTTTTTTGCATTGATCCATGTCCCCTGGGGCAGGACCCAGGTCCCCAAACACTTTTTATGACAATAACTTGCATATAAGCCTTTAAAATTAGCACTTTTGATTATTCATGTTCGTGTCCCATAGACTTTAACGGTGTTCGCATGTTCGAACGAACTTTTTTCCTGTTCGCATGTTCTGGTGCGAACCGAACAGGGGGGTGTTCGGCTCATCCCTACTGACAAAGGTGGGACTGTTGTCCTGAACTCTGAAAATTATAGATTGGAAGCCTTACGTCAACTCAGTGACACGACAACATACCGTACACTGAAAAGTAATCCTACTTTAGAGTTCAGGAGACAACTGTCCTAGCTCCTGGATACAGGACAGGGTTTGGGAGTTTTGACACCTAAGGAAATAGAATATCTTATGGTTGACAGCCCAGTGGTTACAGTTTTTCATAATTTGCCCAAGTTACATAAGAACCACACACTCATTCAAGGATGAACCATAGTTGCAGGTATTGGGTCTCTTTTTGAGAAACTGGGCCACTGGGTTAATGACTATCTACAACCTCTTGTCCTTAGGCTACCAGGCTACATAAAAGACACCACAGCTGTTTTTGCCAATATAGAATGTTATAAGTGGTTCAGATCCTCTAACTGGATCACCATGGATGTTAAATTCCAGTACTCCAGTATTCTCCATGAACTAGCATTGGAAGCGCTTATATTTCATTTACATAATTAAAGTTCTTATTGTGTGGAACTAAAGGAGTTTATTACATTGACAGTTGATTTTCTGCTCAAACATAACCTTTTTACTTTTGATAAGGCTTTTTATTTACAGATCTGGGGAGCTTCCATGGGAGCTAAGTTTTCTCCCTCTCTAGCAAATCTCTACAAGGGATGGTGGGAGGAGAAATGTATTTTCTCCCCCCATAATCTCTTCATGGATAGCATTAGGTGGTATGATCGCTACATAGGTAATTTGCTGCTTATATGGGAAGGCTCTCCAGACAATATTGTGCCTTTTGTAGCTTACATCAATGACAATTCCTTGAATCTTGAGTTTAGTTGTGAAAGCCATGCTAATACCATCAATTTCCTAGATATTACATTGGAGGGATGCAGCTCCACAGGGAATATACCCACTCATACCTTTCGTAAAACTTGTGACGATTACTCGTTGCTATTGGCTATGAGTTGCCACCTGGCAAATTCAATACGGGCAATCCCTCTAGGGGAGTGTATTAGAGCTAAACACAACTGCTCATCATTAGATAGTTTCATAGATGAATGCAGGGTTATAACTTCTGGGTTACAAGCATGTAATTATAAATCTGAGACCATAGATAGAGCTATCAGCGTGTCTATAGTATGCCTGTAAAGTGACACAGTTTTCCTGTGTTTAGAACAGTACCAAAGCAAAATGACATTTCTAAAGGAAAAAAGTAATTTAAAACTGATTGCGGCTGTAATGAATTGTCGGGTCTCGGCAATATAGATAAAACTCATTGAAAAAAATGCCATGGGTCCCCCCTAGTCCATTACCAGGCCCTTAGGGTCTGGTATGAATATTAAGGGGAACTCCGAACCAAAAATTTAAAAAAAATTGCATGGGGTCCCCCCAAAATCTATACCAGGTCTGGTATGGAAATTAGGGGGAACCCTGCGCCAAATTAAAAAAATGATCCCCCAGATCCCAGCCTCCCCCCTATGTGAATTGGTACATTGTACCCCTACCATTTCACACAAAAAGTGTCAAAAATAGTAAAAAAGACAGGAGACACTTAGGGACAAGTGCTTTATTAAAATATAAAAAAATAAAAATGTCCCGCAATGTCCATTCATCTTCTATCACGCTGCCCAACGAACTGTAAAAAAAAACATTGGACGGTGTGATAGATGAATGGACATTGCGGGACATTTTTATTTATTCGTTTTTTTAATAAAGGACTTGTCCCTAAGTGTCTCCTGTCTTTTTTACTATTTTTGACATTTTATTTTGTGAAATAGTAGGGGTACAATGTACCCCTTACCAATTCACATAGGGGGGGAGATCTGGGGGTCTCCTTTTTAAGGGGGCTTCCAGATTCTGATAAGCTCTGATAAGCCCGCATACCCCCACGACCACCGGGCAAGGGTTGTGGGGATGAGGGCCTTGTCCCCATCAACATGGGGACAAGGTGCTTTGGGGGGCTACTCCAAAGCACCCTCCCCATGTTGAGGGCAAGTGGCCTGGTATGGTTCAGGAGGGGGGCACTCTCTCGCCCCCCCTCTTTTCCTGTGGCCTGCCAGGTTGCTTGCTCAGATAAGGGTCTGGTATGGATTTTGGGGCGACCCCTACGCCTTTTTTTAAATTTTGGCGCAGGGTTCCCCTTAAAATCCATACCAATTTTGGGGGGATCCCTACGCCATTTTTTTTTCAATTTGGCACAGGGTTCCACTTAATTTCCGTACCAGACCTGAAGGGCCTGGTATGGATTTTGGGGGGACCCCCGTGCATTTTTTTTTTTTTTTAATTTTTGGTTTGGGGTTCCCCTTAATATTCATACCAGACCCAAAGCAAATGGTAATGGACTGGGGGGGACCCGTGCCGTTTTTTTCAATGTGTTTTAGCTATATTGCCCAGACCCGACAATTCATTACAGCTGCGATCAGTTTTAACCACTTGCCACCCGCCATATAGCAAAATGACGGCAGCAAAGTGGTTTCAATATGCTGACCAGACGTCATATGATGTGATCAGGATATTAAGCCGCTGGGCGCCCCCAGGGGCACGCAACGCGGCGATCGTTGTTGCGGTGTGTCAGTCTGACACACCACAACTCCGATCTAGGTAAAGAGTCTCTGACGGAGACTCTTTACCACGTGATCAGCCGTGTCCAATCATGGCTGATCACGATGTAAATAGGAAGAGCTTTTCCTCACTCACGCCTGACAGACGCGAGTAGAGGAGAGCCGATCGGCTGCTCTCCTGACGGAGGGTCTGTGCTGATTGTTTATCAGCACAGCCCCCCTCGGATCCCACCCAGGACCACCAGGGAAGCCGCCCAGGACCACCAGGGAAGCCATCCACACTGGACCACCAGGTATGCCCCATAGACCCCCAGGGAAATACCAATCTGTGCTCAGGAAGCTGCCAATCAATGCCCAGGCAGCTGCCAATCAGTGTCGACTCCAATGCCTACCACTGCCAGTGCCACCAGGGATGCCTATCAGAGCCTCAAAACAGTGCCGCGTATCAGTGCCCATCAGTGCCACCTATCAGTGCCCAGCAGTGCCACCTATCAGTGCCCATCAGTGCCGCCTATCAGTGCCACCCATAAGAACCCATCTTTGCAGCCTTTCAGTGCCCATCAGTGTCGCGTATCAGTGCCCATCAGTGCCCACTAGTGCCACCCAGTGCCACCCATGAGTGCCACCTATCAATGCCCATCAGTGCCGCATATCAGTGCCCATAGTCAGTGCCCGTCAGTGCCCACTCATTGGTGTCACCTTATTGGTGCCACCTTATTAGTGCCTGTCAGTGCCACCTTATCAGTGCCCATCAGTGAAAGAGAAAACTTACTTATTTACAAAATTTTTTAACAGAAACAAAAGCAAAACTTTTATTTTTTTGAAAATTTCCGGTCTTTTTTTAAAAACCGCAGAGGTGATCAAATACCACCAAAAGAAAGCTCTATTTGTGGGAACAAAATATAGCTTGGGTACAGTGCAGTATGACCGCGCTGTTATTCAAACTGCGACAGCGCTGAAAGCTAAAAATTAGTCTGGGCAGGAAGGTGTATAAGTGGCCTGTATTGAAGTGGTTAAATTACTTTTTTCCTTTAGAAATGTAATTTTGCTGTGATACTGTTCTAAACACGGAAAAACTGTGCCTCTTTACAGGCATACTATAGACACCCCACAGGCACGATATTTAAAGGAATATTTCATTGTTATTGTTTCACTTTAAGCATTATTAAAATCACTGCTCCCGAAAAAACAGCTGTTTTTAAAACTTTTTTTTGCATTGATACATGTCCCCTGGGGCAGGACCAAGGTCCCCAAACACTTTTTATGACAATAACTTGCATATAAGCCTTCAAAATGAGCACTTTTTTCATGTTCATGTCCCATAGACTTTAACGGTGTTAGTTTTATTCGGCCAAATTTTTTTGCCTGTTCAGATGTTCTGGCGGGTGTTCGGCTCATCCTTACTAAAGAAATATTATCTCGTTCCACGGGCAAAATATTCTGCATACGAGATTTCATCAATTGCAGTACAAATTTTGTAGTGTATTCAGTACAGTGTATTTCCTGCAATTTACAGTATGTAGGATTGGAGAGCATTACCAGGTGCTTCGTATTCTTGCGAAAAAGGTCTGTCCAACGTATCCAAACATTTTAAACAACACTCAGGCAATATGTCAGGCTTTATTTTTTTTGGTTTGGAGAAAGTTAGGAATCTGCCTTGGGGAGGAGATCTGTATCGCAGACTCCTGGAACGAGAAGTTTGATGAATTTTTAATTTAAATACCCCATGGCATAAACCTGAGATATGATGTAGACCTTTTCCTTAAGTAAATATATCTATACAATTGTGGTTTAAAAGTAATTTTTCTGTGTTTGTAGAAGTATGTTTTTTTTTTTCTTACTCATGTGAGTAATTTTTTTCCCCTTCTTCTTCTTTCTCTACAGAACCATCTTCTATGTTTAATGTTCATTTTATTTGATATTGTATGTCCTTTTTAAATTCACTATAATGCACCTCCCTCGCAATCATGCAGCAATGTTTCCCACTTGTGTTGATTGACATCATCTGATGATTTGATTAATTGGAGGAAGGCTTTTGGGCATTTTCGTGTGTGTGTGTGTGTGTGTGTATATATAAATATATATATATGTTGTGTTTGTCATTCTTGGACAGAGCTTTTTTTTTTAAGTTCATTTTAGAACATCATGTAATACATTTACTTGTTTAGCCTCCTTATGGCCATTATGGCACTTATTGTAACTAAAAAGACACTGGCATCATCACTAAATACATTTTTTTCTTACATAGAGCCCAGGTTAACCAAACTTCTAAACCATAACCAATACCTGTCAACACAAATCTTGTTCATTTTCCACTGTTTTCATTCTTGTCTTGTGTGCTGATTAGGGATGAGCTTCGTGTTCGAGTCGAACCCATGTTCGACTCGAACATCGGCTGTTCGATCGTTCGCCGAATTGCGAACGTTATGGGCCGTTCGCGCTAAATTCGTGTGGCGCGTCACGACCCATAATTCACTGCGGCATCACAGTGCATTGCTGGCTGATGATTGGCCAAGCATGCACTATGACCCGCATGCTTGGCCAATCACAGCGCCGTCAGTAGAGAGAGCTGTAATTGGCCAAAGCCAGGGTGGCTTTGGCCAATTATGGCTCAGGGGATTTAGTACACACCCCACACTATATAAGGCCGCCTGCACGGCGGCCCTGTGTAGTGTGTGTTCCGGTGTGCTGAGAGATAGAGAGAGAGAGAGACAGTGTCATTTGATTTGAGTTAGATAGATTAGGCAGAACAGTCAGTCAGTTAGCTGCACTTACAGTGTATTGTGTATATATATGCATCCCAGGTGTTGCATATATATATATACACTGTATTCAGTTTAGCTAGATCCGTTCCTGTTATCTTCTATCTAGACTATTTACATTTAATGCAGTGCGTCCTGCTCACAGTGTTCAGCTAGATCCGTTCCTGCTATTTACATTTAGTGCAGTGCGTCCTGCTCACAGTGTTCAGCTAGATCCGTTCCTGTTATCTTCTAGACTATTTACATTTAGTGCAGTGCGTCCTGCTCACAGTGTTCAGCTAGATCCGTTCCTGCAATTTACATTTAGTGCAGTGCGTCCTGCTCACAGTGTTCAGCTAGATCCGTTCCTGCTATTTACATTTAGTGCAGTGCGTCCTGCTCACAGTGTTCAGCTAGATCCGTTCCTGCTATTTACATTTAGTGCAGTGCGTCCTGCTCACAGTGTTCAGCTAGATCCGTTCCTGCTATTTACATTTAGTGCAGTGCGTCCTGCTCACAGTGTTCAGCTAGATCCGTTCCTGTTATCTTCTAGACTATTTACATTTAGTGCAGTGCGTCCTGCTCACAGTGTTCAGCTAGATCCGTTCCTGCAATTTACATTTAGTGCAGTGCGTCCTGCTCACAGTGTTCAGCTAGATCCGTTCCTGCTATTTACATTTAGTGCAGTGCGTCCTGCTCACAGTGTTCAGCTAGATCCGTTCCTGCTATTTACATTTAGTGCAGTGCGTCCTGCTC
This sequence comes from Aquarana catesbeiana, assembly GCF_042186555.1. Taxonomy (NCBI): domain Eukaryota; kingdom Metazoa; phylum Chordata; class Amphibia; order Anura; family Ranidae; genus Aquarana; species Aquarana catesbeiana. Next base: position 355,228,432 of record NC_133328.1, on the reverse strand, counting down.
ACAGTGTTCAGCTAGATCCGTTCCTGCTATTTACATTTAGTGCAGTGCGTCCTGCTCACAGTGTTCAGCTAGATCCGTTCCTGCTATTTACATTTAGTGCAGTGCGTCCTGCTCACAGTGTTCAGCTAGATCCGTTCCTGTTAAATTCCTACTGACCAGCAGGCTTGTCTGGTTACAGTATATAAAGCTACCTGAAGAAAATTACAGGTGTTCTATTTGATCCTATTAGTACCACGGTCAGGCAGCTAGACTATTTACATTTAGTACAGTGCGTCCTGCTCACAGTGTTCAGCTAGATCCGTTCCTGTTATCTTCCTACTGACAGGCAGGCTTGTCTGGTTACAGTATATAAAGCTACTTGAAGAAAATTACAGGTGTTCTATCCCAGCTTAGTGCAGCTACAGGCCATTAGTATGTCTGGAAGGCCAAGAAGGAGAGGCAGACAGTCACAAGCCAATAAGAGAGGGCAAGCAGGCTCTGTGTCTAGTGCTGGTCGTGGAGACGGTGCATCCTCATCAGCACGTGGCCATGGGACACGCTTGGCCTTTTTTTCGGCAGCTGGCCATGTTGAGCCGCAACATGCGGAAGACTTGGTCGAGTGGATGACCAAGCCGTCCTCATCCTCCTCATCCTCTCTCACCCATGCCCAGGGTGCTTTGTCTGGCAAAGCAGCGGCCTCTTCCCTCAGCTCAATGTCATCAGTGACTCCTTCCCTAGCTCCACCATGTCCTCATGAGGATTCCCTCGAACTGTTTGACCACAGTGTTGGGTACATGCTCCAGGAGGATGCCCAGCGTTTGGAAGGCTCTGATGACGATACTGAGCTCGATGAAGGCAGTAACATGAGCGCGGACAGAGGGGGTGCCCAAGAAGGACAGCAATCTGGCAGTCATGCTCCCCCTGCTGCAGCATACTGCCAGGTTTGCTCCAGTGATGAGGAGGGAGGGGATGATGAGGTCACTGACTCAACGTGGGTGCCTGATAGGAGAGAGGAGGAGGAGGAGGAGGAGGAGGAGGAGGAGGAGGAGGCGGCAGCACATCACCAACGAGGCAGGATGCCCTCCAGGGGCCAGCCTAAGGGCAGCACATTGACTGCATCACACCCCAAAGCTCCACATGTGCAGGGCGCTGCAGTCTCTGCGCGTTATTCAAAAAGTTCTTTGGTGTGGGCCTTTTTTGAGACGAGTGCATCAGATCGCACCGCTGCTATTTGCAACATATGTCTCAAGCGTATCTCGCGTGGCCAAAATATCTCCCGCTTGGGTACCACATGCTTGACCAGACATATGTTGACCTGCCATGCAGTTCGTTGGCAAGCGTATCTAAAAGACCCACACCAAAGAACAAAGAGGATCTCTCCTTGCTCCTCATCAGCTGAGATTTCCAACCCCACTAGACCTTCAGTCCTCTCTGAGACCTGCAGTGAGAGGAATGAAGGTGTAGAATTAGGTGTGTCACAGCCAAGTACTTGTGGGCAATCTGCTTTTGGTACACCGACGTCAGATTGTACCAGGCAAATTTCCCTGCCCCAGCTGCTGCACCGCCGAAAGAAGTTTGCTCCCAGCCATCCACATGCCCAGCGGTTGAATGCTAGCTTGGCAAAATTGCTAGCACTTCAACTGCTGCCTTTTCAGTTGGTAGACTCTGCCCCCTTCCGTGAGTTTGTGGAATGTGCGGTTCCTCAGTGGCAGGTACCCAAACGCCACTTTTTCTCACGGAAGGCGATTCCGGCTCTCTACCGGCATGTGGAAGGCAATGTCCATGCCTCGCTGGACAGGGCGGTCAGCGGTAAGGTGCATATTACCGCTGACTCATGGTCCAGCAGGCATGGACAGGGACGTTACCTAAGTTTCACGGCGCATTGGGTGACTCTGCTGGCAGCTGGGAAGGATGCAGGACAAGGTGCAGTAGTGTTGGAGGTTGTTCCGCCACCACGCCTCCAAAATGCTGATTGTGACACACCTCTCTCCTCCACCCCCTCCTCTTCTTCTTCCTCCATGGCCTCTTCCTCGGAACCAGCGGTGCTCCGTAGGCGTTCAAGGGGCTAAAAGATGCCATGCGGTGCTTGAGCTGGTGTGCTTGGGGGACAGGAGCCACACTGGGGCAGAGGTTCTGTCAGCTCTGCAGGGGCAGGTTCAGAGGTGGTTGACGCCACGCCAACTTAAGGCAGGAATGGTGGTTTGCGACAATGGCACCAACCTCCTCTCTGCCCTCCGACAGGGACAAATGACCCATGTGCCCTGTTTGGCTCACGTCCTTAACTTGGTGGTGCAGCGGTTCTTGGGCAGGTACCCGGGCTTACAGGATGTCCTGAGGCAGGCCAGGAAAGTCTGTGTGCATTTCCGCCGGTCATATAATGCCAGTGCTCGGCTGACGGACCTCCAAAAGGAGTTTAACCTGCCCAAGAACCGCCTAATCTGTGACATGCCCACCAGGTGGAACTCAACGTTGGCCATGCTGCAGCGGCTGCACACGCAGCAGAGGGCCATCAATGAGTACCTGTGCGACTATGGCACCAGGACAGGGTCAGGGGAGCTTGGTTTTTTTTCCCCACGCCAGTGGGCCATGATCAGGGATGCATGCACTGTCCTGTCACCATTCGAGGAGGCCACGAGGATGGTGAGCAGTGACAGTGCATGCATCAGTGACACTGTCCCCCTTGTCCACCTGTTGGAGCACACGCTGCGTGGAATAATGGACAGGGCACTTGAGGCAGAACAGAGGCAGGAAGAGGAGGACTTCCTTAGCTCTCAAGGCCCCCTTTATCCAGACAGTGTTCCTGCGTGCCCGCCGATCACACAGGAAGAGGACGAGGAGGAAGAGGAGGAGGAGGAAGATTGTGTCAGTATGGAGGTGGAGCCTGGCACTCAGCATCAGCAGCAGTCTTTAAGGGATCAGTCCCAAGAAACACATGGACTTGTACGTGGCTGGGAGGAGGTGGCTGCGGACCATGTCGTTCTTAGTGACCCAGAGGACTCCGGACCGAATGCCTCAGCAAACCTACGCTGCATGGCCTCCCTGATCCTGCAAAGCCTGCGTAAGGATCCTCGTATTCGTGGTATCAAGGAGAAGGACCAATACTGGCTGGCAACCCTCCTTGATCCACGTTACAAGGGTAAGGTTGCGGACCTTATCTTGCCATCGCAGAGGGAGCAGAGGATGAAACATCTTCGGGAGGCCTTGCAGAAAGGTCTGTGCAACGCGTTCCCAGAGACTGGGAGGTTACAAACTCCTGTTTCTGGACAACGTGTTGCTGAGGCTTCGGTCAGTCAAAGAAGGAGCGGTGGAGAAGGTGGCCGTCTGACCGATGCGTTCAGACAATTTTTTGGTCCGCAGCCCCAAGGTATGATCGGTTCCAGCAACCATCGCCAGCGTCTGTTTTACATGGTGCAGGAATACCTAGGGGCAAGATCAGACTTGGACACCTTTCCCACCGAAAATCCTCTGGGTTACTGGGTCTTGAGGATGGATCACTGGCCAGAGCTTGCACAGTATGCAATTGAGCTACTGGCCTGTCCTGCATCCAGCGTTCTTTCGGAACGCACATTCAGTGCTGCTGGAGGCGTGGTAACCGATCACAGGGTGCGTCTGTCCACCGACTCGGTCGATCGGCTGACCTTCATAAAAATGAATGAGTCTTGGATCACCACCAGCTACCAAGCACCTGATGCTGATGTAACCGAATAATTTTTTTTGAAATCTCAGATCCCTTCAAAGACTGCCTATGCTGATGCTGAGTGACTATCCCTGAGTAATTATCCTCTTCCTCCTCAATCATCACGCTGATAGCTTGTAAGAACATTTTTGGTTCTGGGCGCCACCACCAGTGCCTAAGGCACAATTTTTCAGCCCCTGTTTAACAGGGGCGTGTAATTACAATTTTTGATGTAATACTTTGCAGCAGGGCTCGTTCCTGCATTCCAACTAGAGTGTCTGTGAGGGGTTGCAGTGTTGTGGCACCAGCACCAGTGCCTAGGGCCCAATTTTTCTGCCCCTGTCTAACAGGGGCGTGTAATTACAATTTTTGATGCAATACTTTGCAGCAGGGCTCGTTCCTGCGTTCCAACTAGAGTGTCTGTGAGGGGTTGCAGTGTTGTGGCACCAGCACCAGTGCCTAAGGCCCAATTTTTCTGCCCCTGTCTAACAGGGGCGTGTAATTACAATTTTTGAAGCAATAATTTGCAGCAGGGCTCGTTCCTGCGTTCCAACTAGAGTGTCTGTGAGGGGTTGCAGTGTTGTGGCACCAGCACCAGTGCCTAAGGCCTAATTTTTCAGCTCCTGTTCAACAGGGGCATGTAATTACAATTCTTGATCTAATATTTCACAGCAGGGCCCTGTGAGGGCTTACAGTGTTGTGGCCACAGCAACACCTAAGGCCCAAATTTCTGCTGAGTATATAGGGCAGGACCCTACTTTCAAACATCTAACTTACAAACGACTCCTACTTGCAAACGGAAGGAGACAACAGGAAGTGAGATGAAATCTACCCCTAGGAAGGGAAATTCTCTCCTGTAAGAGTTAATATGGGAAAACAATTTCTCCTTTCCACTGATGCTTTCCAATCCTTGTTCCACAAAAAAACCCAAATTTTCAAAAAACATTTTTCATTGGGACAAAAAAGTGAGGTGAAATCTTCTGAAGAGGAGGAAAGACAGCAAAACAAATGTCACAGGGGTGATAACCCTTCCCTATGTTTTCCAAAAAGCTTAGAAAAGATTTTTTGGCTGGAGCTAAACACGTTAAAAATGTTCAAAATTACAAACAGATTCTACTTAACAACAAACCTACAGTCCCTGTCTTGTTTGCACCGCCTGTATACTGCTGTTCAGAGTATATAGGGCCTGGTGGCCCCACACCTTTCCTTATTTTAATTTGGGTGCGGGGTTCCCCTTAATATCCATTCAAGACCCAAAGGGCCTGGTAATGGACTGGGGGGTACCCATGCCGTTTGTCTCACTGATTTTCATCCATATTGCCATGACCCGACATGACATTAAACCCGCAAGCAGTTTTAAATGAGATTTTTTCCTTTAAAAATGACATTTGGTGCAGGGACTGTTCTAAACATGGGAAACACGCGTCACTTTACAGGCATACTATAGACACCCCCCAGGTACGATATTTAAAGGAATATTTCACTTTTTTTTTTTTACTTTAAGCATCATTAAAATCACTGCTCCCGAAAAAACGGCCGTTTTTAAAAGTTTTTTTTGCATTGATACATGTCCCCTGGGGTAGGACCCGGGTCCCCAAACCCTTTTTAGGACAATACCATGCAAATTAGCCTTTAAAATGAGCACTTTTGATTTCGAACGTTCGAGTCCCATAGACGTCAATGGGGTTCTAACGTTCGTGCGAACTTTCGGTCCGTTCGCGGGTTCTGGTGCGAACCGAACCGGGGGGTGTTCGGCTCATCCCTAGTGCTGATAATGTTGTATTTCCTCCACAGATATATGCAACACATTTCATGGATTGCAAGACCCAAAGGAAAACCCAGCTGGAGGTTTACAACCCTTGCTCCATCACTCAATACTATTAATACCTATCTCTAAGCATACATATGTTATGAATTGTTTTTATGAATCTATGTATGTAACAATTTTTATGTATGTTATCTTTTATGTCACAGAGTCTTCACAAATATCCAATGAAGTGGGCCTTGCTATCCATGAAACACATATATAATCGCAGAGTCCAAACAACATTATCAGCATACAGGACAAGAATGAAACCAGTGGAACATAATTAAGATTTGTATTGACAAGGAATGGTTATTGTTTAAGGGTGTGGTTAAACTAGGCTCTGTGTATGCAAATGTGTATTTAAAGATAATGCCAGTGGCTTTGTAGTTACATGAAGTACCAAAACAGCCTCTGTAGACATTTTGGTGGTTCAATCGAAGCACATATAGAGTGCCTATGCTATGGAACTTCACTCTCTCAATCAACATTGACTATTTTTAATCCTTATGCTACTAGCATTACTAAATAGATAGGAAGGTATATTATACTGTATTTACTTGTTTTAAATGTTTTTTTACATTTCTAATGCCGCGTACACACGATCGGACTTTCTGGCATACATGGTCCGGCACACTTTCTGACGGACTTTGTCCGCCAGGTGCGCCAGACTTTAAAACAGATGGACTTGCCCACACACGACCAAACTTTCCGGCGGGCTAAATCCGCCCGTCTTTCCGACGGACTTTCGCCGGAGTTACAGCGGACTTTCAGAATGAACGGATTTGCCCACACATGGACCAGTCCGTTCATTTTGAATGTGACTCAGGTACGACGGGACTAGAAAAGGAAGTCAATCTTGCCGCTTTTATCGGCGAGATTGACACCTTGCGAGCCCCGTCGCAGGGCATACCAGGCCCTTAGGTCTGGTATGGGTTATAAAGGGAACCCCCTACACTGAAAAAATGGCGTGGGGTCCCCCCTAAAATCCATACCAGACCCCGATCCGAGCACACAGCCCGGCCGGTCAGGAAAGGGGGTGGGGACGAGCGAGCATGCCCTCAACATGGGGAGGTGCTTTGGGGGAGGGGGGCCCCCCAAAGCACATTGTCCCCATGTTGATGAGGACAAGAGCCTCTTCCCGACAACCCTGGCCGTTGGTTGTCAGGGTCTGCGGGCGGGGGGCTTATCGGAATCCAGGAGCCCCCTATAATAAGAGGGCCCCCAGATCCCGGCCCCCCACCCTATGTGAATGAGTATGGGGTATATGGTACCCCTACCCATTCAACTAGGGAAAAAGTGTCAATAATAAAACACACTACACAAGTTTTTAAAATAATTTATTAAACAGCTCCGGGGGGGTCTTCCTCCGGCTTCGGGGGTCTTCTTCCGGCTTTGGGGGTCCCTCCGGTTCCTCTTCTCCCGGCGTCCGGTTGGTTCTTCTCCGCTCCCTCTGGCCTCTTCTCCCGGTGTTCCAGTTCTTCGGCCGGCTCCTCCGCTGTCTTCAGGCTGCTCTTTTGCCAGCGGAGGTCCGGACTTCTGGGCTTCTGGGGTCTTGTCTTCTTCCCTCTTCTCTTCTCTAGATGTTGACACGATGCTCTCTCTGGCTGGACTGCTCTCTAAGCGCTCCGTTGTGACTTATATAGGCGGAGACCCCGCCCCCTTATGATGTCACAGTCCCTGGGCATGCTGAGACTGTGACGTTTTAGGGGGCATGGTCAACATCACCTGGTATGCCCCGCGCTCGCCGCAATAGGAAAATTTGTTTTTCCTATTGCAGCGAGCGCGAAATGCAATACCCACCCCTTGCGTCGTATCTGGTCCGTTGGACCAGCATACAGACGAGCGGGCTTTCCGTCGGACCAGCACACAGACAAGCGGACTTTCAGCCAGAAACTGAGTCCGACGGAAAAATGTAAAACATGTTTCAAATCTAGGTCCGGCGGGCTTTTGGGAAAAAGTCTGCCGGAAAAGTCCGCCGGAGCCTACACACGGTCGGATTGTCCGGCGGACTCTGGTCCGCCGGACCAAGTATGCCGGAAAGTCCGCTCGTGTGTACGCGGCATAAGTGTACTTCCTGGTTTCTGGCCTAGGCAAATGATGTCATACATACCAGGAGTCTTCAGGAGGGGAGGGAGGGACTTTTTCAGCTAAGCACACCCTCCCACATGCATGCCTGAGCTAAGGGCAGTTGGATTTCAGGAAATAAATGCATCATAAATCATCTGTCCCTGTTAAAGATGGCCCAATTAAAGATGGCCGCAGCCAGAAATGCTAGGTGTTTGTCAAAGTTATTTCTCCACAAAATAAAGCATGGAGACATGGCTGGATGGGGGAGTTTGCTTTGCATATTAAAAATTAATTCAATTGTGTTTTTGGTTTGTGGTGCTCAGATGCAGTGTAGTTCTGCTTTAACCACTTCACGCAAATCGCCGTACCCGTACGCTGGTACATAACCCCTGTATTTTCAGGAACAGCGTGCGTTTCGCTTTAAGATAAAAGTGGTCTCTGCGGCAGATTTTCCACAAGATCACTTTTATTAGCAGTGGGAGAGGTGCCCACCCCCCTCCCGCTGCGCTCTGGTCGCCCCCCCACTTACCAGACCCGCTGGTAGCAGCGGAGACGATCGTGTCCTCTTCCGTGGATTCCTGGCTGCCGACTGAGGGAAAGATGGCCCCTGCTCGGCTCCATGGCATGGGAGGGTGGAAGCAACATTAAACATTAATCACTTCCACCCATAGTTCTTAAAGGAGAATTTTTTTTTCAATTTTTTTTTATTGCATTTTAGTGTAAATATTTTTATTACAAGGGATGTTTACATTCCTCATAATAGGAATAAAAGTGAACCAATTTTTTTTTTTTAAACTGTGTCAAAATAAAAAACAAAGTAAAATATATATTTTTTTAAAGCACCCCATCCCAACGAGCTTGCGCTCGAACGAACGCATACATGAGTAGCACCCCCATATGAAAACGGTGTTTAAACCACACATGTGAGGTATTGCCACGATTGTTAGAGCGAGAGCAATAATTCTAGCATTGGGAGAAGATCAGAGGAAGAACCGGCAGAAGAAGAAGACATCAGTGAAGAGAAGGAGAACTGGGGGAAGATCCAGGGGAAGAAGACATCAGCACAGTGAGAAGAACCGGAGTATGAAGACATCACTGGAGGGAGAAGAAATCAGAGGGAGAAGAGATGCTGGAGCTGCTTCAATAAAAGACTTTGTCAAAAACCTGAGTGCTGGTTTTATTTCTTTGACTTTTTTTGGTGAATGGGTAGTTGTACAATGTACCCCATACTCATTCACATAGGGTGGGGGGCAAGGATCTGGGGGCCCCCTTGTTAAAGGGGGATTCCATATTCTGATAAGCACCCTGCCTGCAGACCCCGACAACCACCGCCCAAGCTTGTTGGGAAGAGGCCCTTGTCCCATTAACATGGGGACAAGGTGCTTTGGGGTGGGGGGGATGCAGAGCCCCCCTGCCCCAAAGCAACCACCCCCTATGTTGAGGGCATGTGGTCTGCTATGGTCCGGGGGGGGCGTTCCCTCATCCCACCCCTTTCCTGATCTTCCAGGCTGCATACTGGGTTAAGGGTCTAGTATGAATTTTGGGGGGAACCCTATGCTATTTTTTTATTTTGGCAAGGGGTTCCCCTTCAAGATCCTCAGAGTACAAGTCGCATGCCAAAGTCGGATCAGTTAAGATGATGATTGGTTCAATGGTTTCCAATGGGCTGAAGTAGGACCAAAGTCGGACCAAAGTAGTGCAGGAACCTATTTCAAAGTTGGACTGACTTGTGTCAGACCGTTAGGATGACTCTCATAGGGAACCATTGATTTATACACGTCATGCGACATGTGCTCCCAAAGTCAGAGCGTATGTCATACCAGTGTGAACCCATCCTAAAACCTAGAAGCTGATTGGTTATTATGCACAGCTGCACCAGATTCTGTGTGCACCAGTTTTCGTAAATCTCCCCAACAGTGTGCAGTGGTTTTTGTAAAGACTCAATTTACATTGTTTATTTATTTTTCACTACCTTGTTCCATATTCTTTGATCTACTTCCTTCTAAAGGTCATTTATTAACCACTAGGCGTCCGCGCTATAGCCGAAAGATGGCTACAGCGCGGACTCCAATTGCCGGGAGGGCGTCCCTGGACGTCCTCCTGTTCACTTTCGCGATGCGAGCTCCCGGGAGCGCGAATCGGGGAAATTCTGCTCTTGCCGTGTCCCTTGGACACAGCCAGTAACAGATCGCCGTAAACGGCCAATCACAGTGGCCGTTTACAGCACGATCCGAGCTTCCAATGTGAGATGATCTCAAATGTAAACATATGAGATCATCTCTCATTGCCGGCTTTCTCTCCTCACACAGAAACCGTGTGTGAGGAGGGAGCGCGATCTGTGAACTGTGAGTGCCAAGCTTTTAGTGAACTACAGTGCCCATACAGTGCCCATACAGTGCCACATCAGTGCCACAGTGCTCATTACTGCTTCCATCTGTCATCAGTGCCATCTGTCAGTGCCATCTGTCGTCAGTGCCATCTGTCAGTGTCACCTGCCACATCAGTGCCACCTGTCAGTGTCACCTGCCACATCAGTGTCACCTGTCAGTGTCACCTGCCACATCAGTGTCACCTGTCACATCAGTGTCACCTGTCAGTGTCACCTGCCACATCAGTGCCACCTGTCAGTGTCACCTGCCACGTATCAGTGCCACGTATCAGTGCCACGTATCAATGCCATCTGTCAGTGCCATCTGTCGTCAGTGCCACCTGTCTGTCACCTGCCACATCAGTGTCATCAGTGTCACCAGTGTCACCTACCACATCAGTGTCACGTATCAGTGCCATTTTTCATCACTATGTCACAAAGAGTATATTCAGCCGAGGAGGCATATAATATTCTTGCGGCCGACGAGAGCAACGGGGAGCTTTCCGCTTCAGATTCCTATTCAGATTCTGAGTCTGACATGGACTATGAGCCTGTCCTCAGCAGTGGTACACTGACAGCCTCAGAGGAGGATGAGAGTCCGCCCACCAGACGAAGACGTACTGGTGAGGATGCAGTGCCATCCACCAGCACCGCAATGCCATCCACCATCACCACAATGCCATCCACCATCACCGCAATGCCATCTACCAGCACCACAGTGCCATCCACCAGCACCGCAGTACCTCGACAAAGGCCACGTACCAGTGGGGTGTCACCTCAGGCCCAAAGGGTTAGGTCCCATGCCAGCCTTCCCTACTCCCTTGAGAACCCCTTATGGCTGTCACCTAATTCAGGAGAAGCTATCATTCCCCCTTTTACTGCCCAGCCAGGAGTCCAGGTGGACACAGAAAATTTTTCACCAATAGATTTTTTCAACCTTATTTTTACTGAGGACATGCTTGCATCGATTGTGGCACAGTGCAATCTATATGCCCAACAATACATAGCAAGTAACCCAATGTCCTATTATGCCCGTCCCTACAAATGGAGAGCCCTAACAGTGGAGGAGTTTCGAATTTTTTTGGGCCTCACATTCTGTATGGGACTAACCAAAAAAAATGTATTACGTTCCTATTGGTCTACCCTCCCCATCCACCACATGCCCATATTTTCCTCTGTAATGCCCAGAACCAGGTATCTCATGATTATGAGACTCCTACACTACAATGACAATACCCAGTGCCCTCCCCGAAATGACCCAAATTTTGACAAGCTTTATAAAATTCGCCCACTACTAAAATATTTTTCTGATATCTTCCCCCAGTTATTTACCCCAGACCAGCACATATGTGTGGATGAGTCCCTGGTCAAATTTAGTGGCAGGTTGGGCATAAAACAATTTATTCCCACCAAAAGGGCCCGCCATGGGGTGAAAATGTATAAATTATGCGACCGAGCTACAGGATATACCTATGCCTTCATGGTATACGAAGGGAAGGACACCCAGCTACATCCCCCTAATTGCCCAGAATACATTGGATCGAGTGGGAAAGTCATTTGGAAACTCATAAACCCACTCCTGGAGAAAGGCTACCATCTGTATGTGGACAATTTTTACACTAGTCTGCCCCTGTTCCGAAATCTTCACAGACAGAAGACTCCAGCATGTGGCACCGTAAGGAAGAACCGGAAGGGCTTTCCCCAGCTACATCCCCCTAATTGCCCAGAATACATTGGATCGAGTGGGAAAGTCATTTGGAAACTCATAAACCCACTCCTGGAGAAAGGCTACCATCTGTATGTGGACAATTTTTACACTAGTCTGCCCCTGTTCCGAAATCTTCACAGACAGAAGACTCCAGCATGTGGCACCGTAAGGAAGAACCGGAAGGGCTTTCCTCAAAGCCTCGTGAACAAAAAGCTAGTAAGAGGGGAGATGGCGAGCTTACGGAATGAGGAAATTCTGGCTGTGAAGTTTAGGGACAGAAGGGACGTCTACGTGCTTTCATCAATCCACAATAACACCGTCGTGGAGATAACCAGGAGGAATGGGGTAATCCAAAAGCCAACATGCATCTACGAATACAACAAGTATATGGGGGGTGTCGACTTCAACGACCAGATGCTCGAACCCTACCTTGCCACGAGAAGAACATACCAGTGGTATAAAAAAGTTTTGATTTATTTGTTCAATTTGGCCATATATAACAGCTATGTTATTTATCATAAATCCACTGCAAGCCCCATATCCTTCCTTGGATACCAGGAGGAAATCACCACTGCCCTTGTATTCCCGAACGGCCCACCAGAAACCATTCGATCCGATGTGATTAGTAGACTCTCCGAACGCCACTTTCCCGAAAAAATCCCCCCCAGACCAACAGGCCAAAAACGGCAGAAAAAATGCCGGGTGTGCACCAAAGGAGGAGTGAGAAGAGACACTACTTTTTATTGTCCCCAATGTCCTTCCCAACCAGGCCTCTGTTTAGTTGACTGTTTCCGCCGTTACCATACTTCACTAAATTATTAGTGAAGTATGGTAAACATAACCCTCACTTCCTGCCATTTACCTTCACACCCCTTATGCCTCTGCTTGCTCTGTAACTGACCCTGGCTTGTTTTTCGACCACGCTTCTGCCTACCGATTCTGTTTATATCTCTGCCTGATCTGGAACTGACCCTGGCTTGTTTTTCAACCACGCTTCTGCCTACCGATTCTGTTTATATCTCTGCCTGATCTGGAACTGACCCTGGCTTATTTTTCGACCACGCTTCTGCCTACCGATTCTGTTCATACCTCTGCCTGATCTGGAACTGACCCTGGACTGTTTGACCATCCTTTTTGCGTGCCTCTTGGACTGATCTTGTACCCTGCCACTGAACTAGTGGGATTCATAACACAGGGGTCTCACATATGTGAGGGGCTCCAGAATTGTTTTTCTGGATGAAGAAAACATTTTTTTTGTTTTCTCATTCCTAGATTAGGGTCTGGAGACTCTGAGGCTTCAAAGAGATTTGGGTGGGAGAAGCCTCCACCCCTGTCCCCATTCTGTCCTGAGCGAGGCCCTACTTCTGCCTGCTGCCTGTAGGACCTATGCCATCATGCCTCTGCCTGTCGCATGAACTGACCACACCACATGGATGGACCATGTTCCTGCCTACTACCAGGATCAATATTTTGGCACTGCTGACAATCTCTGCCTGCACTGACCCTGGACTGTATATGGACAGTATCCCTGCCTGCTGCCTGTACTGACTATGGACAGTGTTCCTGCCTGTTGCCTGGACAATTGCTTTCGCTTTTGCTGACCAAGTCCCTGCCTGCTGCCTGGACCAGTGCTATCCTCCTGTGAACAACTGTGCTACTAAAACCACAGGTAATCTTTTTTTTTACCCTTTGCTCAGCAGAATGTATTTTGGGGTGTAATTCTTGGTATGTGCATGCTATGTGTCTCTAGAACACCTGACGGTGTTCCTTGTATGTGGCCAGGCTGCGTAAAAGTCTTACACATGTGGTATCGCTATACTCAGGAGGAGTAGCAGAATATATTTTGAGGTGTCATTTTTGCTATGTACATGCTATGTGTTGGAAATAGCTTATAAATGGACAACTTTGTGTAAAAAAAAAATGCGTTTTCATTTTTTTCCACATTTTCCAAAAACTTCTGGAAAAAAATGAACCGTTCAAAAGACTCATTATGCCTCATAGATTATACGTTGGGGTGTTAGCTTTCCAAAATGGGGTCATTTTGTGGGCGTTTCCATTCTCCTGGTGCTCCAGGGCCTTCAAAAGTGTAATAGGTGGGTGAGAAATGAGATGTTTAATTTATGCTCCTAAAACCCTTGAAGGTGCTATTTCAGTATTGTGCCCCTGTATGTGGCCAGGCTGTGTAAAAGTCTCACACATGTGGTTTCGCCATACTCAGGAGGAGTAGCAGAATGTATTTTGGGGTGTCATTTTTGCTATGTACATGCTACGTGTTGGAAATATCTTATAAATGGACAACTTTGTGTAAAAAAAATGCGTTTTCATTTTTTTCCACATTTTCCAAAAACTTCTGGAAAAAAATGAACCGTTCAAAAGACTCATCATGCCTCATAGATTATACGTTGGGGTGTTAGCGTTCCAAAATGGGGTAATTTTGTGGGCGTTTCCATTGTCCTGGTGCTCCAGGGCCTTCAAAAGTGTAATAGGTGGTTGAGAAATGAGATGTGTAATTTATGCTCCTAGAATGCCTGAGGGTGCTACCTCAATGTTGTGCCTCTGTATGTGGCCAGGCTGAGTAAAAGTCTCACACATGTGGTATCGTCATACTCAGGAGGAGTAGCAGAATGTATTTTGGAGTGTCATTTTTGCTATGTACATGCTACGTGTTGGAAATATCTTATAAATGGACAACTTTGTGTAAAAAAAAAAAGCGGTTTCATTTTTTTCCACATTTTCCAAAAACTTCTGGAAAAAAATGAACCGTTCAAAAGACTCATTATGCCTCATAGATTATACGTTGGGGTGTTAGCTTTCCAAAATGGGGTCATTATGTAAAGATATGTAGCAGTATAAATTGTGACCAAAATTTATGAAGAAAAATTAATAATTTGCAAAATTTTAAAAATTCGTTTTTTTCCTAAATTTTCAGTCTTTTTTCATTTATAGCGCAAAAAATAAAAAGCCCAGAGGTGATCAAATACCACCAAAAGAAAGCTGTATTTGTATGAAAAAAAAGGACACAAAATTCATTTGGGTACAGTATTACATGACTGAGTAATTGTCATTCAACGTGTGAGAGCGCTGAAAGCTGAAAATTGGTCTGGTCATGAAGGGGGTTTAAGTGCCCAGTTGTCAAGTGGTTAAACACCATTTAGGGTTATTAAAATGTATCTAAAACTAAATACCTAAAGTAAAACTTTAAAACTTTTTTATAGAGTAGTGAATGATTAGAAGTACTGTCAGGTTTGTTTTTATCATTGTCTATGTTTAAAAATAAGAGCTTTTTCCCTCTCTATTTGTCCTTTCAGCCACTGTTACTGGAACCTAATGTTAGGGATAAATTTATGTTGTCACTAGAACAAGTCTTATTGAAAAGTGTTCCAATGGCGACACTTGTTCTGGTGCAAATCTGTCTAGGAAAGGTTTCCCTCAAATTGGTAAGATTTTCTCTCATGTTCACTTGTCCATGAGCCAGGATGTGAAGGGAAATCTCAACAATGGGACACAGGTGTAAAATAACCCTTCCTTAGTCTATCAAAAACTATCTTTGAAAAGGAGATAAGGCAGTTTTAGTTTTATATATACTTTAAACCAGGGGTGCTCAACCCATGGCATGCAGAGCCCTCTGATGTTGCCCATGACCTTAAACCAGGGAAGCGCATGCTCAGGGTTGGCAACCCATTGATCTCGGTCTGGGCTTGCTGACTAGAGTTGGGCGAACGGTTCAGCCCGAGCATCGGTTCAGACCGAATATTGGCTGTTCAAATTTTCAGGGTGTTCTCCCTGCCGAATGCCCTGCAATTTACTGTGCGCTGCACAGTGCATTTTGCGCCCTGGTTGGGCAAAGCTTTGCCCAGTCAAGGGACAGTATAAGCTGATTGCTAAGGATCAGGGGCCAGGAAGCCGGCCGTGGCATCCTTAACAAACTTATGAGTCATCAGCTGTCAATGGGTCAATGGGTTTCCCAACTGTAAAAAAAAACAAAAATTGTTGGTAAAAGTAAGTAAAAAAATGTGTGGGATCCCCCCCCCCCCGTCCATACCAGGCCCTTTGGGTCTGGTGTGGATTTTAATGGGAACCCCATGCCAAAATTAAAAAAACAAAAACAAATCCATACCAGACCCTTATCCGGGCAGGCAGCCTAGCAGGTCAGGTAAGGCGGGGTCAAGCGAGCGCCCCCCTAACTATACCAGTCCACATGCCCTCCACATGGGGGGTGGGTGCTTTGGGACAAGGGGGGCTAGGGCCTCATCCCCACAACTGTGGCCAGTGATTGTGGGGGTCTGCGGGCAGAGGGTTTATCAGAATCTGGAAGCCTCCTTTAAGCCCCCAGATCCCGCCCCCCCTATGTGAATAGGTGTCAAAAAGTAATAAAAACACAGAGACAGTTTATGACATTTTCTTTATTAAAAAATCCAAAATAAAAAAATGGTGTCCCCAATGCATGCCCGGATAAGGGCCTGGTATTGATTTTTGGGGGACCCATGCTGTTTTTTTCTTTCTTTTTTTTCAATAGCCGTGTGTCGGCAATTGAAATTGCAGTAATTTCAAATGTGATTTAACTCGTTTTTTTTTTTCTTTGGAAATGTCATTTTTGCTGCAGCATGTTTTTTATATGCTACAGATGCGCCACTTTACGGGCAGACTAAGGGGACTCCCTACGCACTATATTTAAAGGAAGTTTTCATTTTAATTGTTGCACTTTAAGCACCATTAAAATCACTGCTCCTGTAAAAACAATTGTTTAAATTTGTTTTTATTGCATTGATACATGTCCCCCTGGGCAGTACCCAGACCCCCATATTCCTTTTATGGCCAATCACTTGCATATAAGCTCTCAAAATGGGAATTTTGACTTTTGCAGTTTGATGTCCATAGACTTCAATGGGGTTCACCGTTCGGGTTAGAACTGTTCCCCTGTTCGGGAGTTCTGCTGCAAACTGGGGGGTGTTTGACCCATCTTTATTGCTGCCCCACCATCCCAGAACATCAGAGTGCAGTGAGCCAGCACTGGCAGCAGAGGGATCAGGTGGCCACAGAGGGAGCAAGAGCCACATAAGTCAATGCTTCCTCTGTAGCGCTGGCTCCTGTCCCAGGCAATGTGATACCAAGTGCAATCTTTTCTAGTAGCCTGGAGAGTGATGCCAGCAGCAACTTCAAGAGGAAAAGAAGGTCAGTGTATTAAACAACACATGCACTGGGCATAATAGCTTTTCTAATGGACATATTCACACCTATTAAAGGATAAACAACTACTAGGCTACTGTCACACTGATCCACGGGTGCAGCGCAGTTCATCAGCGGCTTTCTTGTGGGTTAGCTGCACTGAGCCATAGACTTCTATTATGTCTTGTGGGTTTGGTGCACTTTCTGAAAGCACTACAAAACTCCTGAATGCAGGAGTTTTGGTGCACTTTCAGAACTTGCACCTCACTCACCAGATGTAATAGTGGGTAAACATCCACTAGGGAATGATCCCATGGAAAATGAAGATCCTAAATGTTGTTTAAAATCTTCATTATGCTATTCAAAAATAAAAATTTTGAAAATCTGAACCATTTCATTTTATTGTGGCACACGTCCGGTTACCAAATCACTTGAGGGGCTCTCGCTCTTCAAAAGGTTGACCCTTCATTAAGCCAAATATGTTGAACGTATTCCTGTAAGGTCAAAAAATGTAATACTTTTTCATTCTCTGCCTTCAATTAAATTATATCAGCAGAGTGTATCTGCAGACAAAACTTGAGCTGCAGGGTTGAGTGAAAGTTGTGTAAATCTTGGGGAAAACATTCATAAATAGACACCACTACTTCTCTTTTTTATTTTTTTATATAAAGAGAGAAATCATTTTACGTTGTTAATTTACAAATTTTTTGTTTTGTTTTGGTTTTTTTTTGCATGTTCTTCATGTAAAGCTTTACTTTTTAAAACATGTATTTTAGTTTTTCCTGCTATATATATATTCATGTTCACAAGTTTTCTATAAATGGTTGCTATAAATAAATGGCTCTCTTAGCAGTTCATTAGTACCTGAAGCAATGGATCCCTTTGACTCGTTTGGTTGCTAAACAAGCTGTTGAATTGGTGACTCAGATAAGCTTTCATTAAAAATGTGATGTACTACATAAAAATTGTCTGCCATATGAATAGTCTATTATACTGCATTATCCCTTTGACTGTCTCAATTATCGGAAGCAGTCTTCCTAGGGGTCGATGCGTCAAGGCCATTGTTGTGAATTTATTTGCCAAATCTGCCTCGTAAATGCATAGTACAGTCTATAGCATAGTTTTAATAAAGTTATTTTTGTGTATAATTATTGGACTTTATATGTACCCGTAGAAAGCCATTTTTGCTCATTATTTAAACAGACTGATTCTGCTTTGCATTGCTACATAACGGTAATGCTTTATTGCTCCATCTCACTCTGTAAAATAACAGGCTTTTCTTCTGTGGGTGATGCTTCTTAACAGCTCATACAAGAGAGACAGATTCATTACACTGTGGCCACTGAGGACTCCCTCTGGTGGCTAATATACAAATCTGCATATTTAATACGATACCAAAAATGTAAAAGTAGTATCAAAAGTCATAAAAATAGTACACATTACATGTACCCACTTAAAGAAAACATGCTAAATGAAGAGATATTATTAGGCTGATTTACTAGAGTTTAGAATATTCACTCAAAAAAAAAGAGCTTTACTTCAATTATCCAATCATAATTAGATTAAATATATAAACAGGGATTTATTTTTCACATAAATAAATAATTGAAGGAATTTTTTTGACTGATCATTCTCAACTCATTTAGTAAATAATATACAGTAAGTAAAGCTTAAAAAGAGCCTAAAGCCAGCAAGAGAGGATTTTAGCCCAAATAGACAGAGAAGTATACGCAGAGGTTATACGCAGAGGATGGAGAATAAGCTTAAAAAAGAGATATGACCAGAGCATACCACCAATTATTCAGGGAGAAGTGGTTGCCACAACAACCGATCTACTTTTATTTCACTGCTGGTCCTATTATAATGCATTTTGGCTTGGAACTATAGTAACGCTATATTATGGTATTATAATTCATTCTTGTACTTTTGTGATACATTACGGATTGGTGATTATTATATGTAATTCCTGGCCCCAATTTATTGCTGGTTCCTATTTAATTGACTACTGGTCCTGTTATAATGCATCGTTGACAAGGAAATATTCATTACAAGTCCTATTAGATTTGTTTTCTGAGCTGAAGGATTTTATTATTAATTTCTGACCCTTTTAATTCATGTAAAAAACAGTAGGAAAGGTATACACTGCTGGGAGTTACATGGTTAGTAAGATTGAATAAAGACACTGATCCCTCCAGTTTAACCTGAGCATGTATGTCTGTGTATGTTTATGGCATTATCATTTCACTATTCCTGTACTTTGTGTTCAATAAGAAACATAACTGAATGTTTTTTTGAATGTTTTTACACTTTCCATTGTCATCACCAACTGAAGGGAGTTCCACATCCTTACCATTCTAAAAGTAAAGAACCCCATACGCCATTTACGATTAAACAGCTTTTAGTCTAATTTCATTGTGTGGAGAACTTAGAGTAAATAGTCTAGATTTAAAGATTTATATATCACAATCAAATCCCCTCTTTAGTGCCTCTTCTTCAGGGAAATAAGTTTTATTGTGCTTAATTAGGAGGTGGGTATATATACTGCTGTTATATGGTATATAATACAGTAGGTGCAAGTCACAAAGCTAGCACACCAGGATACTTATCTTTATTTTAATAAAAGGCATGGGTAAAGGCTGAAGGTTTTTTACCTTCATGCATTTGTAGCATACCCCACATAGGAGCCGCTGGTGAATAGGCCAGGCACACCCAATCTTCACAGTATCCCAGAGTCAAGAAACAGTCCAGTAATTTGTTTTTTGTAAATATATTGAGGGAATAGAATATTACGTGATTAGGGATATTTTGGGATGCCCACTTGACTTTTGAAACTCCTGAAGCTTCATGGACAACTTCTCTATATACAGTCTATATACAATCTTCCTCCAGCACTCACTTGCTTGCAGAAAAAGAATACAGACTCAGCTGGACAATTTTGGAAGATCTGACAAAAGAGGCAATGGTTAGATCTTGAAGCAGAAGCTCTTTACAGGCAGGGCCCCCGGGCCCGGGTTGGGTTGTCTAGCAAAAGTCAGTGTCCAGCTTCCATTCCTGTGGCTAATGATCCCAGCACCACCTCTTAAGGCACTGCCAGCTCGCCTGGCTGTAGATGCCCCTTTTGCTAGCCCTCCTGGCTATTTTCCACAGTCCTCCCAGACTCTCACACTCACCAGCCACCCGGCTGACTTCCCTGGAAATATCCTGGACATGCTAGCTGGCCCTAGCTGTCCTCACTCTTGCTCCCATGTCTCCTGAACAGGACTCCTCCATGTGATGTAAGAGGTTCCCTCCAGCACAGAGCAAGTGAGTACACCCCTCACATTTTTGTAAGTATTTTATTATATCTTTTCATGTGACAACACTGAAGAAATGACACTTTGCTACAATGTAAAGTAGTGAGTGTACAGCTTGTATAACAGTGTAAATTTCCAGTCCCCTCAATCAAATAACTCAACACACAGTCATTAATGTCTAAACTGCTGGCAACAAAAGTGACTACACCCCTAAGTGAAAATGTCCAAATTGGCCCAAAGTGTCTGTCTTTCCTATGGGAAGTTGATGTCATTCCCCCTCCATGTGAACGTCTGTCACTCAGAGCATTGTGCATCAGCGCTCAGGATCCATGGCACAGCTGTTTATTGGCATATAATGCGGGACACGGCTTTCCTGAAAAATTCTATCCAGCTGACACTCTAAACGGCCATCTCATCGTTCTTCCTTTATCCATCTTGGAAGTATGAATTCACAAGTCTGTATATAAGTGAATACTGTGGCATAGAGATACTGATTGATACAAGAGGTTTTTTCCTCGCTCAGCTGTTTACTATCCACCTTTATGTGAACACCATTGCTTTTCCATCGTAAGTAGAATGAACTACTGAACACAGCAGACCGCGGCAAACTACCTGCAGCATATCACTGTTTACATCTCGGGTAAGGTAGATCATACTATATACCTACCCGCTATACTTCTGTTATTTAGACTTTTTGGTCTCTGCTATTAGCGATCGCTGTGCAGGCTATTTTTCTGTGTCCTATGGACTGCAACATATATATTTTTGTGCTCACCAAATGGATATCCATCTGCTATAATCCAATATGCCAATACCCTTTTGCCGTTTACCCTTAACAGCTTCATACAGACCACTTTATCTATAATTTTCAATCAATGACTATGAGTAAAATTATTTTTTTGCTGCCATTTTTTTCATAAAAGAATTACCTGGTTCCATGTATGATGTTGCCACATTGCTTACATTTATATAGCATTTCTATGGCCCATATATTTATGCACATGCAGTGAAGGCGTTCCCCTATATGTTTGCTAGTCTGTTAGTTCGTCTGTATTTGTCTGGTCATTGACAATGTTGTCATTGGATATATATTGGTTGAGCTTATTGATTTTATACTTTGTGTAGTCAATTACTGTGTATTTATACATACAATAAATTTCTATTTTGTTATAATTCAATAATAACATTAGTCATTTTTTCAGACACTATATCTCTGTGGTTCTATATGTGTTATCTTTCCTTCGCCTTTTCTCCTTTTGGTGTAACTTCCCCTTTTTCGTTGCATGGTTAGCCACTGAACCCCACCCATTATCAGGGTGAGTAGATGATTGTCTGTTCTTTTTCATTGTTTCGTTTGCTTTCCAGACCCATTTTTGTTTTTTCCATTATAGTAGAAGGAACTTGTGGTGCCCCCAATCCCCACAATAAATGCTGCACCCAGGGAAGTCGACCCTTCTGCCCACCCCTTGTCCCGGCCCTGGTTTACAAGTTATTTACCTTTCAGTCAGGGAATCTCCAGACCTACAGCTAAATGGGGCTAGGGATATAGTACTTTGTGGGAAGCTGTCACATTCATGACAGCTTCCAAGCGCAGACATGTCCCACTATGAGCACCAAGGTACCAGCTCAGAGCTGGTCTTTCCTACTCTTCAAACTAGTGGTAATTTAAAAAAATCTGTTGCAGCCATAGTGACAGGTTCTTAAAGGTTCTTATAGAGACAGGTTCCTAAAGTGGCAGTATTTAGAACTACCTGAATTTGTTGCCTGTGTTGGTAATGTTATATAAATTGGCAGAGATGCTTGTCTGTCTCCTGGCCGATAGTTGAATAGAGCCAATGTACCTCCGTATACCAGCTCAGAGCTGGTCTTAAATTACCACAAGTTTCCTAATACGCAAAGAGGTGGTCATTTTTTAATGAATCTGTTGCAGTCATAGTGACATGTCCTTAAGTTAGCAGTAGTTAGAACTAGGGTGACGACATTTCCAAACTGCCATTCAGGGCAATTTTGCCAAGGACCGGGGGGGGGGGGGGGTGTTGAATGTAGTCTTGGAGTTGACGGGGATTTCAGGGGCAAAATCATGCTTAATATGGTGTCATGATGATCAAGTCATATTATTTCTATTACCACATTACTACATTGTAATATATAATGAAATAGTTCAAATCACCATTAGGGATGGGCTATCTGTTCGAGTCAAACATGAGTTTGACTCAAACATTGGCCGAACAGCGAACAATTTGGGGTGTTTGCGGCAAATTCGAAAAGCTGTGGAACACCCTTTAAAAGTCTACGAGAGAAATCTAAAGTGCTAATTTTAAAGGTTAATATGCAAGTTATTGTCATAAAAAGTGTTTGGGGACCCGGGTGCTGCCCTAGGGGACATGTATCAATGCAAAAAAAAGTTTTAACAACGGCTGTTTTTTCGGGAGCATTAATAATGCTTAAAGTGAAACAATAAAATTGAAATATTCCTTTAAATTTTGTACCTGGGGGGTGTCTATAGTATGCCTGTAAAGTAGTGCATGTTTCCTGTGTTTATAACAGTCCAAGAGCAAAATGACAAAGGAAAGGATAAAGGAAAAAAAAGTAATTTAAAAGTACTAGCGCTAGTGTCGGCTATTAATGAATTGTCGGTCCCGACAATACACATAAAAAAATCGAAAAATAATATTGCGCCAATCCCAAGAAGTTATATAGAGAGCTGCCAACACAACAATCAGACAAAATTGTAAATCAGAAATAAGGAATAAAGTGTGGCGCTAAAACAGACTTGTTCCTTACTAGGCCGGACCTACCAGAATAGCAATCTGAGGGCCGAATATAGCCCAATAAGGTGTTTAATGAGGATGGGACTTTCTCAAATCCTATATATAAAGAGTAATGGGAGAAAAGTAAATCTACAAGGTGGTCACCCTTATAATCCCACACATCAGGTGTATACTAAATACAATCCAATCAGGAACAGCCAAATAGAAAATTGGTTGTGTTACCCCCAAAGAAATATCTCTGTGAGGTTCAATAAATGTGATATTCAGAAAGTGAGAAAGAACAAAAAAGAAAAAAAAAAAAGTTAGTGTTTAAATTATATCAAGTGTATGGAACCCTGAAATTTAAGGATCCTCATCTATTATGCTGATAAGCAAATGTGTTTGCCTGCTGATAACTGGCAACATGCAAGTACATGTGTGTAAATTCAATATGTGCAAAAATTGAAAAAACTTTTGTCAATGCAAGTGCAGCTATATATATAAATAATGTCCATTCACAAACTCAATTAAAAATCAGGTGTGAGTCCAAATACTAGTCCCATAGAAGTGCAACTAAGGACTTGGCCATTGAGGCTTTCCTTGGACAGCCAGGATGGTTCCCGTGTAATCGGATGGTCAGACTGTAACTGTGGATATGGATAGGTATAAAATACTCTTACCAGAGGTGGTGGACTCACCAGCCAGCGGCTTCGGAGTCAGGACAAGCTTGTGACTGAACGAACAGTAGCGGTTGAGATGCTGCTTCATCTGCTAGTAGAGACACCGGACGATGGAAATCCTCACAGAGCGGCCTCCCACGCTTAATGCTCGGTATATCAAACAAATCCTCGGGTGAAGAAGTCAGAGAAAAAAACTCCACATAGCGTGAAACTGCTTCCAAAAACTTTGATAAAAGTTTAGCGATAAAAGATTACACTGGCTCAACAGAGACCAGGTATGATGAAGGTACAATAACCCATAGACAACAACAGAGGCCAAGATAAAAAAGTATATAAAATCAATAAAAAAGCGCTTATTCAATCGTGGCAAAACAGGCATATCAGACCCCAGGTCTGGCCTAGTAAGGAACAAGTCTGTTTTAGCGCCACAATACACATAAAAGTCATTGAAAGTCATTGAAAAATTAAAAAAAAAATACGTGGGGGTCCCCCAAAATTATATTACCAGGCCCTTCAGGTCTGGTATGGATATTAAGGTGAACTCCGTGCCAAAATTTAAAAAAAAATGGCGTGGGGTTCCCACCAAAAATCCACACTAGACCCTTATCCGAGCACGCAACCTGGCAGGGTGCAGGAAAAGAGAGGGGACAAGAGAGCTCCTCCCCTCCTGAAACCATACTAGGCCACATGCCCTCAACATGGGGAGCTTGTTGATGGGGACAAGGGCCTCATCCCCACAACCTTTGCCCGGTGGTTGTGGGGGTCTGTGGGCGGGGGGCTTATCGGAATCTGGAAGCCCCCTTTAACAAAGGGGACACCCAGATCCCGACCCCCCATGTGAATTGGTAAGGGGTACATTGTACCCCTACCATTTCACAAAAAGAAAGTGTCAAAATGTTAACAAACCACAGGAGACAGCTTGGGACAAGTCCTTTATTAAAAATAAAAAAATAAAAAAGAGATTCCAGCGATGTAATCCAATAAATCCATGCTCCTACTCCAGCAATGTAATCCAATTCTCGATCTCGATTCTTGATTTTTAAATTTTGGCGTGGAGTTCCCCTTGATTTTTAGGGGGAAACCCCCACGCCATTTCTTTTAAATTTTGGCGCGGAGTTCCCCTTAATATACATACCAGACCTGAAGGGCCAGGTAATGGAATTTTGGGGAACCCAATGCATTTTTTTTTTAATTTTTCAATGACTTTTAATGACTTTTATGTGTATTGTCGGGACCGACAATAAATTAATAGCCAGCACTAGCGCTAGTACTTTTAAATGACTTTTTTTTCCTTTAGAAATGTAATTTTGCTCTCGGACTGTTATAAACATGGGAAACAAGTGCTACTTTACAGGCATACTATAGACACCCCCCAGGTACGAAATTTAAAGGACTATTTCACTTTTATTGTTTCACTTTAAGCATTATCAAAATCACTGCTCCCGAAAAAACGTCAGTTTTTAAACCTTTTTTTTGCATTGATCCATGTCCCCTGGGGCAGGACCCGGGGCCCCAAACACTTTTTATGACAATAACTCGCATATTAACCTTTAAAATTAGCACTTTTGATTTTTCATTTTAATGGTGTTCGCGTGTTCGAACAAATTTTTTAACTGTTCGCATGTTCTGGATGCGAACCGAACAGGGGGGTGTTCGGCCCATCCCTACTCATCATAATGCAGAATCACTGGGAATCCTGAGCTTGTCCCTTGCCACCAGAAGCAGCATGCCACCATTGCCTGCTACCAGATGCAGTGTGTCACTTGCCACCGTCACCTGCCACTAGATGGTGCGTGTCACTTGCCACCATGGCAGTGTGGCCCAGAGACCTGTTTTAGAGCATGCTGGAGTGGGCCCAGAGAAGATAGAGGAGGTGGGTGGCAGTGGCTTTGCTAGGGTTGGTGTCATCCCACCGGTGAGGTAAAACATGGTGTCACCCCCTGCCAAGTAAAGTCCTCCCTCAGTACAGACCCCCCTTCATTAAGTATAGACTCCCCTCCCTCAGTACAGACCCCCCTCCCTCAGTAGAGATACCCCTCCCTCAGTACAGACCCCCCTCCCTCAGTATAGCTCCCCCTCCTTCAGTACCGACCCCCTCCCTCAGTATAGAGTCCCCTCCCTCAATACAGACCCCCCTCTCCACTTGTGCTAGACAGAGCTAACAGATTGCGAAGTAGAACAGAAGGTAATTGTCAGCAGTAAAAATAGTCTTGGCTCAACTGTGCTGGTGGCGATCTCAGCTCCCCTTTGCTCGGGCGGGGGGCGGTCTCAGCTCCGCTCGGCTGTGCTCGGGCAGGGGGGCAGTCTCAGCTCCCCTCGGCTCGGGTGGGCTCGGTTGTGCTCGGGCGGGGGCCAAGGGGCGGTCTTAGCTCCCCTTGACTCAGGCAGGTTCAGCTGTGCTCGGGCAGGGGGCGGCCTTTGCTCCCCTCAGCTCAGGCAGGTTCAGCTGTGCTCGGATGGGAGGGTCTCAGCTCCCCTTGGCTCAGGCAGGCTCGGCTGTGCTCGGGCAGGGGGTGGTCTCAGCTACCCTCGGCTCGGGCGGGTTCAGCTGCGCTTGGGCGGGGGGGTGGTCTCAGCTCCTCTTGGCTCGGATGGGGTCAGCTGTGCTCGGGTGGGGGGGCGGTCTTAGCTCCCCTCAGCTCGGCTGTGCTCGGGCACAGGGGCGGTCTCAGCTCCCTTCGGCTGGAGGCAGATGGCAGATGGAGCTGGAGGCAGAGCGAGCGCCAGTGCTATAGTGGGGTTTGCTCGCTCTGTCAATTTCATTCCGGGACACTGTATTGTCCCGAAATGAAGGTGCCCGGGACCCGGGACAGACCTGCTAATTGCTGGAATGTCCCGGGCAATCCGGGACACGTGGGCACCCTACTTAGAACTACCTGAATTTGTCACCCATGATGTTACCAAATCTGGCACCAATGCTTGTCTGAATTAGCTGTAGGAATTTCTAAAAAAAACTACATCAGAGGCGCATGTGTGGAGCTCTCGAAGATG
Organism: Aquarana catesbeiana; assembly: GCF_042186555.1. NCBI lineage: Eukaryota > Metazoa > Chordata > Amphibia > Anura > Ranidae > Aquarana > Aquarana catesbeiana. The sequence goes on along the minus strand of NC_133328.1, from coordinate 355,201,947 downwards.
GACGCTTAGTCATGGAGCTCTGTCCTGCTCATCACCCAACACCCTCCAGCTCGATCACTTGATGGTGGGGACATCCTCGGGACCCAATATATGTCAGCGGGAACAGCCCAGCTCAATTTGTCACGGACCCAGAGACGTCTGAGATTCTGAAGATGGTAGTGGAGCAGCCACTCCAGGAGGCAGCTCCACCAGGGATCTCTGTAAATGCCTCCTGGCAAGACCCACAGTGAGCAGAGGTATGTGGGGGAATTCCCATGAATACACCATATAGGGGGCCAACATCGCCAGCATCCATGGAGTCCCTCATTAACCAAACACTGGATGAGCTTTTAATGTCCCCCATGGTGACAGCCTCACCAAGGCCTAGTGATCCCTTGCAATTGGCAGGACAGATCCCCCCCACAGCCTCAAGACATGACATTTATTTTCATCAAATTTGCAGAAATGCTAGACCGGGCTTATCTCAGACAGCTGGCAAAATATCAGGTCTCCAAATCCTTGGCTCACGTATTGAAACTATTGAGACTAAAATGGATGCCACAGTGGTGCGAGCTAACCAGAACACAAACCGCATCCAAGACTTACACAACCAACTTAAAGTTGCTATGGCCAAAATCGACGACCTTGAAAACAGGTCTAGAAGGTACAATTTTAGAATCAGAGTTCTGCCTGAAACCATTACGGATATACCAGAGGCAGTTAGTTCCCTCATTAAGGAACTTAATCTGGACATTTTCTCTTACAGACTGGAGCTTGATCAAGCTCATAGGGCCCTGGGTCCTCCCTGCTCAGATGGGCTCCCTTGAGACATTGTAGTTAAACCACATTTTTATGTGGTCAAAGAAGAAGTGATGAAAAGGGCCCACTCCATTCCACAACTACAGATTATGGGGCATCCAATCCAGATCTTTGCTGACATTCCCTCCATCATCCAGAGGAGACGGTCATTCAAATCCCTACTGACGGCTCTGCAACAGAAGAATATTAAATACTGGTGGCTATTCCCTTCAGCCTTAAATTTGAGATCAACAACAAACCATTCAGATTTTCTTCCTTTCCTGAAGGAGAGCATCTTCTACAGAAGTTGGGCATCATATCCAGAGACCCACCTTCCCCATTGCAGTCCTCTTCCTCAAGCACTGCGAAGTAACCACCTCCCTCCAGCCCACTTACTTCACTATGGCAAAAATCCAAAACCAAAAAGGCTAATGAAGGTCTACCCCCATGAAGACGGATCTTGGCAACTTTTGCTTTATCATTTCTTCTTTTTTGGGATTTATCCCTACATTCCCCTTTAAATCTCTGCTGACTGGACCTTGCCCCCTACAGTTAACTGGGCTTCCGCCAATGCCTTAGGGAAGCTCCTTCTTATAATCCCTATGAGCTTTTGCCCCCTATGTTTGGGGATCAACCCCCTTTTAATTGAGCTGGACTGCCCTGCGATCCCCCCTGTTTCACTGAACTAGACTATGAGGTTTCCTCCAGGGCACAGTTTGTTCATCTGTTGCTATGAACTAATAATCTGTACTTTGCCAAAATAGCCTCAATGTGTTTTAGCGGCCCCTGGCCTAACCCTTTGTGCCTTAATGACTCATCTGGGTCTCACTAGTCTCACTCCCCTTAGGCTATGGCTCATTTATAGTCCAGCTAATGTCTATGCCCTCTATGACCACTGGGCCTTAACATATACCTATCCAGTTACCTCCCCCTCCTGAGCCTGAATCCACTTACCCTCCCTTCTTTTTTCCCTTACATTTATATCCCCATTCCCCTTCCTCCCATTCCTCTCTCATACAATACACTTGCCTTGCCTTGTCTGTTCTGTGATGTTCTTAATATGCTGGTGTTGGCTAAGATGCCTCTGTTTTTGCAATTAGTATTTGTTTTCTACAAGGGAGTGCTGCAGCTGTAGCGGTACTCATGCACCTCCTCCTGCCCCTGGAGAGGCAGATCTTTCCCCCTCTCCTGATAAGGATTTCACCTCTTTTCTAGAGTGGAGATGTTTTGGTAACTAAGGGTATGGCGGGTACATCACACTTCTGCCCTTTGGGTTCTGACATGTTTTACTTCCTCTCTCTCTCTCATCTGTGTCTTTTCTTTTTTACTAATCATCTTTTTTTCAGTGACCTGTTTGATCTCACACCATTCCTGGTTCCCTGCTCAAAACAGCGTGGATTGGTTCATTCTACTGACCCCCGGGCTAACATCTGGTTTGAGTAAGTGACAACGACTCATTAGCATTTTCTCCCGGGCTGCTCCATGTCTATTCCTACAGCAGCAAACCCTTTCTTACACATTGCATCGCACAATGTTCAAGGAATAAATTCACCAGTTAAACGTTGGAAAATTTTCCAATATTAAAACAGCCAAAAAATAGATATATTATTTCTTCAAGAAACACACTTTCCTAGCACCTACACCCCTCTTTCATCCACCCCAAATTCCCCAAATTTCCATCTTGCTAATGCAGAAACTAAAATGAAAGGGGTTGCTATATTTTTTCCCAAAACTGCAAATTCTCACTTTTCATTTCAGAATTTAAGGATCCAGAGGGTAGATTTTTACTCGTTAAGGGTCTCATTGACAACCAACTCTACTCCTTCGTATCATACTATGAACTGAACAGGGTTCAAGCCCAATTCTTCAGTTCCATGTTTAGATCTCCACATCATCTAACTGAAGGCAATGTCATTTATGGAGGGGACTCCAATATAACTTTTGATATGGGGCTAGATAAAACTCATCCTTTGGGAAAGGGACTTATTCGTCCTACCAAATATAGTCTAAATGTAGCCAGACAGATCTACCAACATGGTTTAGTAGACTTTTGGAGAGAGGTGAACCCGACTTTGCGGGACTACACACACTTCTGTAATCCTCACAATTCCTTTGCCAAAATTGACCACTTCTTCATCTCGGTAACCAATATATTTACTGTATTTACTTTAGGTAAGTTGTGTGTCCTCAGTTTAGGAGTCAATCTGGCTGCCAGTAGAGAACCGTCTTATCCCTATACAGCTATTTACTGTATGTTTCAATGCAGGTGAAGAGCAAAATTGCATTGGTGAGGGCCCAAAGAAAATGTTTGCCCAGGGTCCAATCAATATTAAAGATGGCCCTGCATTGGGCCACCATCAGAGGGAAGCTTATTCAAATGGCCTCAAGGCTGCAAAAAACACATAGGGCAGATATCGAGAAGTTAGAACAAGGCTTCTTGCTTCTTAATAAACAGCACAAGCATAATCCTACATCGGTATCAGTGGACAAATTGGAGGCTGCTTGTACAGCATTAAACCTAGCTCTCGCCGCTATTGCGGAAAAAAGCTTGCGTTGGAGTGGTGCTCGCTTTTATAATCAGAGGGATTATAAAGACGGGTTCTCTACTGGCAGCCAGACTGACTCCTAAACTGAGGACACACACCTTATCTAAAATCAAACTCCGAGGTGGTACTTTTTCACAAAATCCCCAAAAGATTATGGAAGCTTTCCATGATTTTTAAGGAAGCTGTATAGCGCGGAGAATGCAATTACCATACAATTCCCTGAAATCCTTTTTTAGCTCAATTAAGATCCCTAAGATTAAGGACCACCAAAGAGATATATTAGAAGCACCGATATCAGTGGAGGAAGTCTTGCAGGTTATTAAAAATGTAAGAAGCTAATCCACTCCTGGACCGGACAGCTTCTCTGTCCCGTACTACAAACATTTTACCACCACATTGGCACCATACTTGGCCCGATTTTTCAATGAGTTATGCAAAGGAACCCAACTTGATAAGACCCTAAATTCGGCCTTTATCTCAGTAATTCCCAAACCTGGCAAAGACCCTATCTCAGTTGTCAACTTTCCTCCTATGTATCCTAAATTAGAAGAAGACCTTAAACATTGGGCCAAACTAGGGCTCTCTTGGTTAGGTAGAGTTAACTAATTGAAAATGACCCTGCTGACACACATCCTCTACCTGTTTAGGTCACTCCCCACCCCGATCCTTAAAGACCAACTCTGGATTCCAATCCAAACTCATCAGGTTCATTTGGGGCGCAAAAGGACATACAGTTGCCAAGGGGACCCTATATCGAGCTAGAGATAAGAGCTGAGTGGGACTCCCGAACCTTCTCTGGTACTACCAAGCTGCCCTATTGACCCAACTTTCAATCATCTATTCTAAATTGGCTCATCCAGATTGGGTCCACATAGAATGGCAAGCAACCCCTCATTACACACTAGACTTCCTTCTTTGGTGCCCTCCCAAAATTTGACCTGCAATTATGGCCCCTACACTTTCACACTCCCTAGTTCTGTGGGACTCGCTTAAGATTAACTCATACTTGATTTCCAATTGGCGCCCACTATCTCATCTTTTTTGTAACCCTCTCTTTCCCCAGGCATGGATATAAAGGCCTTCAACTGGTGGTTGAACAAAGGGATGTTTAGGATCGGACATTTTGTTAATACCACTGGCCCTCTCACTCTCACACACTGTGTAAGCAAATTAGAAATGCCCACATCGGAAAAGTACGGACTTCATCAAATCTCCCATTTTCTCCACAAATTATAAACCTCAAAACCCGACCCATTTAAGTCTCGTACACATGATCGGATTTTCCGCAGACAAAACCGCTGAATTTTGTCTGCAGGGCGTTGGCCCAAACTTGTCTTGCATACAAGCGGCACACAATTGTCAGCCAACAAACACGAATTTGGTGACATACTACGTGGCTTTTAGCACCACCCTTTGGGCTCCTTCTGCTAATTTCATGTTAGTAGAAGTTTGGTGAGTGTTGATTTGCGCATTTCAGTTTGCGCTTTTCAGTTTGCGCTTTTCAGTTTGTTTCTGAATGGCCATTCGTCAACCAGCCATGTTGCAGAATCGGAGGAGATAATGTGTTATTTATTATTGGCCTTGGAGTTATTGCTTTGACCCAAGTCCAGTCCAGGAACAGGAGGAGGGGGGTTTCTTGGACCAAAGATTGGTTGCTTTATTAATCGTGACCAAATATGTCACATGCCATTGCTGCGGGAGCTCCAGGAGAATGATCCAGATGTTTTTTGGAGTTATCTCCGGATGACGGACCCTGCTTTCACCAACTCTTGGCATTGTTGACCCCCTATATTAAGAAGCAGGACACATGCATTAGGCTTTTATTTTATTTTTTGGTTGAATAATGATTTGATTTCGTATATTCTATATTTTTGGATGCATAGAATGTACTTTTTGGTTAAGTTCTATTGGCAGATAGCATGTCTAATTTTATTTGTTTTCTTTTTTTAATGCACAATAAAAAATTTGTGGAGAATAATACTTGGCTATGTGTTTTACTTCAAATGACAGTTTGGGAGTAGGCAGTTACATTTTAAAAAATACAATGTAAAATTAACAAGGTACACCAATGTAGTTGTATCTTTGATCTTTAAAACTACGGGATAATGGTGTTGTGGTAACTTGCAGCAAAAAAAATTAACAAGCATAATAATATTATTCTTGATATCACTAGAAAAAAAAAGCCTTTGAAAATTCGTTTGCAATAACTCCATCAGTATCACCAGCAAAGCAGCTTCCTTATTATCCCATTAAAGAAGAAGAGAATGTGCGCTGCATTTCGAGACTTCATAGTTTGCCATGTCATGAATGTTATTTCTCCATTACGAATGCTAGTTTACAAGACTGACTGCTTCTGGCTCGTCCTTGCTTCCGAGCATGCGTGTGTGTACACACGCTCGGAAAATCTGACAACAGACATTTGTCCACGGAAAATTTTAAAGCCTGCCATCCAACATTTGTCCGCGGAAAATCTGACAACAATTGTCCGATGGAGCATACAAACGGACAGATTTTCCATCAACAGCCTGTCATCACACAATTCCCTTCAGAAAATCCGATCATGTGTACGAGGCTTTACGCTCATGGAATATGAGCTTTGGTGTGGGCAAGCCACGGAGCAGAGGGGGGATTATTGGTGATCTATAAGTACCTGGCTAAGGCGGATGCAAAGTACCTCTTCATGCTGGAATGGGAGAGGGACCTAGCACAAAACTGGAGTTTAGCAGAATGGCTTAGGGATTCAGCCTTTGTCTTTCAGGGGTTTTTGAATACAGCACTAGTGGAGGAAAACCTCAAAGTTCTAATGAGATGGTATCTCGTCCCATTAAAACTGGCCAAAATCTATCCTGCATCCTCCCCCCTTTGTTTCTGTAATTGTGGTCACATGAGATCAATGATGCCTGTATTGTGGGACTGCCCCAAAATCAGAGGATTTTGGAATAACATTTTCCATATGCTTTGAAAATTTACGCATCTACCCATACAGAAATCACCCCACCTAGCGCTGCTCAATTTCCCTGTCCCCAAGGCCCCCAAACTGGTACAATGCCTTATTATGTTTATTTTCATGGGAACTAAGTTAACCATTGCTAGAGCTTGGAAACACCCTTACGTTTCCTTCATCTTAGTAAAAAGGAAAATCTCTTGGATTATGGCCCAGGAGAAAACAGTAAGCACTACTAAGAAATATGAGGCTATCTTTGAACCCTGGGCCCAATATATGCATATAATGCTCACCTCTTGATCCCATCCATGCTCCTCGAGATGGGGTGAGACTCATTCGTTCACCACTTTTCCTTACCTGTTTTCTTTTCCCCACTTTCTTTCCTCTACCTGCTTTTCTATTTTACTCTTGAATTCATATTTCTCCATTCCTGATTTAGGCATTCTCTTATGGGAACACAATTGTTTTTATTGGACAACTGCAGTGTAAGTGGTACCTATATGTACTAGTCGGTCTGGATCCATGGAAGCTGGGTCCATAAGATCCCCCCCGTAAAAACTTTGGTTATTGAATTCAACCTCCAGGGAATTTCTATATTTATTTGCAGTAAATTCTATCTTATTTTGTTTTACATGTTACTTCATTAATGGAAACAGTTTAGGTTTATTGAAACTGTATTATCCTGCTGAAAATGTTTTTTCTCTTTTAGTCTACGGTTTCATCCAGGGAGTCCTGGGAGCTGGGTATAAGGTAGTCAGAGATATTAGAGGCACTCTTTAGGTGTACACTCTAAATCTTTCAATAATGAATGCTCCCAAAGCCCGGTGCCCTACTCTCAGACATCTTACCCGTTTCCTATCTTAGAGGATGGAATTCCCTTTATTGAGCCCTCTCATTCCCCAAGTGCTATAAGCTACCACACATCTATGTTCAGTGACACTGTTATTATAGCGGTCAACTTAATATGCATTCCCCATTAATAGTTACATTAGTATTTCTGACCAGTATATGTTTGTACTGGCTATCGACATGTTTCTACCTTATCATATGGTCTATATTCATTTTTCCTGTTCCAATGCTATCAATAAATTATTATTGCATATAGAGTATATTGACGGTTGGCCGTACTGCCCTCCACCCCATGACACAGTCTGATCCCATTTGGGGTGTCTGGAAGTGGAGGACGATACCCCCGCCACATCACCAGAATTGATCCTGTATCCACTGATTAACCTCCCTGGTGGTTTTCCCGAGTGTGGCTCGGGGTTAAATTTCAGTACCATTAGCGGTAACCCCGAGCCACACGCAGGATTGCATTGCAGGATCCTGGTGCAGTGTACTTACCTTGTCCCCAGGATCCTGCAATGTCCCCCCGCTGTGTCTGCGGGCTCTGTCCTCTGCCCCAATGTCCTGTGCCAGGCTCCATTCCCTGCAAGCATCGCAACGCACGGGGGCGGAGCCAGGCACCAAATTCCAAAAATTGAAAATTCATAACACATACAGTACACTGTAATCTTACAGATTACATTACTGTATGAAATCATTTCACATCCCTTTTGTCCCTAGTGCTTTGTCCAATGCCCTGCATGCAGTTTTATATTATATATACTATTCTTTCTGCCTAAAAAGTGTCCCTTCACATCAAAAGTGGTTTTAGACCAGCTAGAAAACAGCAATGGTAAATTAGAACACTTGCAGAATTGAGCGATAGTGAATCGTGGGGAAATTCATTTTATTATAATTATATTACTATTTTTTTTATAATTATTTATAGTTATTATATTATAATTTATGATTTTGTGTTTCAAAATTTATCATACCCGAGATATCTACTAGACTCTTGTTTGGACAGATTTAAGTGTGTTATTGCTAAGAATTACAGGCCTACAATATAAAACGCCAAATTTCTATGCAAAACAATTGTACCGGTTTGAGACACAAAAATCTGACATAATCATACTGCCAGGGAGATTAAAAGCTTGTGTGACTCATGCTTTACCACTGTACTCATATATGATCCGTTTTAGGTTATATGTTTCAGTGTACAACAGAATGTACAAATGTTTCTTATTTCTTTTTAAAAATGAAATAAAAAACTTGTGAAAAAAAGAAAACTACAGCCGAAAAAAAATATGTTATGGCCTTATTGGATTCTCTGGACTGTCTTGCAGAGAGCAAAAAGAGAAGAACTGTTTTGATCACTGGTGTTGAAGAAAGGACTACTCCATTATTTAATGACGGTGATCAGCTCAGTTGTTTCCCTTTACTCTAGTCTAGTTCCAGTGACAATAGTGAAATAATTTTCCATCAGTGAGTATGGATCTACCCAACCAGAACAAAGATGGCAATAAAAATCTTAACCTTTTCTCACTGTATCCAAATGCACATAAAGGTTTTGGCTTGAATTCCATTTTGAATGAAAAAACAAAACTAAAAACAAACATTGCATAGTAATACGATTCACAATATCATTACAAAAAAGGTCACACACTGATGATGTCAGTCCTTTGAGATAAATGTATTCAGGATCTGTCTGTTTGTCTTAGACAAAGTCCAATCAGGACAAACATGTCAGAGGGGTATGGTCAAAGAGATGCGCTGGAGTGGCTCCCATTGCTGGCACCTTGTTTATCCTGTATCAGCAAGGAAACAAGTAATAGGAATGTAAAAGACAAATGTGGTTGGTAAACACTCACTGACCTTTTGTGAATCCTTTCCATAAGCCTGAATTCCATGAGATGACATTAACACCCAGATATGCAAATCACATATATCTGTTAGAATAAAGATGAATAGAAAGTGAATTTGAAATAAAACCAAAATAAATAAATAAAAAGTATACCGTACTTATGCATGCATGTCTTAAACTTTCTATGTAATGTGTGAAGCATAGTTTACATCTTTGTAGCCAAGAAAAGGCACAAATATCATAAATCAAGTCCTAACCCTCGGCACATACCTGCATACACAAACAATGCAATGCCATGGAAAATAACTTAGCATATATATAGTGTATGAAACAAATGACAGGATAGCAATACATCAGAACAAATACAGAAGCTCTTCCAGATATATTTTGCCTTCTCAAAGCTGTATATGTCTATGTGTTTGGTATGAGTTTATCCCTATGATATATGTGTTTGCCATTCAAAATAAGCAACAATATTTTCTATCATAAAACCCAAAACAAGTTCTTAGAAATCGCACATTTCTTTAGTTTCAGGGTGTTGGTATAAGAGATAAGCAAAACTAAACATAAATTAAAGTTAGCTTATGTAAAATTGACCTACTCTCAGTTAAACATTTACAAAGTTAAAGTTAAACTCCAGGCAGACATAAAAGACATAAATGAATGTAGTTCAATTAAACATTTCTTTTCAAAATGTAAGTTATTGAATTTGGTTTTAAATTAGCCTTGTGCTGTTCCTGTATAGCAGAGCCCAGAATGGGAGAAGGCAAAGCAACACAAGGAACCAATCAGTTTGTTTGCTGACAAGGAACATTCTGATAGGATGACCAGAAAAAGAAGAGGGGCGGTGGACCTAGGCCAGGAAAAAGAGTAATTTGATGCTGTCAGAAGAGAAGGGGGCTATGTCATACCAAAACTGGCCATACATGGATAAAAAAAAGAATGAAAATGTGTACAAAAATCTAACATTCAATGACCTAATCATTGTAGCAAATTTTTTTTTGATCATTTTCAACATTAACCAGTTGCCGACTGCCTAACGCAGATATACTGCGGCAGAATGGCACGGGCAGGCAAAATCACGTACCGCGGGCGGGGGGGGTCGGACCCCCCCGGTGCCCGAGGCGGTCGGCTTCTGACTGGGAGTGTTCAGGGATGAGGGGGAGGCCATCCATTCGTGCCCCCCCCCCTCGGGATCGCTCCCAGTCAATGAGATTCTTCTCCTGCCTCTGTTTAGTACACAGAGGCAGAGGAAGTGATGTCATCTCTCCTCGGCTCGGTATTTTCCATTCCAGCGCTGAGGATAGAAGACATCCGATTGATGGTAAAACACACACACACAGTAGAACATGCCAGGCATACTTTACACCCACCTTTACCCCCCTATCCCCCCCGATCACCCCCTAATCACCCCCCCCCCGTCACACTGACACCAAGCAGTTTTTTTTTTTTTTTTTTTTTTTGATTACTGCATTGGTGTCAGTTTGTGACAGTTAGTGTGGTAGGGCAGTTAGTGTTAGCCCCCTTTAGGTCTAGAGTACCCCCCTAACCCCCCCAATAAAGTTTTAACCCCTTGATCACTCCCCGTCGCCAGTGTCGCTAAGCGGTCATTTTTCTGATCGCTGTATTAGTGTCACTGGTGACGCTAGTTAGGGAGGTAAATATTTAGGTTTGCCGTCAGCGTTTTATAGTGTCAGGGAGCCCCATATACTACCGAATAAAGGTTTTAACCCCATGATTGCCCCCTAGTTAACCCTTTCACCACTGATCACCGCATAACTGTTACGGGTGACGCTGGTTAGTTCCTTTATTTTTTATAGTGTCAGGGCACCCGCCATTTATTACCTAATGAAGGTTTAGCCCCCTGATCATCCAGCGGTGATATGCGTTGCCCCAGGCAGCGTCAGATTAGCGCCAGTACCACTAACACCCACGCACGCAGCATACACTTCCCTTAGTGGTATAGAATCTGAACGGATCAATATCTGAACCGATCAGATCTATACTAGCGTCCCCAGCAGTTTAGGGTTCCCAAAAATGCAGTGTTAGCGCGATCAGCCCAGATACCTGCTAGCACCTGCGTTTTGCCCCTCCTCCCGGCCCAGCCCAGCCCACCCAAGTGCAGTATCGATCGATCACTGTCACTTACAAAACACTAAACGCATAACTGCAGTGTTCGCAGCGTCAGGCCTGAACCCTGTGATCGCTAACAGTTTTTTTGGTAGCGTTTTGGTGAACTGGCAAGCACCAGCCCCATGCAGCGTCAGGTTAGTGCCAGTAGCGATAATACCCACGCACTGTACACCTCCCTTAGTGGTATAGTATCTGAATGGATCAATATCTGATCCGATCAGATCTGTACTAGCGTCCCCAGCAGTTTAGGGTTCCCAAAAACGCAGTGTTAGCGGGATCAGCCCAGATACCTGCTAGCACCTGCTTTTTGCCCCTCCGCCCGGCCAGCCCAGCCCACCCAAGTGCAGTATCGATCGATCACTGACACTTACAAAACACTAAACACATAACTGCAGCATTCGCAGAGTCAGGCCTGATCCCTGCGATCGCTAACAGTTTTTTTGGTAGCGTTTTGGTGAACTGGCAAGTGCCAGCGGCCTAGTACACCCCGGTCGTAGTCAAACCAGCACTGCAGTAACACTTGGTGACATGGCGAGTCCCATAAGTGAAGTTCAAGCTGGTGAGGTGGCAAGCACAAGTAGTGTCCCGCTGCCACCAAGAAGAAGACAAACAGGCCCATCGTGCCCATAATGCCCTTCCGGCTGCATCCTAATTGGGTACCTACCACTTCTGCAGCACCCGTACTTCCCCCATTCACATCCCCAACCAAATGCAGTCGGCTGCATGAGAGGCATTTTCTTTATGTCCTCCCGAGTACCCCTACCCAACGAACCCCCCCCCAAAAAGATGTCGTGTCTGCAGCAAGCGCGGATATAGGCGTGACACCCGCTATTATTGTCCCTCCTGTCCTGACAATCCTGGTCTTTGCATTGGTGAATGTTTTGAACGCTACCATACACTAGTTAAGTATTAGCGTAGGGTACAGCATTGCACAGACTAGGCACACTTTCACAGGGTCTCCCAAGATGCCATCGCATTTTGAGAGACCCGAACCTGGAACCGGTTACAGTTATAAAAGTTACAGTTACAAAAAAAAGTGTAAAAAAAAAAAAACACAAAAAAAAAGTATAAAATAAAAAAAAATAGTTGTTGTTTTATTGTTCTCTCTCTCTCTATTCTCTCTCAATTGTTCTGCTCCTTTTTACTGTATTCTATTCTGCAATGTTTTATTGTTATTATGTTTTATCATGTTTGCTTTTCAGGTATGCAATTTTTTATACTTTACCTTTTACTGTGCTTTATTGTTAACCATTTTTTTGTCTTCAGGTACGCCATTCACGACTTTGAGTGGTTATACCAGAATGATGCCTGCAGGTTTAGGTATCATCTTGGTATCATTCTTTTCAGCCAGTGGTTGGCTTTCATGTAAAAGCAATTCTAGTGGCTAATTAGCCTCTAGACTGCTTTTACAAGCAGTGGGAGGGAATGCCGTGTTTTTCTCTGGCTCTCCTGTCTCAACAGGGAACCTGAGAATGCAGCCGGTGATTCAGCCAGCTGACCATAGAGCTGATCAGAGACTAGAGTGGCTCCAAACATCTCTATGGCCTAAGAAACTGGAAGCTACGAGCATTTTATGACTTAGATTTCGCCGGATGTAAACAGCGCCATTGGGAAATTGGGAAAGCATTTTATCACACCGATCTTGGTGTGGTCAGATGCTTTGAGGGCAGAGGAGAGATCTAGGGTCTAATAGACCCCAATTTTTTCAAAAAAGAGTACCTGTCACTACCTATTGCTATCATAGGGGATATTTACATTCCCTGAGATAACAATAAAAATGATTTAAAAAAAAAAAAAAGAAAGGAACAGTTAAAAAATAAGATAAAAAAGCAAAAAAAAATAAAGGAAAAAAAAAAAAAAGCATCCCTGTCCCCCCCTGCTCTCGCGCTAAGGCGAACGCAAGCGTCGGTCTGGCGTCAAATGTAAACAGCAATTGCACCATGCATGTGAGGTATAACCGCGAAGGTCAGATCAAGGGCAGTAATTTTAGCAGTAGACCTCCTCTGTAAATCTAAAGTGGTAACCTGTAAAGGCTTTTAAAGGCTTTTAAAAATGTATTTATTTTGTTGCCACTGCACGTTTGTGCGCAATTTTAAAGCATGTCATGTTTGGTATCCATGTACTCGGCCTAAAATCATCTTTTTAATTCCATCAAACATTTGGGCAATATAGTGTGTTTTAGTGCATTAAAATTTTAAAAAGTGTGTTTTTTCCCCAAAAAATGTGTTTGAAAAATCGCTGCGCAAATACTGTGTGAAAAAAAATGAAACACCCACCATTTTAATCTGTAGGGCATTTGCTTTAAAAATATATATAATGTTTGGGGGTTCAAAGTAATTTTCTTGCAAAAAAAAATAATTTTTTCATGTAAACAAAAAGTGTCAGAAAGGGCTTTGTCTTCAAGTGGTTAGAAGAGTGGGTGATGTGTGACATAAGCTTCTAAAGGACAGTTCAAAATCCCCCCAAATTACCCCATTTTGGAAAGTAGACACCCCAAGCTATTTGCTGAGAGGCATGTCGAGTCCATGGAATATTTTATATTGTGACACAAGTTGCGGGAAAGAGACAAATTTTGTTTTTTTTTGTTGTCACTAAATGATATATTGCTCAAACATGCCATGGGAATATGTGAAATTACACCCCAAAATACATTCTGTTGCTTCTCCTGAGTATGGGGATACCAGATGTGTGAGACCTTTTGGGAGCCTAGCCTCGTACGGGACCCCGAAAACCAAGCACCGCCTTCAGGCTTTCTAAAGGCGTAAATTTTTGATTTCACTCTTCACTGCCTATCACAGTTTCGGAGGCCATGCAATGCCCAGGTGGCACAAAACCCCCCCAAATGACCCCATTTTGGAAAGTAGACACCCCAAGCTATTTGCTGAGAGGCATGGTGAGTATTTTGCAGCTCTCATTTGTTTTTGAAAATGAAGAAAGACAAGAAAACATTTTTTTTTCTTTTTTCAATTTTCAAAACTTTGTGACAAAAAGTGAGGTCTGCAAAATACTCACTATACCTCTCAGCAAATAGCTTCGGGTGTCTACTTTCCAAAATGGGGTCATTTGGGGGGGGGGGGGTTGTGCCATCTTGGCATTTTATAGCCTTCAAAACTGTGATAGGTAGTGAGGAGTAAAATCAAAAATTTACGTCCTTAGAAATCCTGAAGGCGGTGATTGGTTTTCGGGGCCCCGTACGTGGCTAGGCTCCCAAAAAGTCCCACACATGTGGTATCCCCATACTCAAGAGAAGCAGCTGAATATATTTTGGGGTGCAATTCTACACATGCCCATGGCTGTGTGAGCAATATATCATTTAGTGACAACTTTTTGTAATTTTTTTTTTTTTGTCATTATTCAATCACTTGGGACAAAAAAAATTAATATTCAATGGGCTCAACATGCCTCTCAGCAATTTCCTTGGGGTATCTACTTTCCAAAATGGGGTCATTTGGGGGGTTTTATACCGCCCTGCCATTTTAGCACCTCAAGAAATGACATAGGCAGTCATAAACTAAAACCTGTGTAAATTCCAGAAAATGTACCCTAGTTTGTAGACGCTATAACTTTTGCGCAAACCAATAAATATACGCTTATTGACATTTTTTTTAAGACATGTTGCCGAATACATTTTGGCCTAAATGTATGACTAAAATTAGCAGTTAAAGCAATGCAGTGCCAAATTGTAAAAAGTGCTCTGGTCAGGAAGGGGGTAAATCCTTCCGGGGCTGAAGTGGTTAAACATCATTTTGTTATTACTACCACTACATCTACTGTTCATGGGCATTTCTCTTTTTTTTGTTTGTTTACTTTTCAGCTGGTGTGCAGTTTCCTCTCTTTGATTATATTGTGGAGTGATTTTCTGGAAGATATTACAATAATGGTGAACTTATCAGATGTGTGGCCAACATGATTCTTTTCTCCATACTAAGACACCAGCAACTGTTAGTATGCTAGTGGGGGTGGAGCAGGAGACCGACCTAGAGCGGTGTTTACTCCTTCCATTGCTCTAGCAGCCTCTGTCTCAACCTTCAGGGGTGATCAGACAAATATTGGGCAAGAGGTCACCTTCATCATCTCGAGCAACTTATAAAGGTACATGATATTGTATTAAGAAAAACATATATACAAACATACATGCATTTAATTATTTGTGTACATTTCTGAAATACATGCACATTTTCCAGTGTTCTCTTTTAAAAATGCTGCAAATATAGAAAATACCTGATGATCCTGCCAGAAATCCAGTGAATCCCTTACCCTAGTGAACAAACCTCCCTGCTCAGCTGAAATCCCAGCAAGTGTTGTCAGCCCTGTCTGTGCTCCCCACTGCTGAAATACTGTTGGACTAGCAACTCTCTCACACCTTTTCTCCATAACCCCTCCTTGTTTACATTCTCACCACTCATTCTCAGTATATGTGTGTCAAAGATTGATGGATCAACTTGGGTACAATCAGCCTGTTCACACATGGATCCAAATTTGGCTGGTCCCTGCTGAACTGGCCAAATCCATGTGTGACTGGCTTAATCCAGCAACATTACTGAGTGGTAAAGAAATTCTCAGCCTCTATAGCAGTCTGTTTACATTTTCCCTGTAGCTTGTTGGCTCTCTATTATACGTGATTTGGGCAGATGTAAAGCTGTTTGATCACTTATAGATGCTCATCTGAACCCCCCCCCCCATCATGTGTCCCAGGCTTACTAGTTCCTCCTGGGTGCCTGTGAAAATCTTGGCAGGTGTCAGCAAGGAGATCAGTGGGACATCAGCCACAATCCACTTGCTAGTTATCCCTCTATGAATGAACCTGGAATTAAAAAGCTCTGATTATTTCTGGGTTCAGTGTGCTGCCACAGAGGCTGGGGAAGATGCCAATTAGGCACAAACAGAGGTGACATTAAGGGACTAAAAGACCCATGATGTTTTCTTAAAAAGAACCTGTCACTTGCACTATACTTTCATATAGGGTGACTATTAGCTCCCTAAGATAGCAAAAAAGTTTAAGTGACAATAAATTATATCCTTACTCTTCAAAAATAATCCGTACACTTCCACTATTTAATAGATCCATAATTTGTTTTTCACTAGATTTTTTTACTGTGTTTTCCTGCCTCCTTGTAATGCATTCTGTGAGATCCTGAACATCTCCTTTTCAACCCTCACTTCTGTTTGTTTGGAATGAGCAGTGCACGATAGCTGCAGTCATGTGCACAGTTCCATTAACACTTCAAATCCCATAATCCACAGTCCCTAGTCCATCTCAGGAGTGAGCAACAGAGGTTGGCTATATTCCTACATAAAGTGAGACCATGGAGAACAAATGTAGCTAACATCTAACAGAAAGTCAAATTACAGCAGGAAAAATAATAGCACATAATAAGCAGTAAAGGATACTTTTTGAGTTGAAAATACATACTTGAATAGAATTTTTTTTAAATTGTCATTTTAAATATAAAAGAAAAGAAAGTTAAAGAAAATCAGTTAAACACCCCCTAAAAATATACCCCCCCGCCCCACATATGTAAATTACCCTTCATATAAAAGTGTTGATTGCCCACACATATTTAGCCATTTCACAAGCATGTGAAATTTAAAGGCTTGAAATTTTGGTTTCTATTTACTTTTGCAACCTTGTCTATCATATTTCATCAAAAATGGTTCCCAAATTGTGTTTTTTACTTTAAATATGAGTTTGATATACAGTTGTTATCAAGTGAAATAAGGAAATGCAACTATCCCCATTTTATTTTACAGGGTATAATGTTTTGGGGTTTTAAGTAAGCTACATCTAAAATGTGCATTTAACAAGTGTGCAAAAAAAATTAAGGAAAACTAAAAATTAAATAAAAACAACAACAAAGCTTCAAGTCATAGGGAGAGACTGGTGAAAAAGCTGTCAGTTCGGGAGAGGAGACGGTGATGGCCGGTGACAAAAAGTTCTGCCAAGGGTGTATTGGTGGCTGTATGGTTTACCAGTTTAGGCGCAGGGACCCTAAGCTAGGGCCCACTGCTTAGAAGAACTTTCCTATGGACTGGGCCTGGACCATGATTGTGCCAGGTCTCACAAAGTATACAACAGTTTCCCTCCATGTCGTCAGGGTGAGGTGAGGTGAAGTGTAAAGTGTCAGGGGTGTATTGGCGGCTGTATGATCTAGCCATCTAGGCGCATGGACCCTGAGCTAGGGTCCACTGCTTAGAAGAACTTTCCTATGGACTGGGCCTGGACCATGACTGTGCCAGGTCTCACAAAGTATACAGCAGTTTCCCTCCATACTTTCAGGGTGAGGTGAGGTGAAGTGTAAAGTTTGTTAACTGGAGGAGAAAGATCACTGATCTATGGTATCTCCCTCAAAATAGCTTCATAGTCAGTGCTAGTACAGGTAACACTGACAGGATAGAGGACATTACCCTTCTGGTGTGGGGCCCAGTGTAGCATGTTGTCCTTCGGTCATAGTTACAGTGGGGACGGAAAGTATTCAGACCCCCTTAAATGTTTCACTCTTTGTTATATTGAAGCCATTTGCTAAGATCATTTAAGTTCATTTTTTTCCTCATTAATGTACACACAGCACCCCATATTGACAAAAAAAAAAAAAAAACACAGAATTGTTGACATTTTTGCAGATTTATTAAAAAAAGAAAAAATGAAATATCACATGGTCCTAAGTTTCAGACCCTTTGCTGTGACACTCATATATTTAACTCAGGTGCTGTCCATTTCTTCTGATCATCCTTGAGATGGTTCTACACCTTCATTTGAGTCCAGCTGTGTTTTATTATACTGATTGGACTTGATTAGGAAAGCCACACACCTGTGTATATAAGAGCTTACAGCTCACAGTGTATGTCAGAGCAAATGAGAATCATGAGGTCAAAGGAACTGCCTGAAGAGCTCAGGAACAGAATTGTGGCAAGGCACAGATCTGACCAAGGTTACAAAAAAAAATTCTGCTGCACTTAAGGTTCCTAAGAGCGCAGTGGCCTCCATAATCCTTAAAGGATTGGGATGACCAGAACCCTTCCTAGAGCTGGCCGTCCGGCCAAACTGAGATATCGGGGGAGAAGAGCCTTGCTGAGAGGTAAAGAAGAACCCAAAGATCACTGTGGCTGAGCTCCAGAGATACAGTCGGGAGATGGGAGAAAGTTGTAGAAAGTCAATCATCACTGCAGCCCTCCACCAGTCAGGGCTTTATAGCAGAGTGGCCCGACGGAAGCCTCTCCTCAGTGCAAGACACATGAAAGCCCACATGGAGTTTGCTAAAAAACACCTGAAGGACTCCAAGATGGCGAGAAATAAGATTCACTGGTCTGATGAGACCAAGATAGAACTTTTTGGCCTTAATTCTCAGCGGTATGTGTGGAGAAAACCAGGCACTGCCCATCACCTGTCCAATACAGTCCCAACGGTGAAGCATGGGGGTGGCAGCATCATGCTGTGGGGGTGTTTTTCAGCTGCAGGGACAGGACGACTGGTTGCAATCGAGGGAAAGATGAATGTGGCCAAGTACAGGGATATCCTGGATGAAAACCTTCTTCAGAGTGCTCAGGACCTCAGACTGGGCCGAAGGTTTACCTTCCAACAAGACAATGACCCTAAGCACACAGCTAAAATAATGAAGGAGTGGCTTCACAACAACTCTGTGACTGTTCTTAAATGGCCCAGCCAGAGTCTTGACTTAAACCCAATTGAGCATCTTTGGAGAGACCTAAAAATGGCTGTCTACCAACGTTTACCATCCAACCTGACAGAACTGGAGAGGATCTGCAAGGAGGAATGGCAGAGGATCCCCAAATCCAGGTGTGAAAAACTGGTTGTATCTTTCCCAAAAAGACTCATGGCTGTATTAGATCAAAAGGGTGCTTCTATTAAATACTGAGCAAAGAGTCTGAATACTTAGGACCATGTGATATTTCAGTTTTTCTTTTTTAATAAATCTGCAAAAATGTCAACAATTCTGTGTTTTTTTGTCAATATGAAGTGTTGTGTGTACATTAATAAGGAAAAAAATGAACTTAAATTATTTTAGCAAATGGCTGCAATAGAACTATGAGTGAAAAATTTAAAGGGGTCTGAATACTTTCTGTCCCCACTGTACATAGTTACATAGTTAGTCAGGTTGAAAAAAGACACAAGTCCATCATAATAGGGCATCACCTCACACAGTAAGTGGTGTTATCATAAAAACTCTAAAAATTAATAAATGAACATAGCTTACTTGTTCCCCCATGCTACTTACCTGGCTAACAGACTAGTACTCCTCATTTCTTGAATGGATGGAACAGCTAATACTATTCAGCTGACCAGAAGCTGGGGGATAAAAATTGGGTAACTCATCAGTTAGGTCATTTTAGTTTTGTGGCTTGAGTTTGACCTGGACTTTGACAGGATAGCCCTTAATTTTTATGGATTGTCTGTATTGTATATATTTCCATAAGACTGTCTATATATAAAATAAAATTGTACTATCGGTCACTCACTGCGTCTTCCATGGTTGTCTGTATCACACCTAATATTACACTTTCAATGTCATTATTTCAGTTTTTTAAGATTTGTTAGTGAAAATAGGTGTTCCTGGATATGCATTTTGAAATCAGAGAAAATGCCTAAAAAAAAATGATAGAGATGAACATAAAACTCTGTATGAACACAAGAATGTAAGTAGAAAAACTGTTTCTTTGCTAGAGGAGAAGTAGGTAAAAAACAAAACAAAAAGCTATGCAAAAAAAAGACAAAATAGCTAGATCAGGGTTTGATCTAGGTCAGTATCAGGGTTAAGGTCAAAGGTTGTGGACATAGTCAAAGCTCAGAACCATGGACAAAGGGTCAGGTCAATATCAGTGTGTTTAAGGTAGTATTAAAAAAGGATTTTTTCATGTAGTATCAATTAAGCCAGCCATACATGGATTAAAAAACATATGATCATCAGTGGCAGACCAAATTTTGATCCATGTGCGGGCAGGCTGGTTGTACACAAGTAAATCTATAACTCAACTTCTCTACAATCAGCCTGTTGTTTTTTTCCCCGAACGATCAGTGGTGCTGACTACACTGATCACTGTATTCTGACGCCGAGAAAGTCCCCCCACTGTCAAAGTACAATACCACAGCAGGAGTGATTCCTCCATTCACATTGAATGTGTGAATGGGGGACTAGCGGCATAGTAGTGCATAATGTATATGCAAAATGTGCACTATTGCTTCTTAGCCTTACTACAGGTCATAGGTGTGCTCATGGGGTGTGCCGTTGTACCTGGGCGTGACCTAATTACCCTGTGCGCATTAGTGTAGCCGAGCTGGGTGCCATTTACCCCACCTGGTGTGCAAATTCCTTACACCCTGCTTGCCCTAATACACCCTAAAAATACAAACAGCAAATAACATACACATACTATATATCGTGTCACTGAAGTCATTAGGAGTAGGTTAATTTGCTTTGGGATGTTCTTTGGTGGTGGGTTAAGGTGACTGTAAGAAATATGCAGATACATTTTAAAAATATATTTTGTTCACAATTCTGAACCAGTTATAATTAGAAAAAAGGGAATATTCATTGCTATTTACCACCAAATGAAGGCCCAATTTGTCCTAAAAAAAATAACAAGCTATAATTCATGTGGATGAACTACAGATGTGTGATTATATGTACAGTTTTACTGACATATGTCAGAGTTGCAAAACTGTGTTCAGGCATTAAGATTTGCTTGACTTGCTGTCATGAAGTGGTTAAAGCTGAATTCTAGGAATTCAGCCACTTTGTAAAACATGCAGGCACACTATGAGGTAAAGGCTAAGTTCACCTTTTTTTTTCTTTTAGGTTCCCTATGTACCAAAGACACCATTGCTGTACCTCTGCTGTAGAAAAGAAAACACTCTCTATATTCTAGTACAGGATTTACCCCAGCCTCCAGTGTCTCCTATAAAATATAGGCCCAGGCTCCCCTGCACTACATAGCTGATTGTGGATCTAAAGGAGATTGTACAGTGTATGGCCACTGTAAAAGGAAGAAGTAGAGAAGTAGGTGGAAAAATAAAAGAGGTGGTATATGAATGAGGGAGGTTTGGTCCACAAAAACACACCATATTCTATGATGCGGTAAGGCAGTGCATAATGGAATATGAAGTTTCCTAGAAAGGCACATGATGACACATGAAGTGGTGGTCTCAGAAAGCATTGTTTTTTACTTTGAACCAAGAGGTACAGATTCAAAACTGCCATGGACTAGGTAAGTGAGAGATAAACAGATTGAGATAGCTTTGTCAGAAAAGACATATGAAAATGCTTCTAATTATTATGAAAAGTTGAATTCTTCCTGAAAAGGCGAACTAATGCCGCGTACACATGATCGGACTTTACGGCAGACTTTGTTCGGCGTACTTTTCGACGGACTTTACGACGGACTTTCTGAATGAATGGACTTGCCTACACACAATCAACCAAAGTCCGATGGATTCGTACGTGATGACATACGGCCGGACTAAAACAAGGAAGTTCATAGCCAGTAGCCAATAGCTGCCCTAGCGTCGTTTTTTTTCCGTCGGACTAGCATACAGACGAGCGGACTTTTTGACCGGACTCGAGTCCGTCGGACAGATTTGAAACATGTTTCAAATCTAAGTCCGTCAAACTTTTGAGAAAACAAAGTCCGCTGGAGCCCACACATGATCGAATTGTCCGGCGAAATCCAGTACGTCGGACCAAGTATGCCGTAAAGTCCGATCGTGTGTACGCGGCATTAGCCTTTAAGTCCAAAGAGGTGCATGACATCTGATGAACTCATCTCTATTATTTATATCTGACAGGTTTTTTGCTCTTCTGAGAATGTTAGTTAAGCATTTGTATTTTGTGAATGAGCTCACATAATACAAAGGCTTTGGTGACTAGGCAGGAGGAGAAGAAGGGTGGGCACAGCAGCTGCAGCGACTCTACTGTTGAAAATAATAAGACCTGAAGGATCAGTGTTGGTCTCCTGGAAATACAGTGATAGCTGTCTTCCAGGAGTACTATAAATCTGTCAGACATAAATAATAGACACACATACAGGAGATGTCATGCACCTCATTGGACTTGTGGTTGTAATGTCACATGTATTAATTACTTTGATTTTCTCTGTTTTAGGTCTCTGTTCAGCACAGCGTGTATGTTTCCTAAAATTATAATGCTAAATACCTTCTTTGCAGAGCCCTGCTGTCCTGTCATGTGACCTCCCTCTACTTTCCTGCTCAAGTGATTACAGTGGGAGGGGCTGAGATTTCCCTCTGATAAATGCAAGCTGGCAGAGGGAGGTCACATGACAGCACAGTAGGGCTCTGCAAAGAAGGTATTTAGCATTGTAATTTTAGGAAAACACACACACTGTACTGAACAGGGAACCAAGACAGATAGGATCAAAGTAATTTATACATTTTTCTTTACTTTACAAGCACTGGAGTAGCCACCGGGAATAGAATTACACGGAGAGGAGAGGTCAGCTCTCACACAGACAATGGAACTGACAGGGAGAGAGGGAGGGGAAGATGCAGAGATGCTGAGAAGATCGCTGGATGATGGAGGCATGTAAACTGACCAAAATCAGTGATCAACAGCTATGATAAGTCAGTTTACAGAGGGGGAGACAGGAACAGGCAGGATCAGCCAGGTATTGTACAACATAGAAAGGGACAATTGACATGGCAAAAGCACTAATATATATATATATATATATCTCATGCCTCAAAGGGACAAGAGCATGTTTTTTTTCTTTTAGGGTTACAACCACTTTAAAGGAGAAGTATAGCCAAGGCTTTTGTGGCTATACTTCTATGGATCACAGGAGTGCAGTTCGTTCTACACTCCTGTGACCATTTTCAGCCAACAGCCACTGTCTGCTGAGGTCACTGAGCCAGTCCAGGCTCTGAAAAGATCCCAACCATGTGGCCGGGATCCACCCAGGAGCCTAGACCGCCACCTGGCTCAGCCTCTCACGAGAGCCTGAAGCAGCCACTCCCACCCCCTCCATAGCCCAAGGGCATTTTTTGTTATTGTACCTAAAGTGTATCTTTAAAAAACAACGTCTATAAGAGCATGCTTCATTCTCATTGTACATAGTGCAAATATCCAACAAAAGATGCAGCGCTAATTAAATCATACACCCAGGAGCCTAGACCGCCACCTGGCTCAGCCTCTCACGAGAGCCTGAAGCAGCCACTCCCACCCCTCCATAGCCCAAGGGCATTTTTTGTTATTGTACCTAAAGTGTATCTTTAAAAAACAACGTCTATAAGAGCATGCTTCATTCTCATTGTACATAGTGCAAATATCCAACAAAAGATGCAGCGCTAATTAAATCATACATATATGAATACAAATATACATAACAAATTGGTGAGAAAAAACCAAAAAAAAGAAAAAAGTGAAAAAGAAAAACTAAAGCAAGGTCTCATCAATTGAAAAAAGTCCATAGATTCTTAAAAAACAGAGTCCATCTAGATGAGCAAAATTAATTGCAAAAAGAAGATCGTAACAAAGTCTTCAAACAAACGTGCATCCAGATCACCACCCAAAGTGTATGGATAACCTGCTTACCAGAAAGCGATGACCGCACAGCAGTCTCGCCCAGCATTAAGGAAGTATGGTCTTCCTCAAAATCTTGTGGAAAATCCAGGACTGCTGCTATAAGTACTCAGAAACACAAAGCGAAAAGGACTTCCATGGTTTAGTACGTTGATAATAACATTTAATGAAACATAAGTATTGCACTTACAAGGAATGAGTCATCTATCAGCAAACAGGCAGTGTGGATACAATAAGCCGGAGTTGCGATACAACCATCGGTCTCCCTCTACTTCCTATGTTGCGCGCCCAACCACTGTCTCGGAAGGAACGAACATGATGACGTCACCGTCGGGGGCTCCACCATGCGCATTTCGTCAGCAAAAGGACATCGTCTGAGGATTGGCCAGGATGTAGTGACATAGTGACCTAATGAAATTTGCTTTAAGTTTCTATTGCCTGGTTGCCATAACAGAAGTGAGGATGGCCATGTTGGTTATCTTCTTAAGGATGCCCTGGTCTCTTGTTCATAGTGCACTGCATTGTGCTTCTGTGTCCAGAAGACAGGATGCAGTGTTTGCTGCTGTCTGTTGCATTTACTGTGCAAGTATAGTATTTTCTGTGCAATGGTCACAGTGCTATAACATATGCTGCTGTGTACTATATCTAGTGCTTTGGGAATGATGTGTGCTACTATGTGTGGTGTCCACTTTGCAGGGTATAATGTGTGCCATGGTCTCTTGTTCATTATGCACCACATTGTGCTTAAATATAACATCTCAATCTTTATATTGAAGATATACTGTATATATGTGTGTTACTTATTATATTACAGACACAGAATACAGATTACTAGCATAGATCAATCAATTAATACTGAAATAATAGAACGTCAGATGTGTCATCAGTGATAGGTAGACCATGTGCTATGCTGGCGTGAACTGTGCTGGGCATGGCATATACGGACAGGCTGTGTCCATTATGTAGGATGTGGTGTGTGTGTGTGCTGTTGTGTGTTGAGTGTACTGAGAAAGTATATTATTTTCTTTGGTGTTCTATGCTCATGGTGCTGTCATGTGTGCCGCTGTGTACAGCACTTCACCCAGTGTGTTGAGGATGGTGTGTACTACTATGTATGGTGTGCACTCTGCAGGGTATGGTGTGTGCCTCTGGATGCTTTCCACAATGTCCTGAGTGTTGTCTTTTGTGCTCTCTGTGCTGTCTTGAGTAAGGTTTGGATTTATGTGTGCTGGATTCAGTGTGTGTATGGTGTGTTCTGCCCTGTATTATGGTCACTGTGCTGAGTTTTGTGTGTGCTTTTGTGTGTTGTGCCCACTGTGCAAGGTATGCTGTGTCCCATGTGCTTGATGTGCTGTGTCCCCTGTATCAGCTCTGTTATGCCTACTGTAGCAGGTTTGTTGTGTCCACTGTACAAGGTATGTCTCATCCACTGTTCTGGGTATGCCATGTTTACTGTACTAGGTGTGCAGTGCCCACTGTACCAGGTTTGCTGTGTCCATTGTGATGGGTGTGCTGTGCCTACTGTACCAGGTTTGCAGTGCCCACTGTGCTGGGTTTGCTGTGCCCACTGTACTAAGTTTGCTAAGTACACTGTGCTGAGTGTGCTGTGCCCATTGTACCAGATAGATTGTGTTCATTGTGGTGGGTGTGCTGTGCCCACAGTACAGGATATGCTGTATCCACTGTGCTGAGTGTGTTGTGCCCACTGTACCAGGTTTGCTGTGTCTACTGTGCTGGATGTGCTGTGCCCACTGTACCAGGTCTGCTGTATCCACTGTGATAGGTGTACTGTGCCCACTGTGCCAGGTATGCTGTACCCACTGTACCAGGCATGCTGTACCCACTGTACCTGGCATGCTGTGTCTGGTATGTTGGGTATGGGTTGCACTGTGCCACTTTGATGGCTGTAATGTTTTCCTCTCCCTCCAGTGAAGGCACGGGTAATGACATCAGGTTAGCTTTAACTATTAGCAGAGGTATATTGTAACCATGTTTATATGCAGCACCCACAGCATTCATCCTGGTTCTCTTTGTGTCATACATGCCTTCTCTGCATAATATTCATATGTATTTGTTTTTATTGTACAACATAACACAGGCTTAATGTTCAAGTGTGACCTTTCAGAAAAGACATGATGCTAATGCCAAACACTTAGAATGTCAATGTTATATACTGCTGCTTATTTCCATACGGTTTTCTGCATTTTTCCTAGCTATGTGCTATGGATAAACAGACAGGCACAGCAGGGTCCAAAAAGATTGTAGAAATACAAGGTAGAAGTTTGTCTCCTCTGTACTGAAGTGTAAACAAGTAAAATCTGACTTTACCGCTATACATATTATGTGATTTATGTTAGGTCAAGTACCTTATAAAAATGACTTCTTCTTTCTTTATTGTCAAGAGATAACACGATGTACCTTTGCCTTCCAAGACTGTGCTGCACTTGATAACATCTTGATATGCACTGTATCATTTTATGAATTGGTGTCCAAGAAGCTCAGGAAGATGAGGTCAGCTTGTCTGGCTTAAATCTGCTGACATCATGTTACAGGAAGTATACTGACTACAATGTCTGGGCTACTGATTTAATTTCATCCACAGAATCAGTTTGCTAAGTACAATGGTTTTTGGCTTTAAAGCATGTTACTACATTTACCATATTCACTTTCATTCAAAATTATTTGGTCTACTTAGTGTAATAATCAGGATACATATTTTTTTCCAAACCTGCTGAACCCAGTTTTGTTTCTGCAATTGTCAGCTAGCCTACATTCACACTTGAGCATTTTTCAACCTCTTCCCTTACACCTGACTACACCTGACTACACCTGACTACCTGACTACGCCTGTCTATGCTCAACATGAGGAATCCCATTATTTCTAATTGCCCCAGTTCACACTTCCATTCAGCCACCCTATGGTTTATTTCCTATGCATTTTTCTTAGTGTATTCAGGCATTTTTACCACCATAGACTTCAATAGGTGTGTGTGTAAACACATAACACCCCCTGTTTGCGCACATGTTTTCACCTGAAAACTCCTTTCCTCTGCTAGAGCTGCACTCCTCCCCTTGCCCAGCCAAGGAAACAAATGCTAGAAGTAGGGATGAGCCGAACACACCCCCCCCCCCCCCCCCCCCCCCCCCCGGTTTGGTTCGCACTAGAACTTGCGAACAGACAAAAATTTGTGCGAACATGCAAACACCGTTAAAATCTATGGGACACAAACGTGAAAAATCAAAACTGCTAATTTTAGAGGCTTATATGCAAGTTATTGCCATAAAAAGTGTTTGGGGACCTGGATACTGCCCCAGGGGACATGTATCAATGCAAAAAAAAGTTTTTAAAACAGACGTTTTTTCAGGAGCAGTGATTAAGAATGCTTAAAGTGAAACAATAAAAATGAAATATTACTTTAAATATCATGCCTGGGGGGTCCCTTTAGTCTGCCTGTAAAGTAACGCATTTCTCCCATGTTTAGAAAAGTACCGCAGCAACATTACACTTCTAAAGGAAAAAAAATCATTTAAAAAAACAGCGTGGGTCCCCCCCCCACAGTCCATACCAGGCCCTTCAGGTCTGGTATGGATATTAAGGTGAACTCCATGCCATTTTTTTTTTAAATGCTGTGGGGGCCCCCCAAAATCCATACCAGACACAAAGGACCTGGTAAGAACGGGGGAACCCATGCCGTTTTTTTTCTTAATTTTGTCATAGGACTCCCCTTACCCACTTCAATACACTATATTATATATTGTACACTGCACTATATACTCTGCACTGTATTATATATATACCACACTGAGTGAACTACAGGTATATATTTTGTGAGAATTTGTTCTTTGATATGATAGTAGTGCACCCGAAGTAGCACATCTCTAGGAGTGTTTTCAGGAAGAAATGCAGGTTTGGGTATACGGTGTATACAATCCACTATTAGATCTTGTGCTGATAAGGATGGTAGCAGAGTTGAGAATAGTGCCTGCGTATATGGCAGTAGTTGCGTGGCAGGTATGGTTTCTGGGATCCCCCTAATTTTTAGATTGTTCCTTCTGGAACGGTCTTCCAAATCTGCGACCTTGTTTTTTAGCCATGCGATTTCTTCATCATGGTTGCTATGGGCATCCACCATTGTGTTAAATGAGGAAGTAAAGTCACCCATTCGCTGTTCTATATGATCCACCCTGTTGCCTAAGGCCTGAACTTCTCTCTGGCAGTGGTTAATACCAGCAGTCATGTCAGCATGCAATGATGCTTTTAGAGAGAGCAGCATCTCTTTGAGGACTGTGTCTGACACTGGCCTGTCAGATGTGGGGAATGCTGCTATGGGGTCCTGTGTGACATGCACTGCTGGGTCTGCAGCGTTTTGAGGCCTGCTTACCTCCATCTCGGGGTCCGTCAGCGGCCGATCCGGGGATGATATCCGCTGTTTTTGCTTGGCTGGACTCCTGGTGGAGGGGCTCGAGGCTCCAGAGGAAGATCCACTATTCAGATGGGAGCTTTGATGTTGTTTTGAGGAGCCGGAGCGGCCGTTGTTAATCATGGCCTGCGGCTCCGTCCGTCTTCCTGAGGCGCCGGCGCCATTTTGTGGAAGTTTGCGCCCTTTAAAAAAGTCCTGCATTTTTTGCAGATTTTGTGGATTTTTCCTGTGCCTGGGCATCTCGTCAGGTACAGCGGGTCCGTGGATGTTTTTTGCGGTTCGGATGGGGCCGGTGGACGTGGATGTGTGTGGATTCTCTCCGGCGGCGTAACGGAGCTCTCTGGTTAAGCTGCCATGCTGGAGCTTGATCGCCACGCCCCCTCAACTACAGGTATATATTTTGAACTGCAGTATATATACTATACGGACTGCACTATATACTCTGCTAAAAAAAAATTGGGTGTTGGTGGTGGCAGAACATGGTAACCCCTGACAGTTACTATTGTTGGGCATAGGAACGATCTGTGCTGTTAAATATTATTTCAGAGGCTGCTTGCCCTCTTTTAGCGGCCTGTGAGCGTCTGCCTCTTCTTGGAGGCCTTCCGGACATGATGGGTATTTTTTTTCTTAACACAGCTCTACACTGTATTATATACTGTGTACACCACCTGCACTGTGTTAGAAACTGAACACCGCAGAATGCACTGTATAGCAGAGTATATATATATATATATATATATATATATATATATATATATATATATATATATAGTGGGGACAGAAAGTATTCAGACCCCCTTAATTTTTTCACTCTTTGTTATATTTTAAAGTTAATTTTTTCCTCATTAATGTACACACAGCACCCCATACAGAAAAACACAGAATTGTTGACATTTTTGCAGATTTATTAAAAAAGAAAAACTTAAATATCACATGGTCCTAAGTATTCAGACTCTTTGCTCAGTATTTAGTAGAAGCACGCTTTTGATCTAATACAGCCATGAGTCTTTTTAGGAAGGATGCAACAAGTTTTTCACACCTGGATTTGGGGATCCTCTGCCATTCCTCCTTGCAGATCCTCTCCAGTTCTGTCAGGTTGGATAGGTCTCTCCAGAGATGCTCAATTGGGTTTAAGTCAGGGCTCTGGCTGGGCCATTCAAGAACAGTCACGGAGTTGTTGTGAAGCCACTCCTTTGTTATTTTAGCTGTGCTTAGGGTCATTGTCTTGTTGGAAGGTAAACCTTCGGCCCAGTCTGAGGTCCTGAGCACTCTGGAGATGGTTTTCGTCCAGGATATCCCTGTACTTGGCCGCATTCATCTTTCCCTCGATTGCAATCAGTCATCCTGTCCCTGCAGCTGAAAAACACCCCCACAGCAAGATGCTGCCACCACCATGCTTCACTGTTGGGACTGTATTGGACAGGTGATGAGCAGTGCCTGGTTTTCTCCACACATACCGCTTAGAATTAAGGCCAAAAAGTTCTATCTTGGTCTCATCAGACCAAAGAATCTTATTTCTCACCATCTTGGAGTCCTTCAGGTGGTTTTTTTTAGCAAACTCCATGCCGGCTTTCATGTGTTTTGCACTGAGGAGAGGCTTCCGTTGAGTCACTCTGCCATAAAGCCCCGACTGGTGGAGGGTTGCAGTGATGGAGCTCTGGAGCTCAGCTACAGTGCTCTTTAGGTTCTTCTTTACCTCTCTCACCAAGGCTCTTCTCCCCCGATAGCTCAGTTTGGATGGATGGCCAGCTCTAGGAAGGGTTCTGGTCATCCCAAACGTCTTCCATTTAAGGATTAATGAGGCCACTGTGCTCTTAGGAACCTTAAGGTGTAGAACCATCTCAAGGATGATCAGAAGAAATGGACAGCACCTGAGTTAAATATATGAATGTCACAGCAAAGGGTCTGAATACTTAGGACCATGTGATATTTCAGTTTTTCTTTTTTAATAAATCTGCAAAAATGTCAACAATTCTGTGTTTTTTCTGTCAATATGGGGTGCTGTGTGTACATTAATGAGGAAAAAAATGAACTTAAATGATTTTAGTAAATGGCTGCAATATAACAAAGAGTGAAAAATTTAAGGGGGTCTGAATACTTTCCATCCCCATTATATATAAAAAGATGAGAGAGGCCTGTAATTGTCATCATAGGTATACCTCAACTATGAGAGACAAAATGTGGAAACAAATCCAGACAATCACATTGTCTGATTTTTGAAAGAATTTATTTGCAAATTGTGGTGGAAAATAAGTATTTGGTCACCTACAAACAAGCAAGATTTCTGCCTCTCACAGACCTGTATCTTCTTCTTTAAGAGGCTCCTCTGTCCTCCACTTATTACCTGTATTAATGGCACCTGTTTGAACTTGTTATCAGTATAAAAGATGCCTGTCCAAAACCTCAAACAGTCACACTCCAAACTCCAGTATGGTGAAGACCAAAGAGCTGTCGAAGGACACCAGAAACAAAATTGTAGACCTGCACCAGGCTGGGAAGACTGAATCTGCAATAGGTAAGCAGTTTGGTGTGAAGGAATCAACTGTGGGAGCAATAATTAGAAAATGGAAGACATACAAGACCACTGATAATCTCCCTCGATCTGGGGCTCCACGCAAGATCTCACCCGTGGGGTCAAAATGATCACAAGAACGGTGAGCAAAAATCCCAGAACCACAAGGGGGGATCTGGTGAATGACCTGCAGAGAGCTGGGACCAACGTAACAAAGGCTACCATCAGTAACACACTACGCCGCCAGGGACTCAGATCCTGCAGTGCCAGACGTGTCCCCCTGCTTAAGCCAGTACATGTCTGGGCCCGTCTGAGGTTTGCTAGAGAGCATTTGGATGATCCAGAAGAGGATTGGGAGAATGTCATATGGTCAGATGAAACCAAAGTAGAACTGTTTGTTAGAAACACAACTCATCGTGTTTGGAGGAGAGAGAATGCTGAGTTGCAACCAAAGAACACCATACCTACTGTGAAGCATGGGGGTGGCAACATCATGCTTTGGGGCTGTTTCTCTGCAAAGGGAACAGGATGGCTGATTCGTGTACATGAAAGAATGAATGGGGCCATGTATCGTAAGATTTTGAGTGCAAACCTCCTCCCATCAGCAAGGGCATTGAAGATGAAACGTGGCTGAGTCTTTCAGCATGACAATGATCCCAAACACACCGCTCGGGCAACGAAGGAGTGGCTTCGTAAGAAGCATTTCAAGGTCCTGGAGTGGCCTAGCCAGTCTCCAGATCTTAACCCCATAGAAAACATTTGAAGGGAGTTGAAAGTCTGTGTTGCCCAGTGACAGCCCCAAAACATCACTGCTCTAGAGGAGATCTGCATGGAGGAATGGGCCAACATACCAGCAACAGTGTGTGACAACCTTGTGAAGACTTACAGAAAATGTTTGACCTCTGTTATTGCCAACAAAGGATATATAACAAAGTATTGAGATGATAAAGTGATTTCGCGCAAATAGTGATAAATAATTCTAAATATATTGATCTATACACTTTAGAGCAGGGGTCTCAAACTGGCGGCCCTCAAGCTGTTGTGAAACTACAAGTCCCATCATGCCTCTGCCTGTGGGAGACATGCTTGTAACTGTCAGCCTTGCAATGCCTCATGGGACTTGTAGTTTCGCAACAGCTGGAGGGTCGCCAGTTTGAGGCCCCTGCTTTAGAGGAACATTCATAATGATATGTAGTAAAATTCTGAATATAAATATTGCTTTTCCGTGTAAAATCTCACATAGTGCTTAATATAATGTGCATAAATGTAGCTGATCTGGTAAAAATAAAGAAATTTAAGTGTAAATAGCCCGGTGTGGGTGAAGGCGCAATAGAAGAGTATATATATAAAAGGTCTAAAAATGATCTAAAATACAAATCTGAAATACAAATCACTTTAAATTCCAAATCAGAATAGTGATAAAAAGTCCAGTAATAATGTAGATAAACGAGAGGTAATAAGGTTCTGTTGTTAGTAAAATCAGTGCAGGTGATTCTTCACAATGGTCCTATTGTGACTCCCTTTTCAGTGTGGTCTCCCGGGACTCTTACCTCAATATTGGCAATAGTATGCAGTCACCATTAGGGGGATCCCTTGGTTTCCCTGGATGGTAAATCAGGTATCTCTAGGTGGTACAATGGGCAGTATTCCTTCTCAGAGTGCAGCGGTGTGTGGTCCAATCACATCGTGCAGGGAGGTACCTCCGTATAAGAGAGGAAGCAAGGGGGAGAAAAGAACCTCCAATAGTGTAATATGTCAGGTCCAAAACATATTTATTGAAATCTAATAGCATAGACTCTTGCACAATAAAAGTTAAAATAACACAGGGAACAAATTAGGCGTTGTTCCTCGTCTTCTCACGTCACTTCCGGTCGCGGCTTTTCCCAGCCAATCCCTACGCGTTACGTTGTTTCCCACAACTTCATCTGGGGAACCGGACTGCTTATTGGGCAGAGCTTTTATTATTTAATTCCCAGAAGTGATTTGGCGGCCATTTTCTAGAGGTCGGCGATATGTGAATATCGCGGCCATTTTGTTGAAGTGTATTATAGAGGTAAATTATAGTCGCTCCTTAGTTTACAATAGTAAGGTTCAGATCGGCCATTTTTTATTAGTTTGGTGTCAGCAATGTAGGTATATGACCAACATATATGACCAACACCGTGTTTTAAAGTATTTCGTTAGTTGGATTAAGGTTAATACATATCATTATGAATGTTCCTCTAAAGTGTATAGATCAATATATTTAGAATTATTTATCACTATTTGCACGAAATCACTTTATCAATACTCACTGTCTAGTGTTATGTGTGACACTTATAGATTTTGCTGCATTTTTAATTTTAAATTTTATTTTTTTATTTTATTACACACCTATTTCACTCACTAGTCTATAGTAGCGCGAAAGCACTTTATTATTATTTTTTTTATTATACACATATTCACTTTTGCAGCCACAATGGATGTATTTACATATATGGAGAATAGACACATTAATCTAGATGAGGTATTTAACCCACAAAATCATACACGGAATGCAGATCTAGAAAGCTTAATGAGAAAATTGGGACACCATATGGAAAAGAAAGTGAATTTATGGTGGGATACAAACACTTTTGAGAGATATATTAGAGAAAACATTGTTCCCAGACGGTTAAGATGGGAAATACCACCAAATGATGGCCTAATGGATAAGGAATCAATGGGAGAATGGTATGAATTTTTCAATAACAAAAGTCTGGAATGCCTCAAGTTTGTGTTAGAAAAAAAAACAAAAGAAAACAAGGATGCTGGAACAACAAATAGAGGAGATAAAAATCAAATTGGAACCTTTCAAAGAATCCCAAGATTTTAAGAAATTTACAACACAACTTAATAAAGATCTAATAACGAAAGACCTAGAAGACCAACAACGTAAGAGAAAGAAATACCAACGAGATTTGTCTGATTACAAAAAAGGCAATGTTTTCAAACGGCAGAGCAAGTTAGAAGAACCACAACCAAACTCTATATACTCTACACCAGAAAGGGAAGTGAAAATACAGGACCCTACCACGTCCCATGTACAATACCCCACAAGATGGGATAACAGGGAATCAAATTATGAGACCACTAGATTTTATCATAATCAATATGACAACACCAAACCGTATCATGACCAACAAGATAGTCGGCATTTTGGACAATATGTGGACCAATGACACCATGATCAACAAGGCAACCACTATAATGGACAACAAATGAATCAACATGATTATGAAAATGGGGGATATCAAACCCCTAGGAATAAAGGAAGAAAACCTTTCAAGAAGCATTTCAAAAAACCCTACAACAATCGACAATATCATGATAGAAATTATGGGGAATATAGGGGACCCCCGTATCAACAAAATTATTACAGAGACTCCCCCTATCAACAGGATCACCAGAAAAGTTATCCCCAACGATCAGATGAATATAGAGGACAAATCAGAACACCAGTACCAACATATAACAGATTTGACCCTATCAGGAATCATCAGGACCAACAAAATGACCAACAATATAACTACTACCAATATAATCAGAATACGCAGCATCCTTTTTTAGACAGGGAGAGGAGAGACTACTCTCCCGGAAGATCAACACAGGACCCACACAGATCTCCCAGAAGGAAGCCCCAAGACGAAAGAATACCAAACAGCCCAGAACGAAGAGAGGACACAGAGCAGGCAAGAGATTCCAAGCGAAAAAGAGAGTAGTAGGAGAATATGTAGTTAACTTGAGTGGAAAAACCATCACGACAGATGAACTAGCTGTACTAGATAAGGGTCTTAAACATGCACCCACAAAGAACCTTAACAAATTTGATACCTATATAGGTATACAGAAATACAGAAATACATTAGAAAAATCAACATAAAAAAAAGTATTATCAACAACCCCATTCAGATTGACAGTACAGCGAGGATCACCACTCTAAGTGTAACACACAGTACATTACACAATAACTCGGTCTACAACGCACAGATAACAAATAACCAGCATGTGGATGTTTTTAAACAATTGGTTTTACAAGACCTGGAGTCTCTAAAACTTAAGAAAAGATTGCACCCAATCCACATAAAAAATGGGATTAAATCACTCCAAGAAAGAAAAGATATCGTAATACGACCGGCTGATAAAGGAGGGGCAGTGGTTCTACAATCTAAGGAGCAATATCTGAGTGAACTAAATAGACAACTATCCGATGAAGAAACCTACATTAAACTAGTAGGTAACCCTACGTCTAAATATAAGAAAGAGCTGGAACTCCTCATAAATCTGGGTATAAAAAAAGAGATCCTCAACAAAAAAGAATCAAAATATCTTATTCCTGAGTCTTGCCGAATTCCAGTTATATACACTATTCCTAAAGTTCATAAATCTATGGAAAATCCACCTGGTAGACCCATCGTTAATGGGATAGATTCCCTAACATCTAGAATGGGACAGTACATAGATTATTTTATCCAACCAGCAATACAACAAACTCGAGCCTATCTCAAAGACACTAAACATATTCTACAGCTATTGGAAGATATACCGGTCCTAGAAGGAAGAACTATCCTAGCAACAGCGGATGTGACCTCGCTATATACGATTGTAGCACATCATGAAGCTTGTTCTGCCATTAAGTGGCTCCTCAGACACTATAGTACTTTGCCAAAGAAAATATATTATCACATGTCTTGATTTCTGCCTGAAATGTAACTATTTCTGGCATGACCAAAGTTACTATAAACAAACAACAGGGATTGCTATGGGTGCAAAATTTGCACCAGGAGTTGCCAATGCCTTTATGGCAGAATGGGAAGAAACAGCAATATATACAGACACCCCAAGGGAACTCACTCTATATAAGAGATTTATTGATGATTTAATAATAATTTGGAATGGAGATAGAGACAAATTGGAAGCCTTTCTAACTAAGTTGAATGAAAATGATAAGAATATCCAGTTGGTGTGGAAGATAGATGAGAAATCTGTGGATTTTCTGGATTTGAATGTTCGTATAGAAGAGGACAAACTAGTCACTAAAACCTACTTCAAGAATGTCAATGCCAACAGTTATTTGTCCATAAATAGCTGTCATTTTAAACCGTGGCTATATAACATACCGAAAGGACAATTTATCCGGTTGAAACGTAATTGTACCAGAAATGAAGACTATATATCTCAGGCCCTGCTAATAGGGGAAAGATTCAGAGCTAAAGGATACAAAGACTCATGGATAAAAAATCAAATACAGCAGGTTGAGGAAATTGAGAGAACCCAAATGCTACAAAATAAACCTAAAAAGAAAACACAATTGGAAGCACCGGGGCTGATATTGGACTACAATATCCAACATAAGGATGTATCCAAAATTATTCAGCGTCACTAGCACATCTTTAAAAATGATAAAGATTTAGATAAGATTCTACCAGAACGCCCGAACATCATATATAAAAGAGCCCCCACTATCAAGGACCTCATTGTCAAATCAGTAATAGAACCACCAAAAAAAAACAACATTTATTTTTTTTTGATGGTAAAGGCTTTTACCCATGTAAAAATTGTTATGCCTGCCGTCATGCAAAAAAGTTTCAGGGTAAAAGAACCGAGTTTCTCCTGGATTTGGCCCTGGACCCTGATGGTCGTTATGTCATCATACATGCTAAAATATACTCTCTAACGTGGACCATTGTGGGTTTATGTTTGCCTCCTCCAGCTTCACTGCTAGTGCTCAACCAGATCACCGGCAAGATAGCTGAATTTGCATCTGATAACAATATTATATTGGGTGATTTCAATCTAGTCCCTGATCCAGATCTTGATAGACTGGCGTCTGCGGGGTATCACCATCCTGGGTTGACTGAGTGGGCAGACACGTATGGCCTGACTGATGTGTGGAGGTGGAGACACCCCCAGACCAGGGCATACACATGCCACTCGGCCTCTCACAGGACGTTCTCCCGAATAGACTTAGTCTTTGCGGGAAGTCCGGTCCTCCCACGGGTTACAGATATACGACTCCCTAGAGGAATCTCTGACCACGCGCCCCTGTTGTTGTCATTGGACCTTTCACTGGGCCCTGTAGACAAGATATGGAGGCTCTCGAGGTTTTGGATTTCAGACACGGCTGTAGACTCTCAATTCAGAACGGAGCTGCTTGACTTCTGGGTGGTAAATGTGGGCTCGGCTGACCCCACAGTTGTCTGGGATGCATTCAAGGCCACGACGAGGGGACATTACCAGACCATTATAGCCAGAGTCTGTGGGGAACGCAGGGCAGAGTTGGTAAGGGCTGAGAGAGAGGCGAGTAGCGTAGAGATTCTCTTTGTTCGTACCCGGGACCCTATAAACTACTCACATTTACAATTTATGACGTCGGAGGTGGTTCGTCGTACCTCTCTTTCACAGAAAAAAATGCTGGCTCAATCCCAATGGATTTTTGAGCAGGGGGAGCGAGTGGGCCATTTGTTGGCCTGGCTCTCCAGGGAACAGGCGGGGGGATGAGCATTTCCCACATCAGAGACCCCTCGGGACAGACAGTCCACACACCAGAAGAGATCAATAGCTGTTTCGCGGAATTCTACAAATCCCTCTACATGTCCAGGGCAGACTATAGGGAGGAGGATCTGGTGGCATACCTAGACAGTATTGATATCCCAACCCTTACGGTAACATATCGTGATGAGCTTGATGCCCCAATTACATCCTTGGAAATACTCCGGGCACTCAAATCAATGCAGATGGGGAAAACACCGTGACCTGATGGTATCCCTGTAGAATTTTACAAACAATACGCTGCAGAACTAGTAGACAAGCTTCAGGGCCTCTTCTCTGCATCGAAGCACCTCGAGAAACTCCCGGATACAATGAGTGAAGCGATCATAGTGGTGATCCCAAAGCCCGGGAAGGACCCTACTTTATGCTCCTCGTATCGCCCCATATCTCCCCTGAATGTGGATGCAAAGGTCCTGGCAAAAGTATTGGCCAATAGGATTAACCTTGTCATCACTGCACTGATCCACAGAGATCAAACAGGCTTCATGCTCGGGAGAGGTACTGACATCAACATTAGGCATCTTTATACTTATATAGACATGGGGAGTCCGGAGGAGTGGTGGCCTCACTCGACGCGGAGAAGGCTTTTGATTATGTTGAGTGGGGCTACTTATGGGAGGTGCTCTCGCATTTTGTGTTTGGCCCGGGCTTCACAAAATGGCTCTGCATGCTATATCATAGTCCTTCAGCCAGAATACACACCAATGGTTGTCTATCAGAGAAGTTTAAATTGTTTCGGGGTACGAGACAGGGGTGTCCCTTCTCCCGGGCTTATTTGCCTTGGCGATGGAGCCCCTGGCTATACTGTTGCGGGCTGACCCCGGGGTGAGGGGGCTTCAGGTGGGCCCAATCGAGGAGAAGATTTCGCTGTATGCGGATGACGCTCTGCTCTATTTGGCGGACGCGTCATCCTCCCTGCAGACTGCACTAGGTCTAATCAACCGATTTGGCGGGTACTCGGGGATCCGTATTAATTGGGATAAGTCGATACTGTTCCTGCTCCATCAGTCGACCCCTAGGATCCCACACGCGCAGCTTAAATGGGTAGAGGACTTCAAGTACCTAGGGATTAAGATTAGTGGTAAAGTCCAGGATTATATGGACGATAATCTGCGACCACTTATGACACAGCTAACGGCTAAGTGTGCTTCTTGGCGTTTCCTCCCACTGACCCCGGTTGGCAGAGTAAATCTGCTAAAAATGATTTACCTTCCCAAATAGTTATACTTTTTCTGCAACACACCCATCCATATCCCTAGGGCCTTTTTCCAAAGATTGTAGAGTCTGCTGATACACTTTGTGTGGGCTGGGAGGCCACCCAGGGTGGCCAAGCAGATCCTATATCTCCCATTATCCGGGGGGGGACTGGCACTACCGAACTTTCAAATTTATTACTGGGCAGCTGTTCTTGTTACGATTCGGTGGTGGTTCTCCCAGCCCGCACAAAATCCTGCTGTTACTCTCGAAGCAGCCATTTTGGGTTCTTTTGCAGCCCTGAGCAACCTTCCGTTTCGTGGACTTCGGGCTAGTCCGTCCATGACAACTCCGATGCGAACCACTGTAAGGGTCTGGCAGGAGGCCAGGAGGATATATGGGAAACCCAATCATATCTCACCTCATATGCCCCTATGGGGCAATCCCATGCTCCCTCACCTTCATAGTATACCAGACCCCTCTATCTGGGCAAAAAAAAACATATAGTTCAGGATGGTAGATTTAAGACTTTCCAGGCCCTGAGGCAATCATTTGCTATCCCATCCTCCTTCCAATTTAGATACTGGCAGCTAAAGCACGCTTTGGAAGCTCAGTTCCCTGCCCCCCTTATTTTGGAACCAGACTCCATTGAACGGCTCCTGATTTCTAGTGTGATGGGGAAGCCACTTTCAACGTTATATCTATATCTCACAGTAGAGTATGACACCAAACTAACCAAGACATGGGAAAAATGGAGGGTTGATATCCCTTCTCTGGATGAAGAGGAATGGAAGGAGTGTTTAATTTCCTACATTCCTTCCATGATAGCGGCGAAAGATAGGTTCATACAATTTAAGTTCCTACACAGAGCGTACTTTACCCCACAGAGACTGGCACGCATTTATGATCAAAGGGACCCCAATTGTCAGAGATGTAGGCAGGAAGTGGGCACCTTTTGGCACATGGTCTGGTCCTGTCCCAAACTTAGACCCTTTTGGTCAGCAGTGGCCTCCACATTGAGCGATGTCACAGGTTTGAATGTACCGGTCGACCCTCAGATACTATTGCTTAGCCATTTGGAGGATATTGAGGGAGACAGATATAGTAAACTGTGTCTTACCTTCGCATTATATTATGCTAGGCGTGAAATATTAATGGTATGGAAAAAGGCAGAGCCTCCTACTTTGGCATCATGGAAAAGGTCAGTGAACATGGTACTTCCCCTGTATAGATTGACATATGAAAGTAGGCAATGTCCAGGAAAGTTCGATAAGATCTGGTCCTCTTGGGTAGATGCCTCTGGGATCCCGGAATCCCCTCCCCCATAATTATTATGCTATGAAACTGGCTGGAGGACATCCTGTGTCTCTTTGACTACTCTCCCGTTCCCTGTTCCCTCTTGCCCCCCCTTGCCTTTCCTTCGCTCCCCTTCCCCCCCTCTTCCTCCCCCCCTTCCCTCCTCCCCTTCCCCCCCCCCCCTCCCCCTCCTTCCCCTTCCCTCCCCCCCTTCCTCTCCCTCCTTATCAGGTTGGATTGAAAATGGTTACTTATGTAAGTTTATCTATGATGCTATAATACTATAATGTATTAAGGTGTACTGTTAGGTGATGCTTCTGATATTTGCACAATTGGAATATCTGATAGGCAATGACTATAAGTTGAAGGTTGATTTTACTGTCATTTTCTTCTATAATTTGAATGCTTTAAATCATTCTGTAATGTAATGCTGATTTGTTTAATAAAAAATTTTCAGTTAAAAAAAAACAAAAAAACGAGTTTATAGCTACAAATACGGGTCAAACACATACTATTCATGACTTCATTAATTGCCATACGGAAGGAGTTGTATATGTGCTTCAATGCAGTTGCAATTTGCAATACGTTGGAAGAACCAATAGAGCATTAAAAGTGAGGATCCAAGAACATATATAAAATATACAAAGTGGTTTCCCGAAACACAATGTGCCGAAACACTTTGCATTGAAACACAATAAAGATCCCTCGCAACTCCAATTTTGGGGTATAGAAAAATACCAAAAAGCATGGAGAGGTAGTCATAAAATTAGAACAATCAGCCAAATGGAATCCAAATGGATATATACCATGCATACACTAATACTGGGGGAGATGAATGTAGAATTCGAGCTGAACTGTTTTTTAAGTAATTTTTAATACTAATACCATCCTTCACTGACATTGCGGAGACATATAGCTAGTTGATATACTTTTATAATTTTTTATTTGATATTTCAATCAGATGATGACTTCTCATTTTATGAAACACTTACCTAACTGATTTTTTTCTCATATTTTAGATTTTTATTATTTTATTAATTATTTTAACATTTTAAATATGTATTATATGTTCATCATTATGATGCATAGATGTATATATTCCTCTAAATATGACCCTGGAGTCCTGTGGAATAGACAATATTAATTATACTGTACAAATTTTATTAATATCAAAATTGATTGGATGACCCCACTTTTAAGAATACCATTTAGTATAATTATTTGTATTTTTATTCAGAAATATGAGCCTTCTCACTAAACGTACGATCTGTGACCATACCGATCTCCAATCTCATTAACAAGTCTATTATAACCATTAAGAATGTTTTTATATCATATTTTCACTTAACTCTGAAAAAAACGTCATTTATTAACCTTAATCCAACTAACGAAATACTTTAAAACACGCTGTTGGTCATATACCTACATTGCTGACACCAAACTAATAAAAAATGGCCGATCTGAACCTTACTATTGTAAACTAAGGAGAGACTATAATTTACCTCTATAATACACTTCAACAAAATGGCCGCGATGTTCACATATCGCCGACCTCTAGAAAATGGCCGCCAAATCACTTCTGGGAATTAAATAATAAAAGCTCTGCCCAATAAGCAGTCCGGTTCCCCAGATGAAGTTGTGTAGAACAACGTAGCGCGTAGGGATTGGCTGGGAAGACCTGCGATCGGAAGTGACGTGAGAAGGCGAGGAACAACGCCTAATTTGTTCCCTGTGTAATTTTAACTTTTATTGTGTAAGAGTCTATGCTATTAGATTTCAATAAATATGTTTTGGACCTGACATATTACACTATTGGAGGTTCTTTTCTCCCCCTTGCGTCCTCTCTTATACGGAGGTACCTCCCTGCACGATATGATTGGACCACACACCGCTGCACTCTGAAATTTCCACTGAAATTTCCCGGTATGCCAGTAGGCCAGTCCGGCCCTGCCCAGGGGACATGTATCAATGCAAAATTTTTTTTAAAAACGGACGTTTTTTCGGGAGCAGTGATTTTTTTAATGCTTAAAATGAAACAATAAAAATGAAATATTCCTTTAAATATCTTGCCTGGGGGTGTCTATAGTATGCCTGTAAAGTAGCACATTTTTCCTGTGTTTAGAACAGTACCACAGCAAAATGACATTTCTAAAGGAAAAATTGTCATTTAAAACTGATCACGGCTGTAATGAATTGTCGGGTCTCGGCAATATTGATAAAACTCATTGAAAAAAATGTGCACGGGTTCCCCCCCCCAGTCCATTACCAGGCCCTTTGGGTCTGGTATGAATATTAAGGGGAACCTGAACCAAAATTAGAAAAAAATAAAATTGCATAGGGCCCCCCCCAAAATCCATACCAGACCCTCCAGGTCTGGTATGGATTTTAAGGGAACCCTGCACCAATATTTAAAAAAAAATGGCTTAGAGGTCCCCCCCCAAAATCCATACCTGCCCCGTATCCAAGCATGCAATCTGGCAGGCTGCAGGAAAAGAGGGGGGGACGATAGAACGCCCCCCCTCCTGAACCGTACCAGGCCACATTCCCTCAACATGGGGAGGGTGCTTTGGAGTAGCCCCCCAAAGCACATTGTGCACATATTGATGGGGACAAGGGCCTCTTCCCCACAACCCATGCCCGGTGGTTGTGGGGTTATGTAGGCAGGGAGCTTATCGGAATCTGGAAGCCCCCTTTAACAAAGGGACCCCCAGATCCGGCCCCCCATGTGAATTGGTAACGGGGACATTGTACCTCTACCATTTCACAAAAAAAGTGTCAAAAATGGTAAAAAAGACAAGAGACAGCTTGGGACAAGTCCTTTATTAAAAAATAAATAAATAAAAACGTCCCACAATGTAAATTCACGCCACCGATGGACCGAAAAAAAAAAAAAAAAAGCTGCAACCATTCCACCTCCATGGGAGGCTCCTGCCAAGTGATGCTTCTTCTGGGTGACAGTTCTTATATAGCTCAGGGTGGGGCCACCCGGTGACGTTAAGGACTTGTCCATAGCTGTCTCTTGTTTTTTTTACCATTTTT
Organism: Aquarana catesbeiana; assembly: GCF_042186555.1. Classification (NCBI taxonomy): domain Eukaryota; kingdom Metazoa; phylum Chordata; class Amphibia; order Anura; family Ranidae; genus Aquarana; species Aquarana catesbeiana. The sequence goes on along the minus strand of NC_133328.1, from coordinate 355,159,278 downwards.
GACAATTTTTTTGTGAAATAGTAGGGGTACAATGTACCTGTTACCAATTCACATAGGTATTCACATAGGTAGGGGGCCAGGATCTGGGGTCCCCTTGTTAAAGGGGGCTTCCAGATTCCGATAAGCGCCCCGCCCACATACCCCCACAACCACTGGGCAAGGGTTTTGGGGATGAGGCCCTTGTCCCCATCAACATGGGGACAAGATGCTTTGGGGTCAGACCCCAAAGCACCCTCCCCATGTTGAGGGCATGTGGTCTGGTACGGTTCAGGAGGGGGTGCGCTCTCTCGTCCCCCCTTCTTTTCCTGCAGCCTGCTAGGTTGCATGCTCGGATAAGGGCCTGATATGGATTTTGGGCGGGTCATTTTTATTTTTTAATAAAGGACTTGTCCATATCTGTCTCTTTTTTTTTAAGGTTGTGTGCTCGGATAAGGGTCTGGTATGGATTTTGGGGGGATCCCTATGCCATTTTTTTTAAATTTTGGCGCAGGGTTCCTCTAAAAATCCATGTCTGGTATGGATTTTGGGGGGACCCCCACACCAATTTGGTGCAGGGTTCCCCTTAATTTTCATACCAGACCTTAAGGGCCTGGTATGGATTTTGGGGGGGCCCCCACACAATTTTTTTTAAAATTTTGGTTTTGGGTTCCCCTTAATATTCATACCAGACCCAAAGGGCCTGGTAATGGACTGGGGGGGAACCCATGCCCTTTTTTTCAATGAGTTTTATCTCAGGGTGGTATTCTAATGGTGGGCATTGCCACAGATCAAAATATTTTTTTCGTTCAGCCCACAGGCTGCATGAAAAAAAAGAACATTGCAATATATGCCCAACAAGGACCAGCAACGTACTGTTATGTTGCTGGACTTTGAGTGGTTATACCAGAATGATGCCTGCAGGTTTAGGTATAATCTTGGTTTAGTTCTTTTCAGCCAGCAGTCGGCTTTCATGTAAAAGCAATCCTAGTGGCTAATTAGCCAGTAGACTGCTTTTACAAGCAGTGGGGGGAAATGCCCCCCCCCCGTCGTCTTTCTCAGGCTTTCCTGTCCCACCGCGGAACCTGATAATGCAGCCGGTGGTTCCACCAGCTGACCATAGAGCTGATCAAAGATTAGAACAGCTCCAATCATCTCTATGGCCTAAGAAACTGGAAGCTACAAGCATTTCATGACTTTGGTTTCGCCGGATATAAACAGCGCCACTGGGAAATTGGGAAAGCATCTTATCACACCGATCCTGGTGTGGTCAGATGCTTGAGAGATCTAAAATTTAATAGACCCCTATTATTTTAAAAAAAGAGTACCAGTCACAAAAGAATGAAAGGAACAGTGTAAAAATAAAATAAAAAAAGCAAAATAAAAAAAAAAGCATCCCTGTCCCCCCATGCTCGCATGCAAAGGCGAACGCAAGCGTCGGTCTCATGTCATATGTAAACAGAAATTGCACCATGCATGTGAATGTCACATCAAGGGCAGTAATCTTACCAGTAAACTCCTCTGTAAATCTAAAGTGTTAACTTGTTAAGGCTTTTAAAGGCTTTTAAAAATGTATGTAGTTTGTCGCCACTGCAGGGTTGTGTGCAATTTTAAAGCATGTCGTGTATCATCTTTTATAATATACCAAACATTTGGGCAATATAGTGTATAGTGCATTAAAGTTAAAAAAAGTGTTTTTTTTCAAAAAAAATTGTGGGTTTTTTTTCGATTGAAAATTCTCTGTGCAAATACTGTGTAACACCCACCATTTTAATCTGTAGGGCCTTTGCTTTAAAAATATATAATGTTTTGGGGTTCAGAGTAATTTTCTAGCAAAAAAAAATATTTGCTCATGTAAACAAAAAGTGTCAGAAAGAGCTTTGTTTTCAAGTGGTTAGAAGAGTGGGTGATGTGTGGCATAAGCTACTAATGTTGTGCATAAAATGCCAGGACAGGTCAGCATAGCCCCAAATGACCCCTTTTTGGAAAGTAGAAAGCTATTTGTTGATAGGCATGTTGAGTCCATGGAATATTTTATATTTTGCCACAAGTTTCGGGAAAATGACAAATTTTTTTATTTTTTTATTTTTCACAAAGTTGTTACTAAATGATATATTGCTTAAACATGCCATGGGCATATGTGAAATTACACCCCAAAATACATTCTGCTGCTTATCCTGAGTATGTGTAGGATTTTTTGGGAGCCTAGGCATGTACAGGACCCCGAAAACCAAGTACCGCCTTCAGGCTTTCTAATGGCGTAAAATAGTGATTTCACTCCTTGCTACCTATCACAGTTTCGGAGGCCCTGAAATGTCAAGATAGCACAATACCCCCTCAAATGACCCCATTTTGGAAAGTAGACACCCCAAGCTATTTGCTGAGAGGCATGGTGAGTATTTTTCAGCTCTCATTTGTTTAGGAAAATGTTTTGGAAAATCAAGAAAAAAATGAAGTAAAGGAAATTTTTTTTTTCTTTTTTCAAATTTTAAAACTTTGTGACAAAAAGTGAGATCTGCAAAATACTCAACATGCCTCTCAGCAAATAGCTTGTGGTATCTACTATCCAAAATGGGGTCATTTGGGGGGGGGGGGGTTCTGGGCATTTCATGGCCTCCAAAACTGTGATAGGTAGTGAGGAGTGAAACAAAAATTTACACCCTTAGAAATCCTGAAAGCGGTGCTTGGTTTTCGGAGCCCTGTACGCGGATAGACTGCCAAAAAGTCCTACACATGTGGTACCCCCGTACTCAGAAGAAACAGCAGAATGTATTTTGGGGTGTAATTTTTACATATGCCCATGGCATGTTTGAGCAATATATCTTTTCAGTGACAACTTTGTGTAATTTTTTTTTTTTGTCATTTTTCAATCACTTGTGACAAAAAAATAAAATATTCAATGTGCTCAACAAGCCTCTCAGCAAATTCCTTGGGGTGTCTACTTTCCAAAATTTTGGGTGGGAGTTGTACTTCCCTGCCATTTTAGCACCTCAAGAAATGAGATAGGCAGTCATAAACTAAAAGCTGCGTAAATTCCAGAAAATGTACCCTACTTTGTAGACGCTATAACTTTTGCACAAACCAATAAATATACGCTTATTGAATTTTTTTTTACCTGAGACATGTGGCTGAATGCTTTTTGGCCTAAATGTATGACTAAAGTTGAGTTCACTGTATTTTTTTTTTAGCAAAAAGTAGAAAATATAATTTTCTTTCAAAATTTTTGGTCTTTTTTCGTCTATATTGTAAAAAATAAAAATCGCAGAGGTGATTACCACCAAAAGAAAGCTCTATTTGTGGGAAAAAAGGACGCAAATTTAGTTTGGGTACAGCATTGCATGACCACGCAATTACAAGTCAAAGCAGTGCAGTGCCAAATTGTAAAAAGTGCTCTGGTCAGGAAGGGGGTAACTCCTTCTGGGGCTGAAATGGTTAATACTCTGCTAGCACTGTTAACCACTTCAATACAGGGCGTTTGCACCCCCTTCCTGCCCAAGCCAATTTTAATTTTCAGCGCTGTCGCTATTTGAATGACAATTACACGGTCTTGCAAAACTGTACCCAAGTGACATTTTTATCACTTTTTCCCCACAAATAGAGCTTTCTTTTGGTGGTATTTAATTGCCTCTGTGGCTTTTATTTTTTGCGCTATAAACAAAAGAAGAGTTTCAAGTTTGAAAAAAAAACACAATATTTTTTACTTTTTGCTATAATTTTTTGCTATAATAAATATCCCAATTTAAAAAAAAAAACAAACAAATGCTTTCCTCATTTTAGGCCGTATTTAGGATGTATTCTTCTACATTATTTTGGTAAAAAAAATCACAATACGCGTATATTGATTGGTTTGCATAAAAGTTATAGTGTCTACAAAATAGGGGATAGTTTTATGGCATTGTTATTATTATTTCTTTTTTACTAGTAATGGTGGAGATCTGCATTTTTTATAGTGACTGCGACATTGCGGCGGACATATCGGACACTTTTGACACTATTTTGGGACCATTCACATTTATACAGCGATCAGTGATATACAAATGCATTGATTACTGTATAAATGTCAATGGCAGGGAAGGGGTTAACACTAGGGGGTGATCATGGGGTTAATTGTGTTACCTAGGGAGTGATTCTAACTGTAGGGGGAGGGGACTCACAAGAGCAGGAGGCCGATCGGTGTTCCTCTGTACTGGGAACACATGATCGGTCTCCTCTCACCTGACAGGACATGGATCTGTGTGTTTACACACACAGATCCACGGTCCTGCTCTGTTAACGGGCAATCGCGGGTGCCCGGTGGACAACGCGGCCACCGTGCACGTGCATTGGCTCCCGAGTAACGCAACGGGGGTGCGTGTGCCGCCACCGGTGCGCACGTGCCCCCCAGACGACGGCCGGGAAGAACAGGACGTCATGATGCCCGCCCAGGATGGGAGATCCCTCTTGCTGATGTTAAATGACTATGGTTGGGATGGGAAGTGGTTAATCAATATATTCATCTTTGTAACTGACACATTTTGCTGGAGAGTTTGTTCTTTTGAAAAACAACAAACTGGCTAGATCACCATATGAAAATAGAAGAAAGAAAGCCTAAAAAGAAAATCAATGCAGCCATCACATCTGCGCAAGCCGCCTCTTAAAGGGCAACGTACGGGTATGTTAATCTGCCTGTACGTGCCCTTCTGCTGCAGTATATCTGCGTGAGGCGGTCGGGAAGTGGTTAATAAATAATGCCCCACATGTAACAAACAGCTTGGTTGTCAAATCTTTGATTCACTTGACAAGTGTTTACCACTGGAAAGCAGTTTTATGCATTTCAGCCAAACTGCTTGTAGATTATAATTACCAAAATCTAACAACGTTATCATGCCAATAAGCTTTAAATATATATTGGCATTTTTTTCACATCTGCTGCAACTGTCTCAATTATCACACTATGAGGTGGATTTACTAAAGGCAGATAGACTGTGCGGATTGCAAGCTAAGATTAAGCTTTGACAATAAAACCTGGAGACTGGCTTCTACGCAAAGCTGGGCCAGATTTTGCACTCTCCAGTTTTATTAAATCAATCTCACTGTCTATTTGCCTTTAGTAAATCAACCCCTATATCTAGTTTCTGCTACTCCAACTCCAATTTACTCCAATTTAGATGTATATGGAACTTCTTCAAGTTTCCTGGATATAACAGTAAGTAAGATAGGATAGTCTAAAGGCTAAGTTCATTTTTGTTCACCTTTTCTTTTTTTTTTCTTTTTTTTTTATTCCAGCTCCACTATGTACCAATATAGCATTAATGTACTTCTTTTGCAAAAATAAAACAGCTTTCCATTTATTCTACACATTCGTACCTCACTGTCCTCATGGCTGTTTAATAACACTTTCCATTACTTCTGCCTCACTTCCTGGACAGACTTTAGGTCATGATACAGAAAGGAGTGGATTAGCTGAGGGTAGATGTAAAACAAAAGTAAAGTAAGGTGTTTTTAAACAGCCATGAAGACAGTGATGTATGTCTGTGTAGAATAAATTGAAAGCTGTTTCTTTTTGCAAAAGAAGTACATTAATGCTATATTGGTTCACAGAGGAGCTGAAATTTAGAAAAAAAAATGTGAACAAAAGCGAACTTAGCCTTTAAGCTATCCTATCTTACTTACTGTTATAATCAGGAAACTTGAAGAAGTTCCATATACATCTAAATATCTCTTATAGTGCATGAGGCCCTATGAGGCACTTGTGCATGAGGCTCCAGCATTTAGATGTGGGTGGAGGGTACAGGTGCACTGCACAACCCACTGCCAGCAGCTTGTCAAACTATATGAAAGGCTGATAGCTTCCAGGCTGGATAGTGCACTGAGTGGTACTTATGTTGTACATTTAGTTCAGTATGTGCTCAGGTATACTGGGCAATCTGTTTACATCCCAGGCATTTGTCCACTAGGACAGGCATATGGACTGGTTGTACAGTATGCCTGTACCTTTCACCAGCACCTAAATGCCAGAGCCTCATGCATCGGGGATAAATTCCCAGTGGGCATGGGGCCAAAAGAAAAAGCATAATTATAATAATCATTCCTTCCATGAATACTAGTACATATTTCATCATATTTAAAACAGTGCCAGATTGTATCCTAGCAGTAAACTGAGATGAAGGAAGTTACATGGAGAAAGTGACAATTCTGAAAAAAAAACATTTGCATTAAGAATAGTGGTGCTCCACCAGAGGCAAAACAAAGCTAATTCCTGTAGTAAGTAATAGGGTTGATTTACTAAAACTGTAGAATCTGATGCAGCTCTTCATAGAAACCAATCAGCTTCCAGTTTATTTTTTGTCAAACAGTAAAATCACTCTGTATATGCAGTAAAGCATGTTTGTTATACTCACTGTAGAACTTAAGGAGTAATCCTCCACATCGGGTAAAAAGGCTGTTTGATCTTGTTTTCTCTGATCCTCCCCTTCTTTTACTGTGTCAAATCCATCTGCTGATAGCACAGAGCCTTAGGAGGCACTCTGCACATGCTCAGTTCGGTGTGTATTGCTGGAGAGTTTTTTTTTTTTTTAGGAGGGTTATGTGTTCAGCACAGGGCCAATTAGCACTGTCCAGACAGAGGATTGGGGGCAGGGGCGGACTAAAAACTTATTGGGCCCCCACGCAATTGGAGATCATGGGTCTTCCAGGTTTAAAGATGGCTGCCATTTGGCAGTCATCTTTATGATTCAACATTAATGTGGCAGGCCCAAGTGGAGGGGCACCAAGCTCAGCGACATGCAGAGTGGCAGGAGACATAAAGCTGACGACCCAATAAAGGTAACAGGAGGCAGTGTCACCTTAAAGAGGAAGTAAACCCTGTTTTTTTTAACATTATCATTTTACTATATGTGTACATGCCTTGCACCTTTAAACGTGATTAAAATCCGCTTTGCAAATACCTTTTTTTACTTTCATAAAAGATCTCTTCTTCCAGAAATCGGCAGCTACATCTTTACTGTTGATCTATGTCTCTTGTGTGGATGTTATTTCCTTCCTTTCTTTGTCCCCCTGCCTAAATCTCACGGATGCGCAATTGCAATTGCGATTGCATCTAAAATTTTGTATTGCTTTCATAGAAAAAACATTGCTTTACACTTCCTAAGTAACTTTTACTAATGTGGCTTGACTATGGCTCTTAGAATAGCTGCAGCTGCTTGCTCTGTTTGCTCATCCCTGGTTCACTCCCCCTGTGTGAAGTCTAGTACAGTCACAAGGGGAAAACCAGGAAGAGAAAGGCACAAATCGTGATCCTTCAGTGCTGTGCCATTTACAGGGGAAAGAAATGACGTGGCATGCTGAGAATACAGAAAAGGCACACGTGTGCCATGAAAGAACGGATGGACTGGGCAAGCGCGGCTGACGTCACTAAAGAATGCAGGATGGTTTCTACGGCAACAGTAACAGTGAGTGAATTTTTACAGGCAGCGATCAGCTGCCTGTTCTATAGAGATTAGATTGAGCTGAAGTGGAGGGTTTACAACCACTTTAACAACATTATGGGCCCCTGGGCAATGTAATGCACTGGAGCCCCTACCAGGCAAATGGTGACCTGCGGAATGCACAGCATAGTGGGTGTTTTTGTTCATTTTGTTCACAAGGCTGTTGGGGGGGTTGGGGATGCCTTTGGTGGCCCCTGAAGTCTCACTTTTGAGATAGAGAAAGGGACTGAGGACACGTTCAGTATGTATAGGAGAGGAGTGTGGAGGGTATGACAGTGATCAGTACGTACAGGAGAGGAATGTGGAGGGTGTGGCAGTGGGCATTATGTACAGGAGAGGAGTGTGAAGGGTATGACAGTGAGCAGTATGTACAGAAGAGGAGTGTGGAGTATATGACAGTGAGCAGTATGTACAGGAAAAGAGTGTGAAGGGTATTACAGGGGGCAGTATGTACAGGAGAGGAGTGTGGAAGGTATGACAGTGAGCAGTATGTACAGGAGAGGAGTGTGGAGGATATGGCAGTGAGCAGTATGTACAGGAGAGGAGTGTGGAGTATATGACAGTGAGCAGTATGTACAGGAAAGAAGTGTGGAGGGTATGACAGTGAGCAGTATGTAGGGGGGGAGTGTGGACATAAGACAGTGAGCAGTATGTACAGGAAAGGAGATTCTGAATAGGGATGGGCAAACGGTTCAGCCCAAGCATAAAAATCAAAAGTTCTCATTTTAAAGGCTTATATGCAAGTTATTGTCATAAAAAGTGTTTGGGGACAAAACGTCACGAGGCATTTATGCCGCCGGGTGGCCCCGCCCTCAGCTATATAAGAGCTGTCACCAAGAAGAAGCGTCACTCGGCGGGAGCCTCCCATGGAGGCAGAGCTGTTGCGTTTTTATTCTTTTTTCGGCTCGTCAGGCGGCATGATAGAAGATGAATGGACATCGCGGGACATTTTAATTTTTTTATCTTTTAATAAAGGACTTGTCCCTAAGTGTCTCCTGTCTTTTTTACCATCTTTGACACTTTTTTGTGAAATAATAGGGGTACAATGTACCTGTTACCAATTCACATGGGGGAGGGGCGGGATCTGGGGGTCCCTTTGTTAAAGGGGGCTTCCAGATTTCAATAAGCCCCCCACCCGCATACCCCAACAACCACCAGGCAAGGGTTGTGGGGATGAGGCCCTTGTCCCCATCAACATGGGGACAAGGTGCTTTGGGGGGGCAACTGCAAAGCACCCTCCTCATGTTGAGGGTATGTGGCCTGGTACGGTTCAGGAGGGGGGCGCTCTCTCGCCCCCCCCTTTTCCTGCAGCCTGCCAGATTGCATGCTTGGATACGGGGCAGGTATGGATTTTGGGGGGGAACTCTAAGCCATTTTTTTTTAAATATTGGTGCAGGGTTCCCTTAAAATCCATACCAGACCTGGAGGGTCTGGTATGGATTTTGGGGGGGGCCCTATGCAATTTTATTTTTTTCTAATTTTGGTTCAGGTTCCCCTTAATATTCATACCAGACCCAAAGGGCCTGGTAATGGACTGGGGGGGGGAACCCGTGCACATTTTTTTCAATGAGTTTTATCAATATTGCCGAGACCCGACAATTCATTACAGCCGTGATCAGTTTTAAATGACAATTTTTCCTTTAGAAATGTCATTGGATAGGGGTCTGGTATGGATTTTGGGGGGACTCCTATGCCATTTTTAAAAAAAATTTGGTGCAGGGTTCCCCTTTAAATCCATACCAGACCTGAAGGGTCTGGTATGGATTTTGGGGGGGACCCCTACGCCAATTTTTTTTTTAACTTGGCGCAGGTTTCCCCTTAATTTCCATACCGGACCTTAAGGACCTGGTATGGATTTTGGGGGGAGACCAACGCAATTTTTAAAAAAAATTTTAGTTCAGGGTTTCCCTTAAAGGGGTTGTAAAGGTAAAAGTTTTTTCACCATTCTATGCATTAAGGTGAAAAAACATCCGGCAATACCGCCCCCCCGTTTTACTTACTTGCCCCCTTGAAAGTCCCGCGCTCGCCCCCGACATCCTCTTCGCCGCTCAGCCTGGCCCTTGATTGGCTAGAGTGGATGGATTGAAAGCATCCATTGGCTCGCGCTGCTGTCAAACACATCCAATGAAACGGCGCGCCGGGGGGCAGGGCCGAGTGATACAGTGAGTGGCTATGGCCGCTGGCTATATCACGGGAGCGCACCCGCAAGCACTCAACACCATGCGAGGGAGCTCGCATAAAGGTGTGGAATCCTTGCGGGGGGAAGCCGAGACAGCCGCCGAGGGACCAAAGAAGATCAGGTTCGGGGCCACTCTGTGCAAAACAAGCTGCACAGTGGAGGTAAGTATAACATGTTTGTTATTTAAAAAAAAAAAATATATATCCTTAGTGATCCTTTAATATTCATACTTTAATATTCATACCAGACCCAAAGGGCCTGGTAATGGACTGGGGGGAACCCATATTTTCAATGAGTTTTATCTATATTGCCGAGACCTGACAATTCATTACAGCCGCAATCAGTTTTAAATGACTTTTTTCCTTTAGAAATGTAATTTTGCTGTGGTATTGTTCTAAACACGAGAAAACTGCGCCACTTTACAGGCATACTATAGACATCCCCCAGGCACAATATTTAAAGGAATATTTCATTTTTATTGTTTAACTTTAAGCATTATTAAAATCACTGCTCCCGAAAAAAACACAGTTTTTAAAACTTTTTTTGCATTGATACATGTCCCCTGGAGCAGGACCCGGGTCTCCAAACACTTTTTATGACAATAACTTGCATATAAGCCTTTAAAATTAGCACTTTTGATTTTTCATGTTCGTGTCTTATAGACTTTAACGGTGTTCGTTTGTTCATCTGAATTTTTTGCCGGTTCGGATGTTCTGGTGCGAACCGAAGCGGGGGTGTTTGGCTCATCCTTAATTCTGAATACATACACCGCTGGCGCAGTGTATGTATTTAGAAGCAATTACACTGTTGATGTCCTCACAGTGGCAAGTATGTTCATGGGGCCCCGTCCTGACCCTGGGCCCTCGGGCAGTGCCTGGCTGCCCAAAAGGTCAGCCTGCCCTTGATCGGGGGTCATGCAGCCTTATAGGATGGTCAGAGGAGAATGAAAACTCCTCCTACAAGCTTTAACCAGACACTGATAGAATTCACAAGACTGCTATATACTGCTGACAAGAAAAGGTATTTAGCAGTTTATAGTTATGAAAATAAGTGCATTTCCATGTTCTGTGTACTGTGGGAGACGAAATATTGTGAATTCAGGCTCCTGGGTTTAGTAACACTTTAAACAATGTACAGTTAGAAGATAATTGACTATCATGCACATCTGCACCGACCAGATATTGCACTTTCCAGTTTTAGTAAATCAACCCCAGTGTTTGTTGCTCCTGCTATCTAAAATATCTTTGTTAACCGAAGATAGAAACATTTACAAAAATTAAGTGGGAACTGCAAAAGGGAGGTTTTGTAACATAAATTCCTTTCTGAGCTGGCTTATGGATAGCTGCATAAGTACACTTTTCTTACAACCCCCCCAAGCTACTGCAGAAGGCAATGCTATCATGGAGAGGTAGGTATGTATCAGGGTGAGGCTTATCTCTATGTAATATAAACTCAGAGGGCTGGGGAAAGGGGGAGGGGGCTCTGCATTTTTTTAAATGTTTTATTAAGCATGTTAAAAACCCAGACAATATAAAGTGAGCATACCATATCATAATGCTTAAGCAGAGCTGCAGCTACAATGTAATCCAGTGATCATAGGCAAGAGAGGATGGGGAAGGCTCCTGTGAGGCTAGAACAATGCAAGGTTCCTTAGCACTGTCACATGTGCTGATGTTTTCCACTCTAATCAAAATTAATGTATGCTAAATGTACAATTTTACTGATTGCTTTACCACAATAAATTGTGCTAATTAATCCCTGGCAGACAGCCAAAGTATAGGTCTGCTTTAAGAATAGAGAATAGGTATAATTTACTGGACGTTGTGTTTTGATCTCTTGCAATAAGCAAAAATTGCACTTTTCATATCAGGTTTTCTTGTTTTTTCATATGTTTGATTTGCTCCTGTTTTCTTGTTTTAAAAAAAACGGCATCCCCCAATGTCTATTGGTTGCTATCAACTTTAAAGGTCTCCCAATCTTATTGTATCAACTAATTTCAGTTTATTTTCCCATATTATTTATTATCTGATTGAATTACTTAATGTTGACTTTTAATTAATGTAACCTTAGTGAAGCAGATCCCCAACCAAAACTTTTTTTAATTTTGGGTGGACTTCTTTCAGTCCACTATCAGGTTTTAAGGATGTATGTGTCCCTAACTTTCAGTCCTGGTGACATCACCCACAGTAACAGGAAGTGAGGGAAAATGAAACATTATACAGTTGCCATAGTTAAGAGACAAATCTTCCAAATGAGACAATGGCGGGCATTATCCTATTTAGAGATATAGTTCCTTATTTCCATTCTTGTTTTTGGGACAACATGTTGAGCAGTTTTCCCTGCTTGAACATTGTCAGCAATAAAAAGCTGATAAAAAAAGCTGATAAATAATTTCTCTTAATTTCTTGTGACATCTTCACCTGTTGCCCATAGCAAACAGGTATTAAATGTGGTTTTGTAACATATAGCATGGCCACCTTAACACAGTTTCTGTGAAACCAAACAGAATGCGCACAATATTTAAGCATTAAAGAATTGTTGTGCATTCCAGATCTGATCTAGTAATAAAAGTGAAGTGCATGCTTTAAACAATGTACTGATGTTGTTTTGTTAGAACTCGGCTAAAAATAATATCTTTTGTATGAGCTGAGACTTCAGCTGTGCACTCTTTCCAGATGGACAAAGTTAATCTCCCTCTGCTACCTTCACTGATCACCCTTTGCTATTTCCACTGCACGCTCATGGCCCTAGATGGAAATAATTCAGCACATCTGGTAACTCTTCTGCACACTCTGCCCCCACCAACTGTCAATACATCTATTAAGTGCTAAAAATGATGCTATGTAAATTCTGGGAACAATGGATTGAGCATGGCTAGTTGAGCTCTTCTTCTTTGGTGCCAGATAATTTAACAGCCCAAAACAAAATGTCAAGCTACTATATTTTGTTTCTGACTACTTTATACATAGCTTAAGTTGAACCTGTGCTTTGCCCATGCAGGCAAAAGGAATGTGTTTACCTACAGTAAATACTCTCCCCCACTGCTTATACCTTCATTATATTTGCTCCATTGCTATCCAGTGCTTATTGTAGAGCCATGAAAAAAAAGCATTGGGGGCATGGCGTGGGGTGTGCAACGAGGATGGCTGCACACTGAAGGAGCTCCTCAGCTATTGCGGCTCTCTGCAGGTTCTTTCTACCTTCCAGACCCCACAAAATGGGTGGAGTGACCCGTCACACTCCCCACGCATGGCAGCAGAGATCATCCATCTCCTCGGCAGCGAGAAATATCTCGGACATCTTACATTCCCAGCTCTCCTCCCACAGCAGCATGTCAGGAGACAAGATGACGTGAGTGCACAGGGACGAAGAAAACAGTGAGGGATCATTGTCTGCCTCAGAAGACCTGGTAAGAGAGGATTCCACAGCTGATCTGCCACTTACTTTTGCTGCTATGACACTTATCACAGCGGATATTAAATCTACCTTCTCTGCAGCCATAACTGTATAATGCTGGTAAAGCGCCCTTGTTTATCTCCAAGTAACACAGACAGACTCTGGTATCACGTTGAACTTAGCAAAATCCTGTCTACCATGATATGCTGCTTTTATTTATAGTGTAAACATGAATAACAAAAGAAGGTGGTGGCTTCAGAATCAGCCAATCAGACACTTGTATTCTATCAAAAGAACCATTCACACACATGTATATATATTCAAATAGAATTCCAGTAGTGACGTGTGCAGATGGCCGTGTGCAGAGCCATGTGCACTTGAAATTGCACTGAAAGTGCACTTGGAAGTGCAGTCGCTGTAAATCTGAGGGGAAGATCTGAAATGAGGGGAAGCTCTGCTGATTTTATTATCCAATCATGTGCAAGCTAAAATGCTGTTTTTTATTTTCCTTGCATGTCCCCATCAGATCTACAGTGACTGCAATTCCAAGTGCACTTTCAGTGCAATTTCAAGTGCACTTTGCACTTGTAGTTTGCACTTGTAGTGCAAAGTGGATTTGCCTTGTGTAAATAACCCCCAAAATGTATCACAATTTGAACACTACTTACATGGCTCTAAACATGATTGGGTGCACAACAGATCTGCCATATCCACGGGAAGGTTTCCGCAGCCAATGGTCTTACACCAATGTCTGTATGTGCGAATACGCTTGCATGAGCGTATTACAGCAAGACTGACACTGGGGGACATCTGACAACATACATTAATAAAAATTTCCACAACAGAGGTTATAATTTCCTTAGATTATAAGTACAGTATATAAAATTCTTGATGCCAACTTACCTTAGAGTTGCAATGACTTTGGCGCACATTTGGACAGAAGAGTATAATTTAAACACTACAATTTTCCATGAGATCCGCAATGACCTCTGTTGTACTAAAGGTTACATTTGCTTTTTTTAGGGTTTCTCCATGTTTACCTAATTATTTGTCTTTTCAGTGGAACTATATTGTCCTGTTACACCACCCTGAAGGTAGAAAGAAAATCATTATGTGTTTTTATTGTTTAAGCATTTAAGAGAGCCGCAAGCATGTATGCTCCGGTCCAGATATACAGTATTGTTTTTGAGCTTCTTTTTTAGTATTGCTAGTCACACAGATAACAAATATCCCACTACCCCCCACAACAAAAAAAATTGTATTCAAATTGATCAGTCTACAATTTCTTGCCTTTATAACAAAGTTACTCAAGACAGATTCCCCCTTCATCTTGCTTCTTAAGCTCATTCTAAGGGGCGACTGCCCCTTTTATTCTACTATTGTTTATCTCTTTCCTTTCTTCTTCTTCTTTTGCTTCTAAACTTCTTAAACCAAAAGCAGGTTCAGTCTTCATTTCTGTTTGTTCACAGTGAAACAACGAGCATGGCATACAGTGCTTTAGGCAAACACCCTATGGTGATATCACGCAACATACAAGGGCTAAATATTCCTGAAAAAAGGACGATCCCACTGAGAGAATTAAAAAAGAGTAAGGCACACTTTATCTTCCTATAAGAAGCACACTTTAAAGCTGGACAGATCCGCAAACTTAGCTCCCCCTTTTTTGCAGTAACTTATCATGATAAAAATCCTAATTCTAAGACAAAGGGCATCATGACCATACGTCATGACCATGACTCATACGCAAAGAGGCTCCTTTTACCGCGACACAGCAACTGGCAGACCCTGGCAGATCCATTACAAGATACCTCTTCAGGAAAATCCAGTGTTAAATACAAGACTTTAAAGAGTCTCAAAACATTACTACACTCGCTTATAGTTGTAGGCTTCTAGCACTCCTTGCACCCGATAGTTAGAGATTATATGCACTATTCCACACCACATAAACATTATTCCAATTTCTCTCACACTAAACTGCCCTGTGTCAAGACCTAAAGCCTTTAACTGGAGACTCAATGTGTCGCTTCTCACTGATCCTTCCACACATGACCTGATAGCTCAGCATATAACATCCTACTTTCACCTCAACACTACAGAAGATGTCTCCCCAACGATAAGATGGGAATCTCACAAAAGTGTAATAAGAGGGGAATTCATTAAAATAGGTGCATGGCATAAAAGAGAGAGGTAAGTGAAAATATTAGAACTATCAAACAAAATTGCTAAACTAGAATCAGTACATAAAGAGTCCCTGTCCAAACAGACAGCGACAGAATTACGTAGTGACTTGCAACGGCTTCTTGACTTCACAGCTAAATGATTGCTGTTCCTCAAAAATGGAATTATTATGTGTCTGGAGACAAAGTGGCAAATTTTTGGCTAAAGCCTTAAGATAGGATAAAGTCTCAACTAATATAGCTGGTATTATAAACAAACAGGGGGTGATAGAACATGCTACTGAAAAAAATTGCAGCTTAGATTCACAGTTTTTATACCAAGCTGTACAATTTGCCACCACAGCATAAACATAAAGGGCTAATCGGTGACAGGGCACCTATAGTTAAAAACTTAACTCAGAGCCAACTTCCTCTCTTGAAACAGGTTGACTCTCAAAAATTGAAGAGACCTATTCAGGAGGAAGAATTACTTCAGGCAATTAAAGACCTGAAACCTGGCAAGAGTCAAGGCCCTGATGGGTTCTCTTTGCAGTACTACAAGACATTCACAGATCTACTCAAGACACCACTTCTACAGGCTCTTAATTCTTTGACAGAAACAGATACTATATACATGGCATTTTTACAAGCCCACATTATGGTTTTCCCTAAACCTAATAAAGATCCAACAGATTGCGCCAATTACAGGCCAATATCGCTACTCAACTTTAAAATTACTAGCTAAGATTATATCAACATGTCTTCGACCATCACTTCGACCAGAACCTGGAACATAAGTTCTGATCAAGCAGGGTTTATGCCAGGTAGGGAAGCCAAGAATAATGTCATCAAGGACCTAAACTCAATCCATCATACCCAAAAGTTTGAGGGTCTATCTAATGATGCGGAGAAGGCCTTCGACCGAGTAGTTTGGGACTTTATGATGGCAACATGTAAAAACATAGACTTTGCACAGAAAATTTTAGGATGGGTAGTGACATTATATAGAGGGTCTTTGGCCAACATAAGAATCAAGGGCTCCCTATCAGATACAGTCCACATACAGAATGGCATGAAACATGGCTGCCCCTTATCGCCTCTCCTATTCATTTTAACATTGGAACCCTTCCTTAGATCTGTCAATGCAGACTCATCCATCCAAGGCCTCAAGGTGGGTAACAAAACTTACAAAACAGCTGCTTATGCTGATAACATGTTGTTTTTTTTTAACCTACCCACACACTACAATACCAAACTTTATGAGAGATTTTGACATCTATGGTTATGTTTCAAACCTAGAAATCAATTATTCCAAATTAGAAGCTTTAAATCTTACCTTACCACAAGAGACAATAGTTTTGCTAAAAGTAAACTGTCATTTCAAGTGAGAACCTCAAGACCTAAAATATCTGGGTGTCTGGTTGACTCTTTCATTTAGCGCATTGTTTGAAAATCAATTGATAAGGATCTGACGTCCTGGAAGAAGACATTTTTTTCATGGTTTGGCCATGCCGCCATTTTTAAAATGTCAATCCTTCCTAAGTTACTATATCTACTTCATGCTTCACCAATTACTATTCCAAACAGCTTTTTCCGCAAGTAAAGATCCTTACGAATCCAATGTGTGTGGGCATACAAACCACTAAGAAATAGACACCAACTAATCACAAGACCTAAGGCATTTGGTGGGATGGGACTACCAGATTTCCAAAAATACTATTTTGCAACACAGATAACCAGAAATATAGATTGACACTGTCATAGTTCTAGCAAAGACTGGGTCCAATTTGAGTCTGATGTTGCTGCTATGAAAGTGCAGCTTTCTCCCTTGATCCCCTGGTCCTCCTGTCTAGCTCAGTTAAAGATTCACCCTCTAATTGGGACCATACTATGGATCTTCCACAGGATAGCAGTACAGTATAAGATCTCTAGAACACCTGGCCCCTTAACACCCTTGATAGAAAATCCAGAATTTCTGACTGGTTCAGATAATCCTTGGTTCACCAGAATCCTTGTGGATAAACCTGTGACAGCTACACAGTTTTTCACCAAAGGAGAATTCAAGCTGACGACCAAGCTCACTTTAGGCAAATCTCAACCACCTCCAACTTTTTGGACCTACTTACAAATACATAACTAGCTCACATATTCACGTTGGAAACAATCCTTTAGTAGAATACTTACAATGCTAGAACAGACATGCCTGGTGTGACGGTATGTGAGGTTAGATACACGATAATGGGTACATTTCGCCTCGTATTCGTTCCATTGTAAGGGACTGAACTGGAATCCGGCCCGGTTTTTCCAGCCTCTGTGACAGGCTGGGTTCTGGTCCGGATGTTCAGGTCCGCTGGAGTCCACAGTCAGCTGTACTTTAAATATCCAGGAAGAGAGCACAGCAGGTCACTCTGGTTTTGAGACTCAGGAAGGAAGCTGAGTGAGAGCAGCCCTGGGTGTTGCACTAAAAGCTTTGCTTTTCCGCATGTTTTGTCGGTGACCAGCCCCGCACTGTATAGAGAGGAGACTATTTGTTTAGTTAGCGCCAGACGGCGAGGATTTAATTTACTGTTTGTTTTTATTTTGCAAACCTCCTGCAAATAAGCCTGACATCTGCAAGATTTTTAAGAAAGTGCCCGTTTGCTGAATGTCATTCTGAAAAGGTGATCCCCACGAGCTAATTTCCCCACACTGGCTTGTAAAGAGTATAAAAAGGCAACCTCAATTTGATACTCTTGGCTTCAGCAAACTCACTCTTTGTGAGGGGACAGGTTTAAGGAAAGGTGGGAGGCTATGTTGAAATTTCTGAACATCAATGGAGTAAAGCCTGCATCCTAGCACACAAATGCTCAATCAGTATGAGATTTCAAGTGAATGCATACAAGCTTCTCACACAATGGTATGTTCCTCCAGACAAGATCAAAATCTGTTTCCTCTTTCATCTGACTTGTGCTTGAGATGTGGCCAATCTGTGGGACCGCTGTTCCACATTTGAGGGCAGTGTCCTAGGATCTTGACTTTCTGGTCTCGGATCTGTGATCTCATCTACAAAATCACAGGTAAATTGTTACATAAAGTTATCCCCTGAATACTGCCTCCTACACATCTCAGATCTACCTCTCCGCAAATACAAATGTTCACTGGTGAGACATTTGCTAAATGCAGCTAGGTCCCTGATCCCTTATTACTGGAAAACAACTTACATTCCAATGGTCAAAGATTGGCTCTATGAAGTTAACACTTTATATGACATGGAAGAATCCATTGCCATAGCTGCTGATATCACTACAAGCTTTCACAAGACCTGGGGAGATTGGTATTCTTTTAGGTACTCAACAGACTATGAGCTCATAGCCTCATATTCCAGTCTAAAGTATCACCAAGATTCCCCCAGGTGGTAAAGTTCTGGCTCTTCCATTGTTCAAACACTGCAGGAACCCTGTTTAAGAACATTTGGATATTTAGAAATGTATTTCTTTTCCATATAATACATGTAAATGTTAATCACCATTATACGGTAACTGCTATGCAACCGATTTTACTGTGAATACTAATATCTTGCCCTTCCTAATATTCTACTATGTATTATTATTTATTTTTTCTGTACTTAAACTACAGCTAATTTCATACTCATTGTAACGTGCAAGTGCACGTAAGCTGCAAGTGCACGTGGGCGACAAGTACCTGTGTATTGTCTTGTTGAGTACCTGTGTATTGTATTGTTGAGTATTAGTGTCAGGAAGCTAGTTGTTAGGTAATTTGGACAGGGTATAATCCCCAATCCTCATAAATTAGTAGGTACGATGCCCGGTGTGTGTGGAGATGCGACTCGGTGTACATCTTGCGGCATGTATGCTTTCCTTGATCATCTGATAGAGGGCGAATACTGCTGTGCAAAATGTAAGCACATTGTTTCCCTGGAAGCCCAGGTTCTGAATCTAGGGAAACAACTGTCAGCACTGAAAAGACCCTCCATACTAAAGGAGAGCTGGGAACGTACCTGGCAGGTGCCGCCAGGAGCCAGCACAGAGGTAAAGACAAAGAGGTGCAGGCACTAGAAACGAGTAGTTTGGTGACAGTCAGGAAGGATAGAGGGGGAAGTGCCAGGGAGGCTGATCCTGGGCTGGAGCATCCCAATAAGTACGCTGCATTGAGTGACATTGGTGAAACCAGTCAGGGACCCACACTGCTGGAGCTGAGGGACTCTCCTAGCTGCCAGGGGAAGAAATCCTCCAGTGAGAGTGGGGGGGAAGTGAAGGGAAAGGATAGACAGAGTCTGGTGGTAGGGGACTCAATTCTTAGAAGGACAGAGAGGGCAATCTGTGACAAAGTATATAAATAGAAAGTGCTGCGCAAATAAAGTTCATAGACAACTAATAAAATTGTAGTGTGGTAGCAGTATAGAAGAGCAGGAACCACCGGTGACAATAAATATCTGAATGGTGACTTTATCCCTCCACCGCTCTTAGATGGCCCCTCACCTCAGATATTCGACCTGAAACAGGTCACACCGCTTATAGGATTGAATGGATAAATCTGTAAGATACTCCTTCACTTCCTTCAGCTCACAATGCAGTCATTAGATGTGGTGGCTGCATTCATTTTTATTTCTTCATTACTTCATTTTCAGGAAGTATAGAAAACACCTGCTGATCCTGCCAATAATGCAGTGTCTTTGTCACTTCCTGTGAGCTGAGTGCCTCGAAAAAATGTCTTCCGCTGAGAGCTCACGCATGCCATCTGTGACAAAGACCTGAAGCACCGAACTGTATGCATTCTACCGGGTGCTCGGGTTCAGCACATCATGGATCTGGTGGACAGATTACTGGAAGGGGCTGGGGAAGACCTGGCTGTCATGGTGCATGTTGGCACCAATGACAAAGTCAGAGGCAGATGGAGTGTCCTAAAGAGCAAATTTAGGGACTTAGGAGCTAAATTGAGGAAAAGGACCTCCAAGGAAGTATTCTCAGGAATACTAACGGTACCTCGAACCACACTAGAAAGGCACAGAGAGATTATGGAAATAAACAAGTGTCTGAGGAGCTGGTGTAGTAAGGATGGGTTTGGGTTCCTGGAGAACTGGGCCGACTTCTCAGTCAGCCACTAGCTCTATAGAAGGGACGGACTGCACCTAAATGAGGAGGGTGCAGATCTGCTGGGAGTGAAGATAGCTGAAAAGTTAGAGGGATTTTTAAACTAGGCGACGGGGGGAGGTAGAGATAATCAGCAATGAACATATTCCAGAGGGTAGTATTGGGGGCATTAGTGGTAGGTTGACTAAAGCACATAAACCCGAGGTAAGTATGGTAACAAGTCCTATTTGCAACCTCAGGACACCTAATAAGAGGACAGTATGCGACCAGTCTAAACTACATGGCATAGTCACCAATGCCAGGAGCCTGGCGGACAAGATGGGTGAACTAGAGATACTGTTGAATGAGGAGGATTTAGATTTTGTGGGAATTTCAGAGACCTGGTTCAACAGCTCTCATGATTGGCTGGCAACGATTCAAGGGTATTCCCTTTATTGCAGGGATAGAGAGGGTAAAAAAGGGGGAGGGGTATACCTATATATCAAGAATAATGTATGTGAGAGATGACATCAATAAGGGAGCTAGGGAGGATATGGAATCCTTATGGGTAGAGCTCCAAAGGGATGAAGCTAAGGGGAAAATAATACTGGGAGTATGCTATAGGCCCCCTAACCTGAGGGAGGAGGGGGAGACGGACCTCCTATAACAATTTGGATTAGCAGCAAGGATGGGAAGTGTTATCATAATGGGGGATTTTAATCATCCAGACATAGACTGGGCGGAGGGAACCATGCATTCACCAGTTCCTAAATGTCTTGCAGGGCAATTTCATGGGTCAGATGGTAGACGCACCAACTAGAAACAAGGCATTACTAGATCTACTGTTTACCAACAATACTGACCTGATTACAGATGTGGAAATACGGGGCAATTTAGGAAACAGCGATCATAAGTCAATTGGCTTCAGTATAAATCGCACAAATAGGAAAAACAAGGGGAACACAAAGACACTGAATTTCAAAGGAGTCAAATTCTCTAAATTATGAACCTTGCTAGAATATATAAATTGGGATAAAATCTTAGAAACAAATAACACAGAGGAGAGATGGGTTTGCTTTAAGAGCATATAAAAAAGGGCATTAGCAAGTGCATCCCATTGGAAAAAAAACTTAAAAGAGCGAAAAAAGTCCTGGATGGCTAAACTCCAATGTAAAAAGGCTGAGAGATCATCATCAGCATTCAGACTTTACAAAGAATGCAACAAGATATATAAGGGTGCAATTAGGGTGGCTAAGATAGAACACTAAAGACACATAGCGGAGGAGAGCAAAAAAATTCCAATAAATTCTTTAAGTATATACTGTAAACAGTAAAAAAGGGAGGACAGACCATATTGGCCCCATAAAGAATGAGGAAGGACATCTGGTTACAAAGGATGGCGACGGTATTGATTTTTTTCTTCTCCTCAGTCTTCATGAGTGAATTGGGGGGCTTCAGTAAAAAAAACTGCAGTGTTTGTCCCCATGACACATCACAGGAAGCACCCTCCTGGCTAAAAGAGGACAGAATTACAAATAGACTTGGGAAACTTAACATTAATAAATCACCGGAACCAGATGGCTTGCACCGAGGGTACTTAGGGAACTCAGTCAAGTAATTGCCAGACCATTGTTCCTAATTTTTACTGACAGTCTACTGACTGGAATGGTACCAGCTCATTGCAGAAAAGGCAATGTAGCACCAATATTTAAAAAAGGGCCAAAACACATCCCTGGGAATTAAAGACCAGTTAGCCTAACATCAGTAGTATGCAAGCTCTTGGAGGGGATGATAAGGGACTATATACAAGATTTTAGTAATGAAAACTGTATCATTAGCAGTAATTAGCATGGATTCATGAAGAATCGTTCTTTCCAAACTAATATATTTACCTTCTATGAGGAGGTGAGCTGCCATCTAGATAAAGGAAGGCCCGTAGATGTGGTGTATCTGGATTTTGCAAAAGCATTTGACACAGTTCCCCATAAAAGTTTACTGGACAAAGTAAGGCCTGTTGGCATGGACCATGGGGTGAGTACATAGACAGAAAACTGGCTAAAAGGGCGAGTTCAGAGGGTGGTGATAAATGGGGAATACTCGGAATTGTCAGGGGTGGGAAGTGGGGTCCCCCAGGGTTCTGTGCTGGGACCAATCCTGTTTAATTTGTTCATAAACGACCTGGAGGATGGGGTAAACAGTTCAATCTCTGTATTTGGGGACGACACTAAGCTAAGCATGGCAATAACGCAGGATGTGGAAAACCTTGTAAGAAGATCTGAACAAATTAATGGGGTGGGCAACTACATGGAAAATGAGGTTTAATGTAGAAGAATGTAAAATAATGGGTGGCAAAAATATGAATGCAATCTACTCACTAGGGGGTGAGCCTCTGGGGGAATATAGGATGGAAAAGGACCTGGGGGTCCTAGTAGATGGTAGGTTCAGCAATGGCATGCAAAGCAAACAGAATATTGGCATCCATTAAAAAGGGGATTAACTCCAGGGATAAAGCGATAATTCTCCCACTCTACAAGACTGTGGTCCAACCTCCCCTGGAGTATGCTGTCCTGTTCTGGGCACCTGTCCTCAGGAAGGATGTACTGGAAATGGAGCGAGTAAAAAGAAGGGCAACAAAGCTAATAAAGGGTCTGGAGGATATTAGTTATGAAGAAAGGTTGAGGGCACTGAACTTATTCTCTCTGGAGAAGAGACGCTTGAGAGGGGATATGATTTCAATTTACAAATACCATACTGGTGACCACACAATAGGGATAAAACTTTTTCGCGGAAGGGAGTTTAATAAGACATGTTGCCACTCACTAAAATTAGAAGAAAAGATGTTTAACCTTAAACTGCGTAGAGGGTTCTTTACTGTAAGAGTGGCAAGGATATGGAATTCCCTTCCTCAAGTGGTGGTTTCAGCAGGGGGCATCGATAGTTTCAAAAAACGATTAGATTAGCACCTGAACGACCGCAACATACAGGGCTATACAATGTAATACTGACATATAATCACACGCTTTTGTCATTACCCCTGGACACTATTTTCATGTGCAATGTACTATTATCATTATGATTACTCTAATTCTTCAATAAACTTGATTGGAAAAAGTAAAGTTGTCTCATGGTTTGGTTTTAAAATGATAAAATGTGCTTTTTTTTGGTATTGTAAATTTACAAAAATACTTTCTATTATTATTTAAGGTACTTATATAGCGCCGTCAATTTACACAGCGCTTTACATATACATTGTACATTCACATAGGTCCCTACCCTCAAGGAGCCTACAATCTGAGGTCCCTAACTCACATTCATATACTAGGGCCAATTTAGACAGAAGCCAATTAACCTACCAGCATGTCTTTGGAATGTGGGAGGAAACCGGAGTATCTGGAAGAAACCCATGCAGGCATAGGGAGAACATGCAAACTCCAGGCAGGTAGTGTCATGGTTGGGATTCAAACCAGCGACCCCTTTTACTGCTAGGTGAGAGTGCTACCCACTACAACACTGTGCTGCTATTGGTGAGATATGCTCAAATGAAATAGTCCTTCTATTCTTGTGTACATTTAAAAAATAATAATGTTTTGTTTAATAACAAAAAGTGATAGATTTTACAGGATGAATATTATAATACAAAATATAAAACAAGGTAAAAAATATAGTTATGATTTTGAGATAAAATTCTGTGCATTTGTATTCGTGTGTTTGTATATGTCAGTGAGTCTGTGAATGCCTCAAAGGTTTCTCTTTGCCTCCTACAAGAGCAACCCTTAACCCCTTGCTTCTGTCAGAAACCATGAAATCAGACCAAGACAGAAGTACAGTTAAATCACACTTGTTTAATAATAAAAGCAAAAAGAACAAACGTAGTAAAAACAACGCTGAAGTTCAGTAAGAAGTTCAGAAGTGACAGTACCTCCTCCTCAATGACCCCTCCCCCTCGGAGGACCACCAGGCTTGAGTGAAAACATCTATGGAAATCACAAAGGAGGACAGGGGCATGTACGTCCGAGGATGAGACCCAAGAGCGTTCCTCCGGACCATACCCTTTCCAATGCACCAGGTACTGTATGCGCCCACGGAGCCTACGGGAGTCAACAATGGACTATACTTCATACTCCTCATGGTTCTCAACCTGTAAAGGGTTAGGATGCAGCACTGAGATGTTAAAGTGGTTGCAGACCAAAGGTTTTAATAAGGAGACATGAAATACATTTGAAATACGCATATTAGAAGGAAGGTCTAATGCGTGAGCCACTGGGTTAATACGGGAATACGGAAAGGCCCAATACAAAGGGCGTTACAAAGGCCAAAAGGCATTACGAGGTACTCATAATAGCCTGTTCCGGTATTAAACGCAGTTTTGCACTTGTCGCCCTCTTTAATCCTCATGAAATTGTATGCCCCTCTCAAATCAAGCTTTGTGAAAACCGTTGCTCCCTTGAGGCGGTCAAATAACTCTGTAATCTATGGAATTGGATAGGCATTCTTAATTGTGAAACCCCTATAATCAATACAAGGTCTCAGTTCTTCTTCACAAAGAAGAAACCAGCACCAGCAGGAGACGAGGATTTGTGGATGACACCTTGAGAAAGTGCATCTGCAACATGGCCTTATCCTCCAAGACAGACAATGGGTAAACCCAGCCACGGGGTATAGCACTAGGTTGAAGGTCATTTGCGCAATCATACGGCTGGTGTGGAGGCAAACTACTGGCTTGACCTTCGCTAAAATCGCAGTACTCCTCCTTAGGGAGGAGAGTGAAGAGGTGCACAGGACCTTGACTACCTTCTGGAAGCATGTCTCACTGCGTTGTGGTGACCAGGAGAGAACCTCCGCATGGAGCCAATCAAAAAAGGGTTATGCCCCTGTAACCAAGGATAACCAATAACCAGCGGAAACTTACGTGAGGAAATAACTTGGAATTGGAAGAGCCCCTATGGCCATGGACAACGGAACAGTCTCATGAGTCACATGGGCAGGCTGTAGAGGTCTTCCATCAAGAGCCTCAATGGCAAGTGGAGTGTGATGCAGCTGCAGCGGATTTAAGTACTTTGCTACGAAGGCAGCATCAATGAACAGGCCTGCAGCCCCAGAGTCGATTAGAGCCTGTATCTCGACAGACGACTCAGCCCAAGAAAGTGTGACCGAAACCAGGGGCTTATCCTTCTGGATAACTGGGGATGAAACAACACCACCTAAGGTTTGTCTGTGACAGGACCTCAAGGTTCGGACGTTTCCTGGACGGGTGACCTGCCTGGCCACAATAAAGGCAGAATCTCTCCCTCCTCCCAAACTTTTTCTCATCTGCAGAGAGACACGTGAAGCCCAAGTGCATGGGTTCACCTTTACTGCCCGACTCGGTACCAGGAGGCATGGGAGGTGAGGGAGGCACAGGTGGGACTGCAAAGCTCAGAGACAAACGTACAGGAGGCTTCCGCAAGCGTTCCTTAAAAGATAGTCTTTCTCTGAGTTTGGAGTCAATGAGGATGGCAAACGTGATCGACTTCTCCAGCTCAGTGGGTATATCTCGAGCTGCTATCTCATCCTTGATGGTATTCGAGAGACTATGAGAAAAAACAGTCACGAGGGCCTCATTGTTACACGCAAGCTCTGCTGCCAGTGTACGGAATTCAATGGCGTAGTCGGCAACAGTTCTCGTACTCTGTTCGATGGACATGAGGCACTTGGCAGCAGAAGCAGAGTGTGCAGGAACATCAAATACCCTTTTAAATGAAGCCACAAACTCAGGGTAACTCAAGACAACAGGTTTTTGCGTCTCCCATAGAGGGTTTTCCCAGGCCAAGGCTCTCTCAGGAAGCAAAGATATCACAAAACCTACTTTGCTTCTGTCCGTGGGAAATGCCTGGGGCAGAATCTCAAAGTATATCTCAACCTGGTTGAGAAACCCTCTGCATTGGACTGGATCACCCCCAAATCGCTGGGGAAGTGGAGTGGAACCAGACATACCTCTTATAAAGGTAATACTCGAGGCGGGTGCCTGCACAGAGACTGGAGCAGCAGGAGGGATGGCATGCAACATGGTTGTATTGGGGCTGCCACAGTGGGAGATTCCAGGTGAGCTGTGCAACTCAGGAGCGTTTGTAACGCCATGGTGAACTGATCCATGCGGTGATCCAGTTCATCCAATCTGGAAAAAATATTACCAACAAGAGGATTGACTGCATCTTCTGAATTCATGGCCTTCACCTACTGTCAGAAACCATGAAATCAGACCAAGACAGAAGTACAGTTGAATCACACTAATAAAAGTAAAAAGAACAAACATAGTCAAAACATAGCCAAAGTTCAGTAAGCGGAACGGATAGTCAGCCAAGCCAGAAATCAGGGATCAAAGTAGTGGAACAGCAAGCAGGATCCAGAGCCAAAAGGGATATCAGCAAAGCCAGTCTTTAAACAGGAATGCAGGAGATGTTTCTTGTGATGTTGACCAAGGCGAAGGCAGAGCTCCTCTGGACTGGACGGCTTAAGTAGGCAGGACAGACGAGCAGGATATCAACAACAGCTGATTAACTGTGGAGAAGGATGAGAGCTGTCAATTAGCCGATAGCTGAGTGGCCAGCTCAGAGAAGGAACAGCTGAGCTCAGCCCTGACAGCTTCTCTGAGTGGCTGGTTTCGCGTGGCTGTAAACCTTAGACATATATTAACCTTAGAAATATGACCAAAGAATATTCCTCTATAGTGTGTACTTTTTTCCACTAAGAGCTCTAAGCCCAAGAACTGAGTGATCACATGATCTCTGATTGCTCAGTTTGCTCAGAGTTGAGAGCAGTGATTGACAGTGCTGGACCACCAGGCTAGAGAGGGGACAGGCACAGTTGGCTTCAGTTATCAGCTACGTGCTGAAAGACAGAGCCAGCTGTCAATAAGACAGGTGGGTGGATCCCGCTAATGTGGTCAGACCCTTCCGAGCCTGGAGTGGCTCTGTGATGTCTGCTGATAATGGGCAATAGCCCAATATAAGCTGACTCTGAGTCACAATAGAGCAAAAGTAAGTGCACTCCTATGATCCTGATGAGAAGTATGTTTTTTAAAAAAGCTTTGCCCATACTTCCCTTTTAAGCTTTTTTTTCATTTTTTTGCATTCCTCAGCATCAACTGACGGTGTAGGGTTGTGTGTATTGATGTTTTCTATTTTCGTATTTACAACCTTTTCTTTATTGGTTGAACTAGAGGAATTTTTGTCTTTTTTCAACTTGATCAACTCAGGCATTTAACACTGCAAACTGTGGGGAGAAGAGGATGGAGTCTCCCCCATACCTGTAGGTATCTTATCTCACTCCAGCATATTAACTGAGCAGCAGAAAAAGTCAAATAAAAGTGAGATTAAGTAGATAGCAAGTATGCGGACATGAACCTCTTTATTCTCCTTGGGGAAAAACACAGGTTTCTCTTGACCCCAAACTACATTTTGATCATGTGACAGCTGTGATTAATGGTCACATGATCACATCAGTCACATAATCAAAACCTTCTGATTGCAAACACAAGCTATCCATGACACCTTAGGCACTGATGCAGCTCTGCATAGAAACCAATCAGCTTCAAGGTTTTATTGTCAAAGCTTAATCAAACAAGTTGAAGTTAGAAGCTAATTGGCTACCATGCACAGCTGCACCCGATTTTTCACTCTCCAGTTTTAGTAAACTAATTTATAGTGCTATTTTGGTATGTAAATATTAAACCTAACTGTTTAAAGCCGATCATATAAATAAAATAAACAATGCCCAATATGTCTTATTTTTGGCTGATCTGATTTTTGCTGGCTGACCATTCTTCAGAGAGAAACCTTGTCTAATTCCTATTGTTCCCATAGAGATAAGAAGTGGTGGTGTCTCCACATCAATTCTTCCTGCTCCAGATTCATAAATGTGAACTTTCAGGCAAACTTATTTTCAGAACTATGCCTACATCTGACCAAAATTATAGATTTTGATAGTGGAATCAAGCCTGCACATCTGTATACCATCTATGGTCAAAAGTCTGAGAAGAGGATTACAGACAATCCTATACAATATATCTCTATCTGTTTCTCTTTTGGATACAACTGATTACATGTGTGAGAAAAACCTGTAAAGTACATAAAGTCATGTGACCTAAATCAAACAGTTCGAAGGAAAGAAAATTGCTAACTCTGTTGATTGGGGAATCCCTCTAACAACACTATTGTGTTCTGCTGACGGGGAGTGCGGAGAGCCTTTCCTGATGGCATAACACAATAAATAGTGTTGCTGGCTATAACCAGAGGCATAAATCATTTGGGAAAATCCAACAGGCTGGTTATACACAAGTCAATCAACAGATCCACTTGTGTACAACCAGGGTGCCCATACATTAATCAAAATTTGGCTGGTTTCTGGTGAACCAGCAGAATTCCGATACAAGTATGGCTGATTTAAAGGGGTTGTAAAGGCAGAAGTTTTTTTTATCTTAATGCATTATATGCATTAAGATTAAAAGCCTTCTGTGTGCAGCAGCCGTCCCAGCCCCACTAATACTTATCGAGACTCATCTCTATCCAGCGATGTCCACGAGTCCCACTCCTGTCAATAAAACTCAGTTAGCCAGTCAGGAGAGAGAGGGGGTGGGGGTGGGCCGCAGCTCCGTGTCTGAATTGATACACAGACATGCAGCTCAGGTGCCCCCATAGTAAGCTGCTTGCAACAGGAGGGAGGGGCCAGGAGATCCAGCCAGGGACCCGAGAAGAGGAGGATCCAGGCTGCTCTGTACAAAACTAACTGCACAGAGCAGGTAAGTATAACATGTTTGTTATTTTCTTTTCTTTTTTTTTTTTCCACTTCAGCAATCGCCGCCACCTGGCTTAATCAGCGTGATGATCATTTATTGTCGCTGACTTGGATTTACATCATTGTGGTTTTCTTCCCCTTTTTTTTTTCCCGTTGCTTTTATCAGTTGTTACACAAATAGACATATAAAGCTTTATTGAGTAGCTCTTAACCTAATTATCCTCGAGCTACTTAAAAAGCCCCCCTTAAGCCAAGCAGGTTGTATAGATCCTATTCCTCTCACCCCGGGGTACCCAAGGTGCCATCCACACTCGCAGCCCTGCATATAGAGGGAAAGGAATAGCAAGAAAAAGCAAAAAAAGGAGAGCTAGGAGAAGACCGCTTATAAGGAGCTGGGCTTATGGGGTCCCCACCCCCATAGCCCCTTGTTAGTGCTAGCAGTGGACTATTAAGTGTTTTATAATATATTATAATAATCCCCCACCCCTTCCCCTTGCCCTGCACCCCCCCCCCCTCCATTCCCATAATCTTCCCTTGCAGGATTCTACCCATCTACAACGTTTAGTGTTCCTATTAATACTTAACTACCTCTAACCACTGATGACTCTAATTTCTTTGTGTATCCAACCAGTTCTATATTCCTCTAGTGCGTGTATATCTGAGTTATTAATCTAGTCCTTTACACTCCAAGTTTACCCTTTAATCCGACCCCCTAATCTGACCACCCTATCCACCCATGGCTTCCACATTTTTTCAAATTCCTGGAGGTTCCCCCTTTTAATGTACTCCAATCTCTCTCTACCCACAGAGGCGTCCATTGTAGCTATACAGTCGTACATTGTCGGGGGGTCCTTTGATTGCCACCTTAGCATTATCATTTTTCTAGCCCAAAATAAGCTTCTCAGGATTGCTTGAGTGATACATCTCCTCTCTCCCCTTACCCTTCTATAACCCAAAATACATTCCACCGCTTCCCTTTTTACTGACGTACAATAAATATCACCCAGAGTACTAATTACTCCCTCCCAATATCGGAAAAGCTTGGGACATCTCCAAAGTAAATGGATAAGATCCCCAGACTCCTGGCACCTAGGGCATCTATCATTAGGCCTTCTACCAAACCTATAGAGCCGCTTTGGGGTATAGTAGGCCCTATTAAGCAGCATCAGATGGGAAAACTTCTGTGGAGGGGATACTGAGACCAGAGACGCCATCTCAAATATTCTCCTCCATTGTTCCTCAGAGATAACCCCCAGTTCCTCCTCCCACTTAGCTCTTATCTTCTGAAGTGTCCTCATTCTATTCTCTGAGTAGCTTAGTTGTTCATAAATTTTGCTTATCAGCCCCCTAGTGGGTATTACTTGTAGCAACTGACGAGCTAAGGGCATTTCCACCCAGCCCGGGGTCTGATCACCAAATTGGGCCCTAAGAGCATGTTTAATTGTCGGTAGAAAAAAAGGGAACTCTGAGGGATCTTGAATTCCCTAACCAACTCAGGAAATTCTTTAGCGGTATACTCCGATACAGTTCTCAACGGGAAGCGGTCCAATTTTCTGTCTAACACTTCATTAAAGTCTCCCACTACTATGATAGGGACTTCCTTTTTATCTATCAAAAATTCATTCAACTTGAGCATGACATCTAGATTAAAGGGAGGGGGGATATATATATTTGCCAGAACATACATGGCGCTATTAATAGAGCAAAATAAGAAAATGTATCGACCCATTTCATCGATCCTGGTTTGCCTGCACGAAAATTTAACCCCAGTTCTCACAAGAATACTCACCCCTCTACTATAGGAGGAGTGGACCGCGTGGTATTGATGTTGAAATTTATCTGTAAAAGTTGTATTGTATCTCTGGTGAGGTGGGTTTCCTGCAGGCAGACCAGGTCTACCCCGAAATTCTCCATCACTGATAGCACTGCCAGTTTTTTAAGGGGGGTCCCTAATCCTCTAACATTCCAGGAACCGACTTTCAACATTTCAGCCTGCACCCATCGCTAACTGAGGAAATAGGGTGGAGGGACTGAGAGCAAACCATACATTTCCTATTACCAGGACTAAACTTAATTACCATTTAGTGAGTTTCACACCGTGCATACTACCCATAGGGTCAAAAAATAACACCATAATAGTTCCAACTTATTTTTAAGAGGGGTCCCTAGTCTCCTAACATTCCAGGAACCGACTTTCACCATTTTAGCCTGCATCCGCCATTATTTGAAAAGATGTAATGGAGGACCAGGAAATAGCCCATATAAAACCCACTACCAGGACTTAACTTAGTTACTATTAAGTGTGTTTTGCACATTACGTATTGCATATAGAAACCAAAAAACCCTAATAATTCCAACTTAATAACATTGTGAACTTTAACCATGTGTGCCAGTTTCCTGTCATTGTGTCTAAGTGTATATCTAAATATGAATCCCTGGTTCCAACCCAGGTGTTTTCCACCAATGTGTAGATTTTCTGTGTTAATTTTTTCAAGCAAGCTACTCCTCCCATCCCCCCTACCCCCCCAACACCCTATCCCCTCCACCCCCCCCACCCCCCTCCCACCTTCCTGCCACCTACCTAGGTGAACCCCCTGGGGGTTAACTATGACCAGTACCCATCCAACTCCAACTACTACTACCATCTGCTTCATCCCATACTCCTTTCCCATTCACTTCTCCTTTCCAGCGCCTTTGTAGCCCTCCTCCCCCCACCCCCCACCCCAAAAAGAAAAAAAAAGAAAAAAGGAAGGATTTCCTAAACCATCCATATCTCCCAAACCCCTTATACTGGATTTATAAATTTTTCTCTATTCTCCTCCAGCCACTTCTCCACCCCAGTAGGGGAATAAAAAAACAGAGTTCCCCCTAGGGCTGATACACGTAATTTTGCCGGGTACAGAAGGGCATAAGGGAGATTGAGTTTTTGTAAGGTGCGTTTTGATTGGATGAATTCTGCCCTTCTTTTCTGCAAGTCCGGTGAAAAGTCGGCATAAAAGGACACTCTGGCCTCCTTGAAGAAAACAGTCCCTGCTTCTCTAGTCTTTCGAAGCAGCACCACTTTGTCTCTATAGTTAAGAAACCTTATGAGTAGAGGTCTGGGAAATCCCCCTGCCGGAGGAGCTCTGAAGGGCACCCTATGGGCCCTTATAACTGTAAAAGAGGCAGAAAATGATTCTCTCCCAAATAAATCCGCCAGCCACTTTTCAATAAACTCAGGCGGGTCAGCACCCTCGCTTTTTTCCAGAAGTCCCACCAATCTCACATTATCCCTTCGG
Source organism: Aquarana catesbeiana (assembly GCF_042186555.1). Lineage (NCBI taxonomy): Eukaryota > Metazoa > Chordata > Amphibia > Anura > Ranidae > Aquarana > Aquarana catesbeiana. Next base: position 355,126,986 of record NC_133328.1, on the reverse strand, counting down.
CTCCTGTTCTCCATTTCATCTAATTTGGAGGCTTGTCTGGATAACTGCTCCCTCAAAAGTTTCATTTCTTTGATCAGGGGATGTAAATCATCCTCCAGCAGGCCTACTCTTTCTTCCAGGGCTGTTGTTCTCTCAGCGGTTTTTTGAAGGTCTTGCCTGACCAGTAAAAGATCCGCTTTTACTCCCCTCATCTGGTTACAGAGTTCCTTAAGCGAGGAGTTACACACCCCTACTGCCATAAATACATCTGTAAGGGTTGGTTCTTTCTCTGTGGGCAATGTTGCGTCAGTACTAGTCTCCGTATTCATGTTTTGGTAATTTAACCCCAATCCTTTTGGGTTATGGGTTTTGGATAGTTGGGTCGCCTGCGGACCACCTAATGACGTAGCTTGTTGCTGACCTTGGCTTTTCCTGTCGGGAGCCCCCCCTGATGTGTTTTCGACTGTGTCCCCTTTTTTGGAGGAGTCACAGCTGAAGCATGAGCATATTGCTCTAGCTTTGCAGCTGCTGACGCTGCTGCTGAGAGTTGTGGGTTTTTGTCTTTAGCAGATCGCAGGTTCTGCATTGTGCGCTTCTTAACCTTGTGCCTAAGCACCTACCCCGCACTTATTCAAAGGCGGAGTGCAAAGGAAAAAAGAAACCAAGATGCAAGTACTATATGCATTATATATTATTTCCTCAATAATAATATTTCCTCAATATGCTCCGCTATTTACACCGAGTGGGGCCACACACAATATGTCCCCTACTCGGTGACACGATGTTTCCGCCAAGCAGTTTTCTCCCCAGTTAGCATGGACTCCAGGATTTGCAGCGGGGGGTATCTATTGCCTGATGGGCTGGGCGCCCTATTGATACTGTTAACACTGAACAACCCGCCGTGTCCACCTACTGTCCCCCAGTCTACCGAGCCTTCCTTGAGCAGTATAGCTATGATGTAAATGATGCCATGATATAAATGAGTCTCCTGGGGGAGGTCTATGGGAATATAGGGCTACAAGTTCAACATGGATGTTACGTGGGGGGTATTTTCACCCTGATGGCCATGCCTACCAGCATACCAGTGTTACTGAACCTCCCTCCAAATGGCCCTCCATATAAGTCCACAATCTCACAGTCCACCGACCCCCTTATTGGGCCATGTAGCTTAGTACAGAGTCCTTTTTTTCCCCTCCTATAGCCGTAGAGAATACAATCTCCTTAACTTTATATAAGGTGCAGAGAAGAAAAAAATACAGAGCAGCACCGCTGACAATCGGGTTTTTCCCCTATTTGCCTTTATATTACCTGGTATGCAGCGTGGGTTTGTATGTTCTGGGCTAATTACTATACCCCTCCACCTGTAGTTCTCCGGGTATTGATCTTCTGATGTGCTCAGCTAAGGAGACCTGCGTGGTTCAGAGTATGGCCGAACACCTCTAGCATCCCCGCTCTGTAGTTCCGGATGGTCCCGAGCTTTACCCTGTAGCTGAAGGGTGGATGTCCTCCCTTCGAGCTGCCCGCCAAGAGCAGGGGGGGGGCTAGGGGGAGGAGGAGAAGATAGCCGGGTGCTCGAGGCTTCCGTTAGCTTCCATCCAGGTCGGGGAACGCTAACAAGGTACACGCCAAGCTACACGGAGGAGTAGAGCAGGGGGTGGGGAGAGCAGCACAGCGTCCCTGCTCACTCCATCACACAGCACCGCACACACACCCGCCCATCCGGTCACGCCCCCTATACCTTGTTATTGTAATAGAAAAAAAAACGAGACTTTAAAATGACTTTCAGGATAGCAAAGGTCCAATTGATTTGAACTGTATTAATAAATATAAATGTGCTTTCTTTATTAAATTGTATAAAGTATAACATTCAAAAAACCAAAACCCTTTTTCTAATGTATTTATTAACTATAATAAATGTGTTTTTACCAAAGATAAAATAAAACTACTAAATACGGTATTACTAGCAAATGTAAATATTTGTTCTTTACTGTAAGTGACATTTCATGTGTCAAGTGCAGGAAATAGTTGTGATAAGAGCTGTAAGATAATTTTACATCTAGATAATACTTCAAACCTAAAGTGTTGTACACTGATACATTTAAAGAAGCAATGGCTTTTTGGCATTTTTGCTGCTTGTTTTTTCTCCTAGTTTTTAGAAGCGTAAATGACATGCTTTGATGGTGTAAAGCAAACACCATTAAAGTGTATAGGTATAGCCGATACTTTGACTTTGTTGTTTTTAATGTTTTAATAGCAATGTCATTTGCAGTGAGAGTCTGTCAGCATCGTGTGTAGGAGTGGAGCCACCCTCCACACAAGCACAGTGGCAGAATGTAAACTGAACTGCGAATGGGCATCTTGGTGTAAATTTGGCTGAAGACTGTGAGCTTGCAAGAAGGTTTATTTTATTGGAGAAGAGGTATTGCATGTCTCTTTTTCAATAAAGAACCTGCCTTCTCACATTTTTTTCTTTTTTAAATATTAGATTTTACTTCTACTTATACTGTTGTTTTTGTACTTGCTTAAGGTTTCTTTAACTAATGCCTTATAAAGATCAATGGTCAGCTTTGTAGTTATTTTTTTAGGATGAATATCCTACCCCCAAGATCCTCAAGTGTTTTTAAAGATCTTAGACTACTATTCAATTTAAGATGGGCTCACAAGTTTACTGTAAAGAAAGTTTCTTCTCTAGAGGTTGAAGAGATCTGCATTAATTAATTAATTAACTACTTAAGGACCGGAAGATTTTCCCCCTTAATGACAGGCCATTTTTTGCGATACGTCACTGTGTCATTTTAACTGACAATTGCGCAGTCGTGCGATGACGCACCCAAACAAAATTCATGTTCTTCTTTTCCCACAAATAGAGATTTCTTTTGGTGGTGTTTGATCACCTGTGCATTTTTTATTTGTTGCGCTATAAACAAAAAAAAGCGACAATTTTGAAAAAAAACTAAATTTTTTACTTTTTGCTGTAATAAATATCCCCAGAAAATGTAAAAAACAAATTTCTGCATTAGTTTAGGCCAATATGTATTCTTCTACATATTTTTGGTACAAAAAAATCACAATAAGCGTATATTTATTGTTTTGCGCAAAAGTTATAGCGTCTACAAAATTGAGAATAGATTTATGACATGTTTATTATTTATTTTATTACTAGTAATGGCGGCAATCAGTGATTTTTAGAGGGACAGTGACATTGCGGCGGACAGATCAGACACCTAACTGACACTTTTGGGAACCAGTGACATTATTACAGTAATCAGTGCTAAAAATATGCACTGTTATTGTATTATAACACTGGCAGGGAAAGGGTTAACACTAGGGGCGATCAAGGGGTTAAATGGGCTCCCTCAGTGTGTTTACTAACTATATGGGGGACTGTGTGACTGGGGAAATACACAGATCCATCTTCCTGCATAGCAGAAAGACAGGATCTGTGTGATCTCCCCTGTCAGAACAGAGATTTGCCTTGCTCCGGCAGAGCAGGCGTCCACAAATCTCCGTGTATAAGCCAACGTACAATGACGGAGATTCGCAGGAACCAGCCACATTGCCGCAGTACAACTGTGGCGGCTGGTCCTTAAGAGGTTAAAAAAGTATGCCAGCTACAAACACTGTAATATGGCAATATACAGGTGCATGGTAATTTTCTTACCATATCTTGCATGCTTGTTGCAAATAGCAAGTCTTATTATGCAGTAGTAAGACCTGCTAGACCCTGCATACCAATACCGGTGGACCTGAACACAAAAGGTAAGATTTGCCAGTTTATAGGAATTATTTAGGCTTGTTTATTGTACCTAAGAATTACCCTGAAAACATATATCTTTTCAGGCATTCCTCCTGTGCACTCCCGTGAGATCCAGGCAGCTGCTGCCTCTGACTGCTAGTTTCATTAGATTTGGAGCAAGATTTTGTCATGTCAATGCTGTTGTTGCTTACTGTTCTTCATGCTGGAAATTGACAAAAGGAAGCAAAGCCCTACCTCTTCCAATATGGCATACTCTACAAAGAAACAAAGTGCCAAACAAGGCATTGTAATTCAGTAATAGGGACAGATCAGCTGCAGGGAAGCAATAATAATGAAAAGCCCTTTGCCTGATGCCTGCCTTTTTCTGGGCACATCTTCCAGAATTCAGCTTCTCTTTAAAGCAAGCTTGTGTGCAGGCGTGACCACTAGTGATGAGTCAAGCACCTGGGGTTTAGATTCATGGTAAGTTCGTAATCTTACAAAAGTTCAGGTGCTGAATCTGAACTCAATTAATGTCAAAGGGAGCTGAATGCTAAAAATAGGTAAGTTAATGTCAAGCAAATAACATGGGGGACTTGGCACTGCCCTGGAGGACACGTAGCAAGCAAAACAATGTTTAAAAAAATCAGTTTGGAGGAGAGCAGTAATTTTATTATGCTTAAAAAGGAACATTAAAAATGCACAATTGCTTAAAAAATGGGATGCCCTTATTTTACCTATCAATTGCTATCCTACCCATACAATGTATGCATGCTTGTATGTATGTACAATGTATACAACCTACTACAACAAAACAAACATTTCCAAAGAAAAAAATTGTGTTTAAATCACCATTAAATGACAATTCCCAGCTACCTACTTCTTTTGCACGCAAGGCAACCCTTCATCTATACCAGATCCTTACCCTAGATGAGCAGAGGAACCCCCACCCAAAAAAAAACAGCGTAGGTTTCCCCTAAAAATAAAGATCAGACCCTTATCAGTGCCTATCCGTGCTGCATATCAGTGCCACCTATCAGTGCCCATCAATGCTATATATCAGTGCCTCCTCATCAGTGCCCATCAGTGCCATCTCATCCATGCCCATTAGTGCAGCCTCATCAGTGCCCGTCAGTGAAGGGGAAAAGAAAATTTTTTAACAGAAGCAAAGAAAAACTTTTTTTTTCCCAAATTTCTGTGTTTTTTAGTTTGTTTAGCAAAAAATAAAAACCGCAGAGGTGATCAAACACCCCCAAAAGAAAGCTCTATTTGTGGGAAAAAAAATGTAAAAATGTTGTTTGGGTACAGTGTTGTATGACCGCGCAAATGTTATTCAAAGTGCGATAGCACTGAAAGCTGAATGTATGTAGAAAATTAATAATGTTTTATGTCAAAATATCAATTTTGTAGAAATGCTTGCAAAGGTTAAATGAAATTTAAATATTGCATGTGAATGATAATTTCAAGGTACAAATATGGTTGGCACTAGGATTTGAGCATAAACCTTTTTACTTTATTCTTTGTAGGTCGGTAACAGGACATGTTTGCTGTTCTTCTGCAGCTGCTTCATGCTATTCTAATTCCTTCTTATATATTATAGATATATATATTTTTTTCCATAGTATAAGAATTATCTTGGAAGACCAGTGAGTGTTTGGTAATAGTCTCGTTAATTGTTTTAGAAATGTATCCCATTGTGTTGGGTATGTATATAAGTGCAAGAGTAGGGTCCTTCTATGGGTGCCCACCTCACTGCCTGGATGATGTGGATCCTCCCAAGAGGTGGGGACCTTTCAGGTTCTAGAAGACTGCAGCTGCATAATAACATCATGACTAGGGGCTGCACTACAACTGGTTGGGAGCGGGCCTGGATCTCAGCCCTGGATCATTAGTCTCCATGTGAGTAAGAGGTAATGTTGGGGGTCTTGTAAGTAAAAAAACAAGGATTACAGAGTGTCTTTGTCAGAAAAAAAACAGACTGGGTAGGAGGAAATGGGCAGCGGGGACATTTGCCTAGAATTTGGTTTCACCTACAGTGGGGACGGAAAGTATTCAGACCCCCTTACATTTTTTCACTCTTTGTTATATTGCAGCCATTTGCTAAAATCATTTAAGTTCATTTTTTTTCCTCATGAATGTACACACAGCACCCCATATTGACAGAAAAACACAGAATTTTGACATTTTTGCAGATTTATTAAAAAAGAAAAACTGAAATATTACATGGTCCTAAGTATTCAGACCCTTTGCTCAGTATTTAGTAGAAGCACCCTTTTGATCTAATACAGCCATGTTTTTGGGAAACAAGTTTTTCAAACCTGGATTTGGGGATCCTCTGCCATTCCTCCTTGCAGATCCTCTCCAGTTCTGTCAGGTTGGATGGTAAACGTTGGTGGACAGCCAGTTTTAGGTCTCTCCAGATATGCTCAATTGGGTTTAAGTCAGGGCTCTGGTTGGGCCATTCAAGAACAGTCACGGAGTTGTTGTGAAGCCACTCCTTCATTATTTTAGCTGTGTGTTTAGGGTCATTGTCTTGTTGGAAGGTAAACCTTTGGCCCGGTCTGAGGTCCTGAGCACTCTGGAAAAGGTTTTCATCCAGGATATCCCTGTACTTGGCCGCATTCATCTTTCCCTCAATTGCAACCAGTCGTCCTGTCCCTGCAGCTGAAAAACACCCCCACAGCATGATGCTGCCACCACCATGCTTTACTTTTGGGACTGTATTAGACAGGTGATGAGCAGTGCCTGGTTTTCTCCACACATACCGCTTAGAATTAAGGCCAAAATGTTTTATCTTGGTTTCATCAGACCAAAGAATCTTATTTCTCACCATCTTGGAGTCCTTCAGGTGTTATTAGGAAACTCCATGCGGGCTTTCGTTTGTCTTGCACTGAGGAGAGGCTTCCGTCAGGCCACTCTGCCATAAAGCCCCGACTGATGGAGGGCTGCAGTGATGGTTGACTTTCTACAACTTTCTCCTATCTCCCGACTGCATCTCTGGAGCTCAGCCACAGTGATTTTTACGTCCTTCTTTACCTCTCTCACCAAGGCTCTTCTCCCCCGATAGCTCAGTTTGGCCGGACGGCCAGCTCTAGGAAGGGTTCTGGTCATCCCAAATGTCTTCCATTTAAGGATTATGGAGGCCACTGTGCTCTTAGGAAACTTAAGTGCAGCAGAAATTTTTTCGTAACCTTGGCCATATCTGTGCCTTGCCACAATTCTGTCTCTGAGCTCTTCAGGCAGTTCCTGTTTCAGATTCCACCATTAGAGAAATTGTAATGTCTTTAAGGGGAACTCTGCAGCAAGACATGATTAACTTCACGCAGCAGTGTAAAAAACACATAGTGGAAATTGGTGACAGAGTGGAGTATGTGGAGAATAAATTGTGTGAATTCACTGACGCACACAATGATCTGGTTGAGGCTCATTTTGATGTAGAAGAGGAACTAAAAAATCTCAAATTGAAAATCACAGACCGGGAAGATCAAGCTAGAAGGTACAACATTAAATTCCGGGGCATTCCAGAAAATATGAATAATCCAGATCTGAAGAAATTCTTGAAAGAAATGATAACCGCGCTTTTACCTGCTGTCCCACAACAGGAATTAGCAATCAATCGTGCACACAGACTGCCTAAACCCTCATATCTACCGTAAAGATTACCCAGAGATGTAATTGCCAAAATACACTTCTTTCAAGTGAAAGATCAATTAATGCGATATGCACGGCAAAACTCACCTCTCTGCAATGCCTATGCAGTAAAAGTTTTATACGCTGATCTGTCACAAGCAACGATTTTAGCACGCAAGAATCTGAATTCAATAACTAAAGTACTCCGGAACCACAAAATACAGTATAGATGGGGATTCCCCACAAAAATACTAATCGATCGCGACGGCACCTCACACTCTATCCATACTATGGAAGAAGGTCTAAAGATCCTACGCCTATGGGGACTGCTTCCAAATGGGGAAGATAATATGTCAGAAAAACCCATACCTAGTAAAATGCCTCAACATTGGCAAAAGAAACAAGGAAGACCATCATCCTCCATTTCCAAGGATCCCTTTAACTGACTTATAATACTATTTAGGTGAAAGGACTATGATAAAGATCAGAGTCAATCCTCAGTTATAATCCAGGAACTCTAATTACAGGGAGCTCTAAGTCAGGGTAGTTTTGTTTCTCCCCCTATGCTCGGATAACTAGTACAACTACAATGTACACAGGAGTTGTATACCAACTCCTATTTTCTTATTTAATGTTGTCTATAATGTATATTTGTATGTTTCTTTTTTCTTTTGTGAATTACAAGGTTCAACATCAAATTCTAATGTTTAAAGATGGTAATAACAACAACATTGATGAGGTAATGTTTTTTTCAATTAATAAGTTATCCTTAACTACCATCAATTACCAACTCCGTTATGGATATTAACTTTATGTCACTTAATACCAAGGGCCTTAATAGTCCATACAAAAGGAAAGCCCTATGGAAAGATGCGATAAAATACAAAAGTGATGTAGTGTGCATAAAAGAATCACATTTTTTAGTATACAAGGCACCTAATTTTTCACATCATAAGTTTCCACATATTTTTTTTTCTAACAATAAAAAAAAGAAAAAGGGAGTGGTCATAGCAATAAAAGATACTGTCACTTTTCAACTACTAGATCTTAAAACAGATACTCAGGGAAGATATATTATCATAGTGGCGAATATTGATAATACAACTTATACAATCATAAATCTCTATGTGCCTAATAAACATCTACAAAGGTTTATATGGAAGACTATTTCATTAGCCATATCAATACAAAAAGGCCAATTTATTCTGTGTGGGGATTTCAACGCTCCTATGGACCCATTCATGGACACCTCTAAAAAGGAAAAATCTACTAGACCTGGACTAAATAAATTGTTCCATGATGAAGATTTATATGATCCATGGAGATTTCTTCATACCACAGAACGAGATTACACTTTTTTTCTCAAACATACATAAATCCTATTCAAGAATAGACTGTTTTATCACAGATAGATACCAGCTACAGAAGATAATGAATGCTAAAATACATAATATAACATGGTCCGATCATGCTCCTATCACAATAGAAATACAAACAGGACCCAATCTCACAGAAATCACAGAAATCACAATCACAGAAATCTATCAGTGATAAAAAGAAATCTATCAAATTTTTTGCATTTAATACCGATGATTCCTTGAACAATACAAATGCATGGTGTACCCATAAAGCGTTTATAAGGGGAATAATGATTCAAGTAGCTGCTAGAGAAAAAAAAAGAAACAAACAATGGTAAATAAACTATTGCAGGACATTTCTAACCTAGAAGAAGTACACACAAAAAATCCCAAAGATTTCAAATTATCTTAACAACTAAAAAAACCTTAGAATAGAACTAAGATGCGCTTTAATAACAGACCACTACAAATGTCTTAAAAGAATGAAATTATATTATTATTCTCAGAATAATAAGGCCAGTAAATTTTTAGCTAATCAATTACGCCAACAACAAAACAAGAATAAAATAATGAAAATAATTCACCATGCAACTCCTGAAACTCACTGTAATCCCCAAGAAATCGCAGACTCATTCTTGGATTATTACAAATCGTTATACAATCTTAAGGATGATAAAAATACTTTTCAACCTACCCCTGATAGTATAAATGATTTTTTAAAGTCAGTAAATCTACCTAAAATTGATAACATTACTCTTGAACAAGTCAATACACCTATATCACAAGATGAAATTCTTACAGTAATTAAATCCCTACCCAAAAACAAAGCTCCAGGAAATGATAGTCTATCTGCAGAATACTATAATGCTTGTGCAGATATCTTAGTTCCACATCGAAGTGCAATGTTTAATCAGCTTGCAAACACCAGACAATTCCCCAAGGAAATGCTAGAAGCAGTAATTATTACTATTCCAAAATCGGATATATCCGATATATATCCCCAAAATTACAGACCCATATCTCTATTAAACACAGATCTAAAAATATATGCAAAAATTTTGGCCAAGGGGGCGTGGCCGGGATGTAAGACGGAGAGGACGTGTTGGGAATGAGCTCCGCTCCGGCATCTATCCTGACAGTTACCACAGCGCTAATATTTACCGACAATCGCCTTCAGCCAGGCACCCTGAGTTCTAGGAGGACACACAGCACTCCGCGGGGTCTGCCGCTTTCCCCGGGTAAGCTCCGGTCCTCTTCCATGAGGCCTTCCTGAACAAGCTGAGGGGTCTAGACCTGCTGAGTTTGCGGAAACATTCCTCATCTCATTGCTGGATTTACCTGTCATGCCTCCCACTTTTGTGGTGGAGAGGGCGCACAGGGTTCCTCCAACCCCTCCAATTCCTGGTAACCCGCCTCAACCATTCCTGCTCAAGCTATTGAACTACAGGGACAGAGACAGGATACTGGCGGCAGCCAGAGAGAAACAAGACCTGCATTTCAACAATGCAAAAATCATGCTGTTCCCTGATTATTTTCCAGAGGTACAGCAATGTCGTCGATCCTTCACTGAGGTAAGAAGACGCCTCAGGGACAAAGGCCTCAAGTTCAGCCTGCTTTACCCCAGCAAGTTACGTGTGGTTGACAGTGATTATGCACACTTCTTTATGGACCCAGAAGCAGCTATATCCTGGCTTGACGGCTGTAAGTGACACTTGTCTTATGCCTAGTACCCCCGCTTGCTACAGCCAAATCCCTGCAGTCCATTTTGTCCTTTTATATATTTTTTAAAATTTTTTCCTTTCCTCCTTGCTGATGCTGGCTATCTCTCATTCTGGAAGACCTTAGGATTGAATGCCAGCTTATACACCCAGGGGGCGCTGATCTGGGACTTATGGTTGCTCACATATTGGACCCTTCACCTTTCAGCAATTTCATCCTTTTATCTCATGTGGAGTATGATAAGCACTGTATTTGGAGCTGGACCGCTCAACTCTCAGTCGAGGGAGTGTCCAATCAACCTGAGAGATAGGGCCACAGCCCAGAATTGTTGGCCCCCCCCCCCCATGGTTACACACCCCTCATTTTTCTAATGACTGGGTGGTAGACAGTGGCTGGTTTTGGAAATTTTTTTTTTTTTTTTCTTCACATCACCAGTTACGAACAATCATTTCTCGACCAGCTGCCTGGTGTGTGGACTGGTGAAAAGTGTAGTGCCCCCAAATAGGGGTATATCTACAGTTCCTTAGTTTGGTTTAGGGGTAAAACTATTCCCAGGCCCCCCTCCTCGGTTTTTGAAGGTGGGATGGGACATAGTAGGAAAAACACTCCGCGCTTGGGTAGTTTATGTTTTAGTTTTATGTTTGTTTTTGTTTTAGTTTGTTTAAGGTTTCTAAAATGCTTAAGTGCTGCTGGTACATGGTGTGATATATCAGTGATTTTGCTGCCTATGAGTTGCTCTCGAATACGCCCTCCCTATTATCCTAGCTGGATATGGTTATTTAAGTTTGAATGGCTGATCCTCTAACTAATTCATTCACTGTCCTCTCATGGAATGTCAGAGGTCTTAATTCCAAATTTAAACATGCTCTCTTGTTCCAATATCTGAAATCTCACTCCCCCCAACTCATTCTTCTTCAAGAGACTCATCTTATGGGCAGCAAGGTCCTGGCATTAAAAAAAACATGGATTCAGAGGGCTATCCATGCTACGTACTCTACGTATGCCAGGGGGGTCTTGATATTAATACATAAGAATTTTCCATGTACGGTTGAAGAGGTTTGTACAGACCCTCAGGGCAAATATGCTATAGTGGTGTTTACAAACTGGTCTCAAAGGTACATTGTAATTAACCTATATATATCCCCACCTTTTTCACCTGCCATACTGTATACTGTCTTAGAGAAGGCTGCACCCTTCTGCCCATGAAAAATACTAGTAATGGGAGATTTTAATGCCATTATATCCCAGGAATTAGATAGGCCCATCCCACCTAGGAATCACTGTGTCGATCTATCTGTCTGGGCCCAGACAGTGGGTCTGGAGGAGATATAGAGGTGGAAACACCCTATTACCAGAGCCTATTCGTGCTTTTCAGCCTCTCACAAGACTGCATCGTGAATAGACTTAGCTTTCTCCAATCCTGCGCTGTTGGCAGATGTCCTGGAGGCGTCCTATTTGCCAAGTGGGCTGTCAGACCATAGCCCATTGGCGGTGGTGTTTCATTCTCCTGCCTCTCGCAGAGCTGCTCTTTGGAGGTTGGGGGTGCAGTGGGTTTTCTCGCCCGGATTTGGCGGATACATTGCCGCCCAGGTTGGCAGAGTATTGGGAATTGAATACCGGGTCCTCTTCTCTGGGAGTGATTTGGGATGCATTCAAGGCTTATGCTAGAGGGCAGTACATTTCCTCTATAGCCAGCATCAAGAAGCAACAGTTACAGGAGACTCAACTGTTGCAGCAGTCAGTGACGGATCATACCTCTACATATCGTGCAGATCCCACGCCTGCTCACTTTGATTTGTTAAGGGCAGCTCAGAGAACACTGAACTTACATCCGACAAAGGTCACATGGCTAGACATGTATAAAGGAAGGCAGCGTTTTTTTGAGCAGGGAGACAAGAATGGCCGTTTCTTAGCCATGCTGTCACAACACAACCAACCACTCACAGTTGTCTCTACTTTGCGAACTCCCAGTGGGGAGACGGTGACCTCCCCTTCAGGAATACTGCAAACGTTTAATACCTTCTATGAAATGCTCTATACCTCCTCTCTCCCTTCTGATTTCCAGCCTGAGACATTACAAGATCTCTTGGATCCATTGGTGCTTGGCTGGCTCTCGGATGCGGAGCGAGAGTCGCTAGTCCAACCATTCATGGCCTTGGAGGTCTTGAACGCTATCCGATCCTTTCCCTCCGGGAAGGCGCCGGGCCAGATGGTCTCCCGATAGATTTTTATAAAGTACATTGTGAATAGGGATGAGCCGAACACCCCCCGGTTCGGTTCGCACCAGAACCTGCGAACGGACCGAAAATTTGCACGAACTTTAGAACCCCATTGACATCTATGGGACTCGAACGTTCGAAATCAAAAGTGCTCATTTTAAAGGCTAATTTGCATGGTATTGTCCTAAAAAGGGTTTGGGGACCCGGGTCCTGCCCCAGGGGACATGTATCAATGCAAAAAAAACTTTTAAAAACGGCCGTTTTTTCGGGAGCAGTGATTTTAATGATGCTTAAAGTAAAAAAAAAAGTGAAATATTCCTTTAAAAATATCGTACCTGGGGGGTGTTTATAGTATGCCTGTAAAGTGGCGCGTGTTTCCCGTCCTTAGAACAGTCTTGTATGGATATTAAGGGGAACCCCGCACCCAAATTAAAAAAGGAAACAGCAGTATACAGGCTCTGTGCTCTGAACAGCAGTATACAGGCGGTGCAAACAAGACAGGAACTGTAGGTTTGTTGTTAAGTAGAATCTGTTTGTAATTTTGAACTGGTACATTTTTAACGTGTTTAGCTCCAGCCAAAAAATCTATTTCAAGCTTTTTGGAAAACATAGGGAAGGGTTATCACCCCTGTGACATTTGTTTTTCTGTCTGTGCTCCTCTTCAGAAGATTTCACCTAACTTTTTGTCCCAATGACAAATGTTTTTTGAAAATTTGGGTTTTTTTGTGAAACAAGGATTGGTGATAAAGCATCAGTGGAAAGGAGAAATGTTTTTCCCATATTAACTCTTACAGGAGAGAATTTCCCTTCCTAGGGGTAGATTTCATCTCACTTCCTGTTGTCTCCTTCTGTTTGCAAGTAGGAGTCATTTGTAAGTTGGATGTTTGAAAGTAGGGACCTGCCCTATATACTCAGCAGAAATTTGGGTCTTAGGTGTTGTTGTGGCCACAACACTGTAAGCCCCCACAGGGCCCTGCTGTGAAATATTAGATCAAGAATTGTAATTACATGCCCCTGTTGAAAAGGGGCAGAAAAATTGGGACTTTGGTGGTGGTGGTGGTGCTGGTGCCACAACACTGTAAGTCCTCACTCGCTCTTAGTGGGCGCAGAAATGGGCCCTGCTGTGAAATATTAGATCAAAAATTGTAATTACATGCCCCTGTTAAACAGGGGCTGAAAAATTGGGCCTTAGTCACTGGTGCTGGTGCCACAACACTGCAACCCCTCACGGATACTCTAGTTGGAACGCAGGAACGAGCCCTGCTGCAAAGTATTGCATCAAAAATTGTAATTACATGCCTCTGTTCAACAGGGGCTGAAAAATTGGGCCTTAGGCACTGGTGGCGGCGTCCAGAACCAAAAATGTTCTTACAAGCTATCAGCGTGATCATTGAGGAGGAAGAGGATAATTATTCAGGATAGTCACTCAGCATCAGCATAGGCAGTCTTTGAAGGGATCTGAGATTTAAAAAAAAATATTTGGTTACATCAGCATCAGGTGCTTGGTAGCTGGTGGTGATCCAAGACTGATTCATTTTTATGAAGGTCAGTCGATCGACCGACTCGGTGGACAGACGCACCCTGTGATCGGTTACAAAGCCTCCAGCAGCACTGAGTGTGTGTTCCGAAAGAATGCTGTATGCAGGACAGGCCAGTAGCTCAATTGCATACTGTGCAAGCTCTGTCCAGTGATCCATCCTCAAGACCCAGTAACCCAGAGGATTTTCGCTGGGAAAGGTGTCCAAGTCAGATCTTGCCCCTAGGTATTCCTGCACCATGTAAAACAGACGCTGGCGATGGTTGCTGGAACCGATCATACCTTGGGGCTGCGGACTAAAAAATTGTCTGAACGCATCGGTCAGATGGCTACCTTCTCCACCGCTCCTTCTTTGACTGACCGAAGCCTCAGCAACACGTTGTCCAGAAACAGGAGTTTGTAACCTCCCATTCTCTGGGAATGCTTTGCACAGACCTTTCTGCAAGGCCTCCCGAAGATGTTTCATCTTCTGCTCCCTCTGCAACGGCAAGATAAGGTCCGCAACCTTACCCTTGTAACGTGGATCAAGGAGGGTTGCCAGCCAGTATTGATCCTTCTCCTTGATACCACGAATACGAGGATCCTTACGTAGGCTTTGCAGGATCAGGGAGGCCATGCAGCGTAGGTTTGCTGAGGCATTCAGTCCGGAGTCCTCTGGGTCACTAAGGACGACATGTTCCGCAGCCACCTCCTCCCAGCCACGTACAAGTCCATGTTTTTCTTGGGACTGATCCCTTAAAGACTGCTGCTGATGTTGAGTGCCAGGCTCCACCTCCATACTGACACAATCCTCCTCCTCCTCTTCCTGTGTGATCGGCGGGCACGCAGGAACACTGTCTGGATAAAGGGGGCCTTGAGAGCTAAGGAAGTCCTCCTCTTCCTGCCTCTGTTCTGCCTCAAGTGCCCTGTCCATTATTCCACACAGCGTGTGCTCCAACAGGTGGACAAGGGGGACAGTGTCACTGATGCATGCACTGTCACTGCTCACCATCCTCGTGGGCTCCTCAAATGGTGACAGGACAGTGCATGCATCCCTGATCATGGCCCACTGGCGTGGGGAAAAAAAAACAAGCTCCCCTGACCCTGTCCTGGTGCCATAGTCGCACAGGTACTCATTGATGGCCCTCTGCTGCACATGCAGCCACTGCAGCATGGCCAACATTGAGTTCCACCTGGTGGGCATGTCACAGATTAGGCAGTTCTTGGGCAGGTTAAACTCCTTTTGGAGGTCTTCCAGCCGAGCACTGGCATTATATGACCATCGGAAATGCATACAGACTTTCCTGGCCTGCCTCAGGACATCCTGTAAGGCCAGGTACCTGCCCAAGAACCGCTGCACCACCAAGTTAAGGACGTGAGCCAAACAGGGCACATGGGTCATTTGTCCCTTTCGGAGCAGAGAGGAGGTTGGTGCCATTGTCGCAAACCACCATTCCTGCCTTAAGTTGGCATGGCATCAACCACCTCTGAACCTGCCCCTGCAGAGCTGACAGAACCTCTGCCCCAGTGTGGCTCCTGTCCCCCAAGCACACCAGCTCAAGCACCGCATGGCATCTTTTGGCCTGCATACTTGCGTAGCCCCTTGAACGGCTACGAAGCACCGCTGGATCCGAGGACAAAGCACAGGAAGAGGCCATGGAGGAAGAAGAAGAGGAAGGGGTGGAGGATAGAGGTGTGTCACAATCATTAGTAGTGGCATTTTGGAGGCGTGGTGGCGGAACAACCTCCAACACAACTGCACCTTGTCCTGCATCCTTCCCAGCTGCCAGCAGAGTCACCCAATGTGCGGTGAAACTTAGGTAATGTCCCTGTCCATGCCTGCTGGACCATGAGTCAGCGTTAATATGCACCTTACCGCTGACCGCCCTGTCCAGCGAGGCATGGACATTGCCTTCCACATGCCGGTAGAGAGCCGAATCGCCTTCCGTGAGAAAAAATGGCGTTTGGGTACCTGCCACTGAGGAGCTGCGCATTCCACAAACTCACGGAAGGGGGCAGAGTCTACCAACTGAAAAGGCAGCAGTTGAAGTGCTAGCAATTTTGCCAAGCTAGCATTCAACCGCTGGACATGTGGATGGCTGGGAGCGAACTTCTTTTGGCGGTGCAGCAGCTGGGGCAGGGAAATTTGCCTGGTACAATCTGATGTTGGTGCACCGAAAGCAGATTGCCCACAAGTACTTGGCCGTGACACACCTAATTCTACACCTTCATTCCTCTCAGTGCAGGTCTCAGAGAGGACTGAAGGTATAGTGGGGTTGGAGATCTCAGCTGATGAGGAGCAAGGAGAGGTTCTCTTTGTTCTTTGGTGTGGGTCTTTTAGATACGCTTGCCAACGAACTGCATGGCAGGTCAACATATGTCTGGTCAAGCATGTGGTGCCCAAGCGGGAGATGTTTTGGCCACGCAACATATGCTTGAGACATATGTTGCAAATAGCAGCAGTGCGATCTGATGCACTCGTCTCAAAAAAGGCCCACACCAAAGAACTTTTGGAATAACTCGCAGAGACAGCATCGCCCTGCACATGCAGAGCTTTGGGGTGTGATGCAGTCAGTGTACTGCCCTTAGGCTGGCCCCTGGAGGGCATCCTGCCTCGTTGGTGATGTGCCTCCTCCTCCTCCTCCCTTCTCCTATCAGGCACCCACGTTGAGTCAGTGACCTCATCATCCCCTCTCTCCTCATCACTGGAGCAAACCTGGCAGTATGCTGCAGCAGGGGGAGCATGACTGCCAGATTGCTGTCCTTCTTGGGTACCCCCTCTGTCCGTGCTCACGTTACTGCCTTCATCTAGCTCAGTATCATCATCAGAGCCTTCTAAACGCTGGGCATCCTCCTGGAGCATGTACCCAACACTGTGGTCAAACAGTTCAAGGGACTCCTCAGGAGGACATGGTGGGGCTAGGGAAGGAGTCACTGATGCCATTGAGCCGAGGGAAGAGGCCGCGTTGGCAGCTGCTTTGCCAGACAAAGTACCCTGAGCATGGGTGAGAGAGGATGAGGAGGATGAGGATGGCTTGGTCATCCACTCGACCAAGTCTTCCGCATGTTGCGGCTCAACACGGCCAGCTGCCAAAAAAAAGGCCAAGCGTGTCCCGCGGCCACGTGCTGATGAGGATGCACCGTCTCCACGACCAGCACTGTTGCCTCTAGACACAGAGCCTGCTTGCCCTCTTTTATTGGCTTGTGACTGTCTGCTTCTCCTTGTTGGCCTCCCAGACATACTAATGGCCTGTAGATGCACTAAGCTGGGATATATATATATATATATATATATATATATATATATATATATATATATACTGATACTGCAGCTAGCAAAATCAACTGCCTGTCTGTAGTATGAGAACACCACCAACCTTCTACAGGTAGCTTTAGCTGAACACTGTGCGGAACTCGCAAAAAACTAACTTGTAGCTTATTTAGCTGCCTGCGGTAGTGATAGGATCAGGAAAACACCACCAACCTTCTACAGGTAGCTTTAGGTGAACACTGTGCAGAGCTCACAAAAAACTAACTTGTAGCTTATTTAGCTGCCTGCGGTAGTGATAGGATCAGGAAAACGCCACCAACCTTCTACAGGTAGCTTTAGGTGAACACTGTGCAGAGCTCGCAAAAAACTAACTTGTAGCTTATTTAGGTGCCTGCGGTAGTGACAGGATCAGGAAAACACCACCAACCTTCTACAGGTAGCTTTAGGTGAACACTGTGCAGAGCTCGCAAAAAATAACTTGTAGCTTATTTAGGTGCCTGCAGGAGTGATAGGATCAGGAAGACACCACCAACCTTCTACAGGTAGCTTTAGCTGAACACTGTGCAGAGCTCGCACTACACTAACTTGTAGCTTTAGCTGAACACTGTGCAGAGGTCACACTACACTAACTTGTAGTTTTAGCTGAACACTGTGAGGAGGACACACTACACTAACTTGTAGTTTTAGCTGAACACTATGAGGAGGACGCACTACACTAACTTGTAGTTTTAGCTGAACACTGTTCAGTGTGGGCAGTGGGCAGGAAGGTGTCTAAGTGCCCTGTATTCAAGTGGTTAAAAAAATACACAGTATTCAGAATCAACGTTTTCGGCGATCTGAATACTTTGAAGTGCAGAGGAGGGATCGGGGGTCTTTTAGACCCCCGATCCCTCCATAAAGAGTACCTGTCACCACCTATTACTGTCACAAGGGATGTTTACATTCCTTGTGACAGCAAAAAAAGTAAAAAAAAACATTTTTTTTTAAACACAATTTATAAGTATAAAAATAAATAAAATAAATTAAAAAAATTTTTTTTAAAGCGCCCCCGTCCCCGCGAGCTCGCGCAGCGAAGAAAATGCATACGGAAGTCGCACCCGCATATGTAAACAGCGTTCAAATCACACATGTGAGGTATCGCCATGATTGTCAGAGTGAGAGCAATAATTCTAGCACTAGACATCCTCTGTAACTCTAACCTGGTAACCGTAAAAAAAATTTAAAGTATCGCCTATGGAAATTCATAGCTACCATAGTTTTTCGCCATTCCACGAGTGCGTGCAATTATAAAGCGTGACATGTTTGGTATCTATTTACTCGGCGTAACATCATCTTTCACATTATACAAAAAAATTGGGGTAACTTTACTGTTTGGATTTTTTAAAATTCATGAAAGTGTCCCTTTTCCAAAAATTTGCATTTAAAACACCGCTGCACAAATACCGTGTGATATAAAATATTGCAACAATCTCCATTTTATTCTCTAGATTCTCTGCTAAAAAAATACATATAATGTTTGGGGGTTCTAAGTAATTTTCTAGCAAAAAATATGGATTTTAACTTGTAAACACCAAATTTCAAAAATAGGCTTAGTCATGAAAGGGTTAAAGACCGATTGCTAAAAATATATAGGAACTAATGCACAAAACCACAAAATTAATAATAGTACCATACAAGGAGCTGCCAACATAAATCACACAACCCTGACAGAGAAATATTCAAATAAAAATATATATATGTGGCGCTGCCCTATCCTTGTGTACCGACTCCAAATCTGTGGACACAAATAATCACAAAGTGCTAAAAAAATGAATATCCTCCTCATAAAAGTGCAATGTGCATATACAATATAGTAGCAATACCCCATGATAGCAAAATGAGGTCTACCTCAATACATAGATAATTCAACATAAATCCAAGGAATTAGTGCTTCAAAATATCATAATATGATTCCTAGTACTCATAAACATAAAAAGCAAATTAAAGTGCCCAGTGCGTAGTGCAAAAAATGCAACCCCTATTGCAACTGCTATGACATAAACAATATTTAAAAAGTGACACAATGTGCAAAATTACCATAAATTGCATATATGCGACTATAGATGCGACTAAAAGTCCCGCATAAAAACATAAGCAATAAGGAAGATACAAAGTGACAATTGTGCAATTAAGTACACCAAAAAATTCTTTCATGCAATGCGACTCCTGATGCGACTGCAATGTCCGCAAGGGGAAGTCTTCTAAGAAAAAAGTGCAGATACAATGGTGACTTGTGATAAACTCTTCCGAATCTGTTTTGGTGCGTGACAATTGTTTCCCCCAGCCTCTCACCTGCAGTGGCGGCCCCGAATGGGCCGAGTCAAGCGAAAATGCACAGGTGGATGGTGCTCTATACAGAGGATGGGTCTTCTAAGGTGATCACAGTTCCCGGGAGGACAGCCGTGGATATGGCTATCTGCAACCCTCACCGCCTCTCACAATGGTAATCCCAGGGTGATGGTGAAGAAGAAATAATAGCTTCCATGGTGTAGTATTTAGAGTAAAATTTATTTAAACAAACGTAACGTACTGCTCGCTGCTAATTTTAATGTAAGTTGCTACGTTTGTTTAAATAAATTTTACTCTAAATACTACACCATGGAAGCTATTTTTTCTTCTTCACCATCACCCTGGGATATCACGGGTTTATATACAGTATATATATAATATGTTATAGGTTCAGGTTGGAATTTTAAGTTTTAGATTAAGTTAAGTAATATCCTTAGTCTCACTGCCAGAGATATCTGTAATTTTATCAAGGTCATGTATTGGATAGGGAGCAGCGTTCTTAACTCCGGTTCCATTCTATGACATGCAACTCACTCTGGCAAATTAATGCATAACCTTCTTCATCATATGTGTATAATATAGGCACTTAGGTTGTATATGTATTGTTTGTACCGAAATTTGCAATAAAAATAATTAGAAAAAAAAAATTGGCCAACAGATTACTAAAAATAACACCATATCTTAAAAATCCCGACCAAATAGGTTTTGTAAAAGAAAGACAGGCACCAGATGGTACAAGAAGAATGTTAAACGTGATAAAACAAATGGAAAATAGTCGAATGCCTTCTCTCTTCCTAACTATTGATGCCGAAAAGCCATTCGACAGGATGCATTGGGATTTCATCTTGAAATCACTAACGAAATTCGGATTTAAAGGATTTATACATTCAGCCATAATGGCTTTTTATACACAACCCTCAGCAACGGTTTATACCTCGGGTATATTATCAAAAAGATTTAATTTGACTAATGGAACTAGGCAAGGGTGCCCCTTATCTCCCCTTATTTTTTTATTGGCCATTGAACTTCTTGCGAAATCCATACGAACAAACCCGAACATAACAGGAATCAAAATAAGTAAATACAAGCACAAAATAGGATTATTTGCAGATGATGTTATAATATCAGTAACTAATCATGAGGCTTCATTACCCACTGTTCAGAAGGTAGTGGAATTGCATGGAAATGTGTCCTACTACAAGTTAACCGAAACAAATGTCATGTACTGCCAATGAACCTTAACACTGATATTATCGATAATTTGCGTAGGAAATACGATTTTAATTGGGAGGAAAATTCCTTATCCTATTTAGGAATTAAACTTGCCTACTCCTCCTACAAAATTTATGGTGCCAATTTTCCTGCACTAGTGGATATATTACACAAAGATCTACAAAAATTTCAAAAAACACAACTCTCGTGGGTAGGAAAAATAGCAGCGTTTAAAATGGTAACACTACCCAAAATTCTGTATTATTTCCGTACCCTACCTATTTTAATCCTTACCAAATTTTTTACGCAAGTTAACAAGAAACTAAAAAAAAATATATGGAATGGGAAAAAACCTAGAGTGGCTTTTTCCATACTGACATCCACCAAGGTAGCAGGTGGAATGGGCCTACCAGATATAAGAAATTATTACTACACAGCCTTAATGGACCAAATGAAATATTGGTTAACCTATGGCTTTTCATTTATTTAAGAAAATTACTATTCCCAACCTACTCAGCATCAAAGCCACCTTAATGGTATGAAAACATATCCTGTCCAAAACTAAAAGTGAGGAAAAACAAATGTAGCGGGCACCTACTTTTAAGCAGGTGACCTTTTTTGTTAGCTTCTGTTACAGGTAAATATAGACAGGCTGATGCTATTTACAGCAGGCCTGTTTTGTTTGATTTCTATGTTTGAGTGACAGAGGGTTTATGTGTTGGTCTCGGCCAATCATTAATTTGCTTGGTAATCCCGGGACTCTCATATAAAGGGGGTCATGTGGTGCCCGGGAGTTTGAGTCCAGTCCTGCACTGAGGAGCGAGAGAGCCAGCCTTGTTCCCGGAGGGGAAGTTGGAGGTTTACCCCTCTGAGCTTCACCTTAGCGAGAAGGGTGGAGATCCGGTCTTCATGGAGGAACAGACGACAGCTTGCCGCGTGTGGTCATGGATGTTGTAGGCCGCCCCTGCGGGGAGGGGAACGGGCCACAAAGAGATAGAGAAAACTGAGGATCATTACGGATGAAGTAGCAACAAAGCGGAAGGAAACTGGGCGATTGGTCGTTTATGAGTGGCACATGGACTATTGATCACGTGAATGAAAGCCCATGGGAAAGGTACTGCCAGAGACTGTGGGTTGTTGGTGCACAAGTCAGTGAGATGGGCAGTAATGGCCTATGACTTTGAGTTCAGCATTGCCCCGGGATTCCAATCAGTCAAGCGGGAGGAGTTATTCGGATTGGCTCTCCTTTAGCTTAATTTGGAAGTACCATGTCGGTGGGAAGTAGTGGTAAAGAGGTAGCGGTGAAGCTGCAAGCACACATGTAGAGATATGGATCGTTCTTTTAAAGTTATCCAGATGAAGAAGTCATTCAGAGTGACTCTTTATCAAATCATTCTCTATCAAATCCACTTCCATCGTCCCTGATTGAAGAGATCATTGAAAAATGATTTCTTGACTGTCCGCAATTGTACTCAGATTTTCCTGTATGATTCATTGAAAGATGACAATGTAACAGAAGGGCTTCTCAAAGGGAGTCCTTCTCCCATCCCAGTTTATGTTGATGAATAAAGCATTAAGAAAGAGCATTAAGGACTGTGACTTTTAAATCTATGGGCTGCGAGGGTTGAGTAGTAAACGTGAATTACAGATATAGCAAATAATCAGCCGCTCCTATGGGGGTAAGCGCTACACAAACGTCATTACAATTACCGGTGAAAATTTTGGAATATTATAAAATATGCATTGAGACACATGAATGGAATATTCAAGGTTATTATATGTTTAATGATTTGCCCCTAAGTTACAGAGCAATGGTACTAGGTAAAATAGAGAGATGTTTCCGATTAAATAACTTCAACCCAAATCATAAAATGGCGATTCCTACAATTATATGGGAATTTTTAACTAACCATAAGGATCAAAAGAGAAGAGGAATCTCGCTATTTTATGAACTCCTCTCTGATTATAATATAGGGTACAGAAATCCTCATATGATTAAATGGGAAAATGACTTATCACAGGTTTTTACAGGAGAACAATGGCGGAAGGCATTACTAACATCTAGAAAAGCATCATCCTGCATTGAACATTGGGATAATTCCCAAAAAATACTAAATAGATGGTATTTGACTCCGTATAGATTGTCAAAAATTTACCCCTCTTCTTCACCTTTATGCTGGAGATGTAATGAATACATGGGGAATCCACTCCACACCCTGTGGAGCTGCAAAAATTTACAGTTTTTGGAACACTATTTCTATATCCTTAGCGGATTTCACTGGAATATTAATTGATCTCTCTCCAGATATGGCCCTCCCAGGATTAAATTTAGATTTTTACCCACAAATGTTTAGAACAATAGACATGCTCCAAAGACATGCTGGTAGGTTAATTGGATCCTGTCTAAATTGTCCCTAGTATGTATGAATGTGAGTTAGGGACCATAGATTGTAAGCTCCTTGAGGGTAGGGACTGATGTGAATGTACAATGTATATGTAAAGTGCTGCGTAAAATGATGGCGCTATATAAGTACCTGAAATAATAACAATAGTAGCCCACATACTTATAGCAGCTAGACTATCAATATCTAATTTATGGAAATCTCCTAATGTTCCGAACATATCCAATGTAATTATCAGACTGAATATACAAGCACAATATGAGCTAAAACTTTCACATGACTAGTTATAAAAAATGGCAAGCTTGGTAGGATCACCCTAGAGCTTCCAATTATTTAAAAACCGGTAACCTTTAATTGTTTAATTTTTGTATATCAGAAATAAGTTACCTCTATCCTATACATTACAAGAGCTTAATAATAAACTTTGTTTACAGCTTGAACCCATTTGGGGTAAGCGAAGGTATATATTTTGAGATTGATATTATCGAGTTGAATTGTTACCTGTATATTTTAGACATGTTTACATAGATGGAAGTATACTATATTTCTTATTTTTCCATTTTTGTTTGTTTGTTATTATTTTATTCTTATCTATTTTACCCATATATTACTTAGAATAAATGATATTACATTAGTCCAATGTTTATTGTTCTGTATACATGATTGTATATTCGAATTTCTGAATAAATAAAAAAATATTTTTTAAGTTGAAAAGCAGTCACACCCCCTAGTATATGTGCCTACAGGCCAAATCCTTTCTTTGTCTAGTTATTATTGATCAGCATCCACACTTCCATACATTATGCTAAATCCAGTGTCCACATTACTCCACTAGCCCCACTGCAGTACTTGTCTTCTTTGAATTATTTAGCCTGTCTTCCCTGTAGCTGTAAATTATCTCTGGTTGTCTGGGATTACACCAGCAGAACTCATTGTCTACACTTCACTGCAGGAGATTACTCAGCCTTTCTTTTCCACTGCAGTCTTTTGCTAAGACAAGTACACACTAGTCATTTTCTTTCATTCAACCCAGCAGAGCTGAACAAAAAAAAAACTGACAGCTCAGGAGGAGCTGCTGTACTAACTGATGTTAGTACAGAAATCTCCCCTGCTGTGTTTTAACAGCGGGGCGGCTCCCCACCAGAGCAATCCGGTCAGCACAGCCAATCAGTAGACCTTTTTCGGACATGCCCCTTCAACAGAAGCCAGCTGAATGGCTTGCTTCTGTTGGTCCGACTGCAGTACACATGTCGGCCAGTTTCTATTGAACCAGCCGATGCCACCCGAACCAGGCTTATTTACCACTCTCTAACATGCAATAACAAATATATGTTTCACAGTAGCGCATTAATTAATTTCATTTAAAAAAAAAACGAATAAACAAAAAAATAAATGTCCATAAAAATGTCCATTTAAGTAGCAGCACAATTGCAAGAGTGCAGTGCGCACTTATATAATTTATTTTCTACTATGTTTGTTCCTCTGATATACATAACTCAACCTCTAGTCTTCACTACAGTGATTCATTCAGCATCTGCTCTGCACATATGATTGGTATGCCACATGAATGCGTTTACTGTAGTACATTACTCAGCCTTTATTTTTCAGTGTCATGCATTACTAAACTATTAGGCATTATTACAGTGCATGACTTTAGGCACCAGTGCACTCTATTGCAGAATATTGATCAACTACTAGTCTTCATTGCAGTAGATTTATCTGCCTTTCTTCCCCGATGCAGTAGATTACTTCCATCTCTTACCAACTGCAATGCAATGCATTACTCAGACTCTAGCCTTTACAACAGTACATTATTCAGTCCTTACGCACTGGCAATAGATATGACTAATTTACTACTTTACACTTGAGAACCTTTACTGCAGTACCTTACACCAGCCTTTTTCAACCATGGTGCCTTCAGGTTTCTTCAAGGATGCCTTGGCAAAATGCCCAAAAATTGTATACAAGCCAGCAGGTGGATCAAGCCTGCCTTTGTTATACACAGCCACAGGTTTTCATTGTGCACCATTACAACCTTCTAGCCACTGGCATTCTAACAACCAATGCAGTCATTGAATGATAAGGAGGATGTCAGGTGCCTTCACAGCATCCTTGTTTGCCCCTCATCTGCTCCTCTCAGTCACATTAGCTAAGTGGGGAAGAGAAACTGAGAGAGAAGAGAAACATTGGAATACTAGCCAGTAGCAGTGTGCAAAGTTGTGCTTGCTTCGAAAGAATAAATCACTTCTAATGCTAGTTGTCCTATGTGTGTGAATGTTGCTGCATTATGTAAAATTATTAGCTTACTTTTTTACATTTTAGAATGGGATGCCTCAAGGTTGTGCATCATTTTATAGGATGCCTTGACTGGAAAAGGTTGAAAAACACTGAGGTTGATTTACTAAAACTGGAGAGTGCAAAATTTGGCGCAGCTGTGATTGAAACCAATAAGCTTCCAGTTAGAAGCTGATTGGCTACAATGCACAGCTGCAGTAGAATCTGAGTGCACCACTTTTCATAACTCTCCCCCACTGAGTACATTACACCATCTTTAGTGTGAAGCATTACAAAGTTTCCATACCCACTGCATACAATCAGTTCTTCCTCACCACTGCAGAACAGTACTACAGCCTTTGTTCCCCACTACAAAACCTACCAAGATTGCATTCCTACTGCAGTAAATGAATCTGCTTCCCACCCACTCTTCATTATATTAATCTCTGAAATTAAATGCATAGCAATCTCACTTTCTCTTTTCCATTGCAGCACATTACTCAATGTCATTACCCATTGTATAATGTTACTTAATTTCTAATGTCAGCTCCAGTACAAAATTCTGCAGCTTCACCATAGTGTATTACTCAACCTTTGCTCCACTATAGTGCATTATTGGCTCTCATGTCATCACTATAATAGTTGCCAAGTACAATAATCAGCCTTCAGTCTCCACTCATTTACTTCTCAGTCTTTAGTTCCCACTCTTTTACATTACTCAGTCTTTTGTGAAAACAATTTCAGTTTTTTTTTTTAAATTTACTTGTATAGAACATACAGTACAATAAACCAAATAATATAATGGAATATGGAGTTTGGGTCACTTATAAATTGAATAGATATGCGTGTGTATGAGTAGTTTTAGTTTTAGATTAAAAACCATAAAGTCGACACGTAAAAAAATAAATGTAGCGGGGCGTGGCTTGACGGCTCGTGCGGATTTCTGCCTAGATCCACAGCTCCACAGAGTACCCAGCCACAGCGACATATATATCGGCTCCAGAGAAGGACAAACCACCCCACAAGCAGCCTAAATATCCCTACACAGCAAGCAGCCATGCTGAAGAGGAGGAAAACATCCACACTCCCCAGGAAACTGACCGACTATTACGGCCAAAATGGCGCCAGCACCGGCCCGGAAACAACAGCGCGGCTCTCCTCCTCACATTTCAACCAGAGCCCCACGCTGTCTCCGGGGCTCCACCAGTCCTCCGACACACAGGGTGAGTGTTCTCCCCCTAACTCTCCCACGACATCCAGCCCTGCCAAGACTAGGCTCAGAACGGATGAGCCTCAGCAGTCTCTGCCTGTCACAACTCCCTGCCTGTTCTCTCTCCCCCCGACCACAGCAATCATCAGTGTTAGATGCCTTTCTTGCCTCAGACCAGCCATTGTCTGAGAAAACTATGAAGAACATGTTGCTTTCACTGAGATAAACACTGTATAATGATTTATCTACTGCTGTCTCCTCACTATCCATATCAGTAAATCAGCATCATCAAGCTATTGCACGAATGGAGGCTAAAATGGGAGACATACTTTCTGCCCATAATGAGATGGTGGATGGCTTTGCGGATCATGATGATGAACTCCAATTAATCAATCTGAAGCTCACAGACCTGAAAGACTGCTCCAGATGAAATAATATTACATTCCGTAATATCCCAGAATCGATCCAACCATCAGATCTAATACAATTTCTGCAATCCCTGATGCCAGCCCTTTTGCCTGACCTGACAACCCGTGACATGGAAATTGACAGGGCTCACAGACTCCCCAAGCCATCTCACCTCCCTACTTCCACTCCCAGGAATGTTTTGGCCCGCATCCATTTTTTCACTGTAAAAGAAAAAGTCATGTACACAGCCAAACAAGCAACAAGACTCCCTGACCCTTTCACCAACATTGCACTGTATGCTGACTTGTCTAATGCAACAATGGAAAATCGCAGACAGTTGGTGACTATAACTAAAGCTCTCCAGAACCAGAAAATCCCCTATAAATGGGGCTTCCCCACTAAACTACTCATTACGCACCAAACCAAAACTCACGCAGTGCATACCCTCCCCATGGGACTCACACTCCTGAGAAACTGGTACATCATCCCAGAGGAAACACCACGCCTTTCAGATCAACTTCCAACCCTCATGGAAACTGGAGGAGACCCTCCAGATGCCTGACAGCCGCAATCTATATACTTCTCTGCACATGCCTAACAGCTGGGAAACTGCAGCGCCTTTATCCAGTACCTGCCTGCCTGTTAAGAGATCACTGTCCCACGTTGTGGACGTAAGTTCTCTTTCCCCCACTGTCTGTTTGCAGTAGTATCTTCACATTGAGCCCAGGCCCCTTTTGTTTTTGTTTCTGGGCTCTCCTTTTTTAAACGAAGACCCTTCACCCAAACCCAGCACCAGCCAATCTCCACCCACCTTTCCACCAAGCTACACCCAGGGCCCCATTCCTCAAAATATGTGACAACCCACACTGTCCTTACAAATTAGAGCCGGACTAGCGAATTGCCGCACGCCTACCGCTCATCACCTTCACCTGGGGACTACCCACCCTACCTTTAATCTCCCAGAATGGCTTTCAAAATAGTCTCTATTAATGCCAGGGGCTTAAACTCCCCACAGAAAAGATCTGCACTTCTCAGAGAGGCCAACAACCAAAAAGCCGATATCCTCTTAGTACAAGAGACCCATTTGGCTTCTGCTAAAACTCCCAGATTCACCCTAAAAAATTACGACCAGGTTTTTTCAGCTTCAGGCCAGAAGAAGAAAAATGGAGTCCTCACTGTCATACAGAACACACTACGATTTAAACTACATCAATCCATTGCAGACCCCCACGGCCGTTTCCTGATTCTCTTATGTGACATTAATCAAGTCACCTACACCCTGATCAATGTTTATGGATCAAACAAACAGCAACTATGATTCCACAAACTACTCTACAAGAAAATTACACGACTCCGAAAGGGGAGACTTCTTATTGGAGGTGACTTCAACATAATTGGAGATTCCACATTGGATACTACGTCCTCGACTAGAAACCATTGAACGGTCCTGAACCCCTTTCTTCAAGCAAATGACCTCTACGATCCGTGGAGATGCCACCACAGCAATGAGCAGGACTTTTAAAATCTCTCCTCTTCTCAACTCTCATACTCCCGAATGAACTTCTTTCTTGTTGACAAACTCACCCTCCAGGACATGATGAAATCCGAAAATGGAAACATCACATGGTCGGACCATGCACCGTCTCCCTTACTGTGGGAAATTGCAGACCTAGGGCAACAAGATTATGGAGACTTGATGCTTCCCTCATCTCCGACCCAAATATTGTTAAAAAACTCAATATTGAGCACCACTCATATTTTCAAACGAACAGCCAATCGGACACTGATAGGTCTGTACTTTGGTCGGCATATAAAGCCTACATGCGTGGCATCCTAATTAAACTTCAAAGTAAGGTTAAAAACCAGAGGTCTAAGCAAGTTGATGAGGTCCTCTCCCAAATTACCCTATTAGAAAACCAGAATAAAATAACCCCCTCCCATAAACTAGCCAATGAGCTCTTAGAACAGCGACAAAAACTCCGCTCACTTCAACTTTTTAAATTTGAGAACAACCTTAAATTAACTAAAGCCAAATACTATGCCTTAGGTAATAAAGTTGGAGCATTACTAGCCCGACAAGTCAAAGCTCAACGCATTAAAAGTAAAATAGCTTCCCTTCACCATCCCACCACCAAACAACTCCTGACAAACCCGCAGGATATAGCTAATGCCTTTACCGACTATTACTCTTCTCTCTACAACCTCTCAAATGATACAGCTACCCCTCAACCAACTGACCAATGCATACAAAACGTCCTATCCACTATTGATCTTCCGAATATAACCCACACACAACCAGAGTATCTTTCCCAACCGTTCTCAGATGACAAAGTCCTACAAGCCATCAACACTCTTCCTCTGCACAAGTCATCTGGGGAAGATGGCTACACCAACGAATTCTACAAAACATTTGCCAAACTCATCACCCCCCACCTCATTGACCTCTTCAACTCCGCTGCCACCTCTGGTTCTCTACCGCTTGATATGCTGCGATCAATCATCACCACTATTCCCAAACCAGAGAAAGACCCTACCTCCACAACCAACTACAGACCCATCTCGCTCCTCAACACAGACATGAAAATATTTGCTAAGGTCATTGCTTCTAGAGTGTTGAAATGTCTTCCCTCTCTAGTGCACCCGGACCAAGTCGGCTTTATGCCAGACAGGCAAGCCCCGGATGCAACTAGAAGAGTCATTAATTTAATCAAACACGAACGCCTTCTCTGCTACTATCCCTGGATGCAGAGAAGGTGTTCAACAGGGTGCATTGGGGATTCCTGAGAGCAGTACTCTCCAAATTTGTAATTACAGGATGGTTCTAAACGGCCATACTCTCACTTTACTCAAACCCCTCAGCTAGAGTGTAATCTGACGGAACCTTGTCTACACCATTTGGGATCTCCAACAGCACCCGCCAAGGCTGCCCGCTCTCCCCTCTCATTTCTGCTCTAATAATGGAACCCCCTGTGGCAAAGATTAGAGGGGACAAGCGCATTTCCAGCATCAAACACAATGGCATAGAACATAAAATAAGCCTCTTTGTCGATGATGTCATACTTATGATCACATACCCAGCCCACTCCATGCCCGCAATCCAAGACATCATCACTCAATTTAGCTCTGCCTCCTTCTAAAAAATTAATTCCTCTAAGTCTCTAATCCTTCCGCTTAATCTAACACATGGACAACAGTCCCTCCTGGAGAGTACTCTCCCTTATTCATGGACGAGACAGTCTATCCCGTACTTAGGGATAAAATTAGCCCCCTCACTGCCTCAACTCTATGACCTATCCACTTCAGCCCCGGAAGGATTTACCCCCTTCCTGACCAGAGCACTTTTTACAATTTGGCACTTCGTCGCTTTAACTGCTAATTGCGCGGTCATGCAATGCTGTACCCAAGAAATTTGCGTCCTTTTCTTCCCACAAATAGTGCTTTCTTTTGATGTTATTTGATCACCTCTGCGGTTTTTATTTTTTGCGCTATAAACGGAAAAAGACCGAAAATTTTGTAAAAAAATGATATTTTCTACTTTTTGTTATAAAAAAAATCCAATAAACTTAATTTTAGTCATACATTTAGGCCAAAATGTATTCGGCCACATGTCTTTGGTAAAAAAAAGTCAATAAGCGTATATTTATTGGTTTGCGCAAAAGTTATAGCGTCTACAACTAGGGTACATTTTCTGGAATTTACACAGCTTTTAGTTTATGACTGTCTATGTCATTTCTTGAGGTGCTAAAATGGCAGGGCAGTACAACCCCCCCCCCAAATGACCCCATTTTGTAAAGTAGACACCCCAAGGAAATTGCTAAGAGGCATGTTGAGCCCATTGAATATTATTTTTTTTTGTCCCAAGTGATTGAATAATGACAAAAAAAAAAAATTACAAAAAGTTGTCACTAAATGATATATTGCTCACACAGGCCATGGGCATATGTGGAATTGCACCCCAAAATACTTTCAGCTGCTTCTCCTGAGTATGGGGATACCACATGTGTGGGACTTTTTGGGAGCCTAGCTGCGTACGGGGCCCCGAAAACCAATCACCGCATTCAGGATTTCTAAGGGCGTAAATTTTTTTTTTCACTCCTCACTACCTATCACAGTTTTGAAGGCCATAAAATGCCCAGATTGCACAAAACCCCCCCAAATGACCCCATTTTAGGAAAGTAGACATCCCAAGCTATTTGCTGAGGGGTGCTTTTTTTTTTTCCTTTATTATTTTTTTTGCTTTTTTATCTTATTTTTAAACTGTTCCTTTCATTTTTTTTAATCATTTTTATTGTTATCTCAGGGAATGTAAATATCCCCTATGATAGCAATAGGTAGTGACAGGTACTCTTTTTTGAAAAAATTGGGGTCTATTAGACCCCAGATCTCTCTTCTGCCCTCAAAGCATCTGACCACACCAAGATCAGTGTGATAAAATGCTTTCCCAATTTCCCAATGGCGCTGTTTACATCCGGCGAAATCTAAGTCATGAAATGCTCGTAGCTTCCAGTTTCTTAGGCCATAGAGATGTTTGGAGCCACTCTGGTTTCTGCTATGCTCTATGGTCAGCTGGCTGAATCACCGGCTGCATTCTCAGGTTCCCTGTTGAGACAGGAGAGCCAGAGAAAAACACGGAAGACGGTGGTGGGGGGGGCATTCCCTCCCACTGCTTGTAAAAGCAGTCTAGAGGCTAATTAGCCACTAGGATTGCTTTTACATGAAAGCCGACCGCTGGCTGAAAAGAATGATACCAAGATGATACCTAAACCTGCAGGCATCATTCTGGTATAACCACTCAAAGTCGTGAATTGCGTACCTGAAGACAAAAAAATGGTTAACAATAAAACACAGTAAACAGTAAAGTATAGAAAATTGCATACCTGAAAAGCAAACATGATAAAACATAATAACAATAAAACATTGCAGAATAGAATACAGTAAAAAAGAGCAGAACAATAGAGAGAGAATAGAGAGAGAGAACAATGAAACGACAACTATTTTTTTTTATTATTTTATATATTTTTTTTTACACTTTTTTTTGTAACTGTAACTTTTATAACGGTAACCGGTTCCAGGTTCGGGTCTCTCAAAATGCGATGGCATCTTGGGAGACCATGTGAAAGTGTGCCTAGTCTGTGAAATGCTGTATGCTAATACTCAACTAGTGTATGGTAGCGTTCAAAACATTCACCAATGCAAAGACCAGGATTGTCAGGACAGGAGGGACAATAATAGCGGGTGCCACGCCTATATCCGTGCTTGCTGCAGACATGACATCTTTTTTGGGGGGTTCGTTGGGTAGTGGTACTCGGGATGACATAAAAATGCCTCTCATGCAGCCGACTGCATTTGGTTGGGGATGTGAATGGGGGAAGTACGGGTGCTGCAGAAGTGGTGGGTTCCCAATTAGGATTGGCGAATGCAGCAGGAAGGGCATTATGGGCACGACAGGCCTGTGTTTGTCTTCTTCTTGGTGGCAGTGGGACACTACTTGTGCTTGTCACCTCACCAGCTTTAACTGCACTTATGGGACTCGCCACCAAGTGTTACTGCAGCGCTGGTTAGCTACGACCGGGGTGTACTAGGCCGCTGGTGCTTGCCAGTTCACCAAAACGCTACCAAAAAAACTGTTAGCGATCGCAGGGATCAGGCCTGACTCTGCGAATGCTGCAGTTATGCGTTTAGTGTTTTGTAAGTGACAGTGATCGATCGATACTGCACTTGGGTGGGCTGGGCTGGGCCGGGCGGAGGGGCAAAACGCAGGTGCTAGCAGGTATCTGGGCTGATCTCGCTAACACTGCATTTTTCGGAACCCTAAACTGCTGGGGACGCTAGTATAGATCTGATCGGATCAGATATTGATTCGTTCAGATACTATACCCCTAAGGGAGGCGTATGCTGCGTGCGTGGGTGTTAGCGGTACTGGCGCTAACCTGACGCTGCCTGGGGCGACGTATATCACCGCTGGGCGATCAGGGGGCTAAACCTTTATTCGGTAATAAAAGGCGGGTGCCCTGACACTATAAAAAATAAACGAACTAACCAGCGTCACCCGTAACAGTTACACGGTGATCACTGGTGAAAGGGTTAACTAGGGGGCAATCAAGGGGTTAAAACCTTTATTAGTTAGTATATGGGGGTCCCTGATGCTATAAAACGCTGACGGCGAACCTAAATATTTACCTCCCTAACTAGCGTCACCAGTGACACTAATACAGCGATCAGAAAAATGATCGCTTAGTGACACTGGCGTCAGTTTGTGACAACACTGGTTGTCACAAACTGACACCAATGCAGTAATCAGAAAAAAAACTGCTTGGTGTCAGTGTGACAGAGGGGGAGGGGTGATTAGGGGGGGATCGGGGGGGATCGAGGGGGATCGGGGGGGTAAAGGGGGGTGTAATGTTTGCCTGGCATGTTCTACTGTGTGTGTAGTGTTTGTGCACTCACATTGAAGTCTTCTCTCCTCGGAACGGAAAATACCAAGCCAAGGAGAGATGACATCATTTCCTCTGCTGCTGTTTAGCAAACAGCAGCAGAGGAATGATCTGATTGGCCGGGAGCGATCGCGAGGGGGGCCACGAATGGATGGCCTCCCCCTCACCTCCAATCGCCGGGGGACAAACGCCGACCGCCTCGGGCACCGGGGGGGTCTGATCGGACCCCCCGCCCACGGGAGGCAGATCACGTACAGGTACGTGATTCTGCCTGCCCGTGCCATTCTGCCGACGTATATCGCCGTGAGGCGGTCGGCAAGTGGTTAACTATCGTGCCTTCCAAAAAACTTCTTCCCCAACTATTAAACCAACTGTGCACAACAGACCTTTCTAAACTAGGACGAATTGCCTCCTTTAAAATGCTAATCCTCCCCAAGCTACTATACCTATTTTGCACAGTAATCTTACCTACACCCCACTCCTTTTTCACCTCCATACAAAAACAACTTTTCAGATATATATGGGAAACTAAACCACCCAGATGTGCTCAATACATTTTAACCAGACATCACAAAAAAGGAGGGGTAAGCCTTTCCCACATTAGGCTTTCATCCTGGACCAGCTATACTACTGGTAGCACCCAAATCCCAATAAGGCCTGGTCAATCATAGAATCATCATCCTTCAAACCAAATACTCTGTGAGATATACTCCTAGCAATGTCAGTGGGCCCTCCTCCTAACACAACGGCTAATCCCCCATCAATCATGGCCTCTCTGACAGTCTGGAAGAAATTCACCCAGACGACAACCTCAGACCACCCGTCTCATATAATACAAATCTCTCTCAGAACATTAATGTCGCCAATGTTACCAAAACTAAACTTACAAAACTGGCAGACACAAAAGATAACTAATATCTCAGATCTCTACAACACTAACAACACTCTAAAAACCTTTACAAATCTCCAAACTAAATATGACTCCCCCACACGGAAGCCTTTATATACATGAGGATCTCCCACTTTCTTTGAAAATCTAAACTCTCTACTAAGGCCAAAATTCCTGAACCAATACACAACTTCTACACATACACAACATACCCAAAACATAGTATCTCTACAATGTACTCTATACTTACTGACAACCGGCCATACTCCCAAATACCATCTCTCTCAAGATGGGCAGAAGAACTAAGCATTGCTGTTACCTCCGACATGTGGACAGGCGCCTTTAAGCACACCTTTACAGCCTCCCATTGCTTTTGCACTGGGAATCATACCAAAAAACAATTCACAGATGGTACAGGAAGTACTGGTACCATAGCACACATACTATGGTTTTGCAGATCCCTAAGCTCATTCTGGAAAAAAATATTTGCCCTAAGCTCCATCATATCTGACTCACACATCAAAAATGTACTGTTACCACCTGATGTACTCTTCCTATTGCAACTCTCTTTCATTCTTATATTTCCTCTTTATTTTCCTGTCTACCCCCTTTCTACGATGTAGCTAGTCGTCTACTTAGCTGGTGCTCCTTAACCCACACTCCCCCCCGTCTGGAGTTATTGAGTTGTTATGTTATTATGTTAAAACACTAAGCATGATCCACCACTGTTTAGTCCGACTTGTGTGACTATCTCTGCATTACTTAACTCTACTTTGTATGTTTGGTTTCACTTGCTCCAGTCAGAACATCCGACATATTGTAACAAAAGTATATCTTGTTCACTTTACTGAAAATAATAAAGAAATATTGAAATAAAAAATAAATGTAACTGTATGTCAAATGAAGATTATAAAAACCATAGGCAACAATCGTGGAAAAATGAACAAAGAATAGCTATAAAATAACAACAAAAGAATTTGTATACAAGAACTGTAATAAATAACATGCTTATGAAAATCACTCTGGAAAAAAGGATTTTCGAGTACCTTTTAATACACAGTAAAGCAATAAGATATCTACATTACTGCTTCCAGAGTCCCTGTGTGGCACTTTCAATGTACAAATCAGCTCCTGCACTTAGCTCTTATATAGTAAAATGAACAATAAAAATAAACATAATTCTTATTCTCAAGCCGCTTACACATGATCGGATTTTCCGACGGGAATTGTGTAAAGACAGGCTGTTGGCGGAAAATCTGACTGTATGCTCCATCAGACAATTGTTGTTGGATTTTCCGCGGACAAATGTTGGATGGCAGGCTTTAAAATTTTCCGCAGACAAATGTCTTTGTCAGATTTTCCAACCATGTGTACAAACACGCATGTTCGGAAGCAAGGATGAGCCAGAAGCGGTCGGTCTTGTAAACTGGCGTTCGTAATGGAGAATTAACATTCGTGACGTGGCAAATTATGAAATCTCGAAATGCAGCGCACATTCTTTTCTTCTTTAATGGGATAATAATAAAGCTGCTTTGCTGGTGATACTGATGGAGTTATGGCAAACGTATTTTAAAAGTCTTAAATCTTCGGGGGCGCATGCGCGGCGCAGAGGAAGATGGACGCCTGATACAGTAGCTCCGCTACACCCGGGACTCTATAGGCTTCCTGAGGGCCATAAACAGCTCAAACTTCATTATTTTTTGCACCCCTCAAGCCACATATGCTTGGTGCATGCCGTAGAAGCGAAGAAAAACTCGGGGCTCCTCTCAGAATACCTTAACCCACTATCTCCTCCGCACGCGGGACCGCTACAGCATGGCCCAAGATGGTGCCGCGGGAAGAGGGATCTCTCCGGCTCCATCCACTCCGCCGCAGCCGGACCTCTCTCCTAACAAACACAGCTCAAGTGAGTACCACCCCACCCTTTCTAAAGCGGACTTGGACAGTAGTCTGGAAGCCATGTACACAAAATTGGCAAACAAGTTCCAAACGGAGCTGCATAAAACCTCCCATACTCTGTCGCAAGAGATAGCGGCCCTGGGCTCACGTACTGAGCTGCTCGAAACCAAACACGATGAGCTAGCCCTGGCTTATAATGACCTCAGTCGTGACCACGAATCTCTATCTCTGGCCCTCAATACAATACAAGCCCAAGTCGAAGATCTCGACAATAGAAATAGACGCAATAACCTGAGGCTCAGAGGCATCCCTGAATCTGAGACAGAACTAATCCCAACTGTGATCCGTTTATTCAAGTCACTTCTCCCTGACCATGAATCTGCGGCCTTCAAGTGTGACCGCATCCATAGGGCTCTCCGCCCTAAACCACCTGATGACAAGCCCCCCAGGGATGTGATCCTCTGTATGAAGGACTTCCTCACCAAAGAAGAAATCCTGAGGGCTGCTCGTAACAATCAACGCATCACTCTGGATAATCACACTATTCAGATTTACCCAGATATTTCCCCAGCAACTCTAGACAGACGCAGAGGCCTGAAGGAGATCACTACAGCGCTACAGTCTGCACACATTCGATACAGATGGGGATTCCCATTCAAACTGCTGGTCCCCTATAATGGTACCACGTTTGCCGCTTCCTCTCTTCGTGAGGGCCAAGAAGTCCTAGTGAAGCTCGGCCTCCTGGATGCTGCTGCGTTACGACGCCTTCCATCAACACCCCGTCCAGCTCCCATCTGGCAAACCCCTCCGCCCAGGAGAGACAGAAGGAGAATTCATTATGAAGCCGGAGAGGGCCTCGCAGAACAACTACGCTAGAAGTTCCCTTGAGATGCTCAGCACCACTACTACTCCTTTCCTTAGGATGGTGGCCGTCCCTCGGTGCCGCGATATGTTCTCCCCACCCAGCAAAGTAACTCTTTTTTTCTTTTTTTTACCCTTGTGCCTTGGGGCACTGTAAGCCCCGTTGACTACACACTCTGCAACCCCACTTAGGGGAGCTGCAGTCCTGCTGGGTACGAGACCTAGTTGTCTCGCTTGTGAATTATTTGTTTTTTTATCAGGTAAAAAGGTTTTTTTTTATAACCTTCACTGATCCGGTTTGAATGTTTGACTTTATGTCTTTTTCTAGTAGCCTGATTCTGGGCCTTTTTTCCTTTCTGATTTTCTGTTTTTTTCAAAAATTTTTCCTTTTTCGTTTTTTTGGTCAGTCAATTCAATACCTAATGCACGGACTCTTTGTAAATATTGCTAAAGATCCTTATGCATTTAAGATTCACATCCTTATATGCTATAATTGCATTTTATTGAATATTGTAATGGCGGTACCCCTGCTTGACTTCTTATACCTTAACCTACAAGCTCAGCTTACCCTCCATGTAGGCTTTACTATAAATTCTCTCAGCTGTGATAGTTCGACTATGATATATCATGGTTATCACATGTATTTCCCATAATGTGAAGGGATTCAATTCCCCGGTCAAAAGACGCAAAGCCTTTGATCAATATAATCATCTTGGCGCTAAGATTCTCCTAATTCAGGAGACTCATTTTTCACATACCTCACACCCAAAATTCCTTCACAGAAATTTTCCCCAAGCATTTTATTCACTTCATTCAACCAAAAGCAGGGGCGCCGCCATATTATTACATACCTCCTTACCAATGGAAGTAAAGCATTGCCATAAAGACAAGGATAGCAGGTTCGTCATTATTAAAGGGTTAATCCACAACAAGGAAATAACTATAGCTAGTGTTTACACCCCTAATGGCGCGCCTGCATCCTTTTTCAAATCCTTCTTTGACAAGTTGGTTTCTTTGAACTCACCTCATATGATAATAGGGGGTGACTTCAACTTAGTTGCTAACCCAACACTGGATAGATCCTCCTTCACGATCTCTTCTAAAGCCTTCCCGAGGTCTCTTTCACAAGGTCTGGTTGACTACCAACTAATAGATACCTGGAGAACGCATAACATGGGACTAAAAGAATACACCTTTTACTCGCATCCACATAATAGTTATGCTAGGTTAGACTATATTTACACTACCCCCATCATTTTAGCCAACTCATCGAATGCCACGATCCAACCTTGTGTCTGGTCAGATCATCATGTCACCTCTTTCACTACACAATTTATAGGCCTCGCTCCCACCCCACACACCTGGAGATTGAACGAAGCTTTGCTCTCGGATTTAGTGGCTGTCTCCGAGACAGCTAAGTCCATTGAGGAGTACTTTTCCTTTAATGATCTCCCAGAAACCCCACCTGCTATAATATGGTCTGCCCACAAGGCAGTTATAAGGGGAAAACTTATCAGCATTGCCTCTTCCCATAATAAGATGCATAGACAAAAAATCCTTGACCTCACGACAGAATTGGACCGTTTATATAAAAACACCGCTTTGTTATGCCTGGAATCTACCAGGAAAACCATAGACCAAAAGAGTCTAGAATTAAACTCTCTCCTATCCTGCAAGACTGAGAAAGACTTTAGATGGTCCAAAGCCAAATTTCTGTTGCATAATAATTCCACTACAACTCTTTTCGCTAGGAAACTTAACCAGGCCTCCCGCCCCACACATGTATACAAATTGACCTCTACAGCAGGTCTTTCCACCTCTCATCCTAAGGAAGTGCTTCACATTTTCGAACGCTTCTACTCCTCCCTCTTAGCGCCAGTTCAAACCCCTCCCACTAGTACTGAAGATACTTGGTTTCAAAATGTCCCTATACCTTCCCTCTCCCCTACACAAATAGAGAAACTTAACGCCCCCATTACTACTTCAGAAGTACTTAGAGTAATTAAATCCCTTAAGATTGGCTCTGCCCCCTGCCCCGATGGCTTTTCGGCCATATACTATAAAAAATTTGCCACCCTTCTAACCCCCAGCTTAGTACAGTTATTTAACTGGGTCCTACAAGGGGGTAGTTTCCCAGATGAGATGTTATTGGCAAACATGTCCTTGATCCCCAAACCCAATAAAAATCACTTACTTCCCCAAAATTATAGACCAATTTCGGTCATGAATAATGACTTAAAGATTTTTAGTAGAATTCTAGCGGACAGGTTGGCCTCTATTATTTCCTCCCTTATCTCCCCCTTCCAATCAGGATTTATACCTCATAGATTTATAACTGATAACATCAGATTAGCTTCCAACATAATTCAAGATGCAAACCAGACCTCCAGGAGACTCTTCATGCTCAGCCTTGACATACATAAGGCGTTTGATAGCGTCTCCTGGAACTACCTTTCCACCCTTCTGCAGCGTATGGGCTTCTGCAATGAATTTTTGCACGGGTTCCATGCCCTTTATATCAATCCCAAAACTCGCATTAAGATCCCGGGCTGTTACTCTGAATTTTTTTCAGTTGGTCGGGGCACTAGACAGGGGTGTCCACTTTCCCCCCTGATTTTCGCCCTTGCCCTGGAACCCCTAGCCATTGCCATACTCACCAACCAAGATATTTCAGGGTATTCAAAAGGTGCTTCTACATACAAATTTTGCATGTACGCAGACGATGTCCTCATGTTCTTAACCAACCCCCTCATCTCCCTCCCTAATCTCCTTCAGACCCTATCAAATTTTGCTGGAGTCTCTGGTCTTAAGATCAATGTCACAAAATCGGTAGCCCTACCAGTGGGATTTTCTCCAACGGAACTCCAACACCTTAAAGACACCTTTCATTTTATGTGGGCAGATACCCACCTATCCTATCTGGGCATCTGTTTGACGGGAGAGTTCAGCAAACTTTTTGAATTTAACTATCCTCCTATGATTTCCAAACTGAAAAAGACTCTGAAAATGTGGTCCCAACTTCACATCTCCTTTATGGGTAGAATTACAGCCCTCAAAATGGTAATCCTCCCCAGGTTACTCTATCTCTTTAGATCCCTCCCAATTAGAGTTTCCAAATCATATCTGCTGAACCTTCAGGCACAACTTAATAAATTTATTTGGCAGGACAAACCCTCCAGATTTGTTAGGGACACCCTTTACCATTCTGCTAAAAGCGGGGGATTGGGGGTCCCTCAAATTTGGCTTTATTACCTGGCCAGCAGATATGCTCAACAAGCCCAATGGAATATCCGAAATTCTAAGGTCCCGTGGGTCAAGTTTGAACAAGACTCTATTTCTCCCCTATTTCTCCCTGGGATAATGTGGTCCTCTATCCCCTCCCTGACAGATATTTCCTCCAAAAATGTGGTTGTGTCTCTGGGGTTAAAACTTTGGAACTCCTACAAATATAGGTTCAGCCTCTCTACCCAATCCCCTCAGGGAGCCTCCTTTCTCGGAGACCCGAGATTCCCTTCAGCTTACTATCACCCAGAGTCATTCCAAGAATGGACACAACTCAACTTAATCACTCTGGGCGATTTCCAGGTTAACTCCAAATTCACTACATTCTCGTCATTAAAAACCAGATTTAATATTCCAGACAGGGAATTTTTTCGCTTCCTTCAAATACGTCACTTTTTTCAACAACACTACCCCACCCCTTCAGAGGCTGACACGTCCCTATATGAGGATCTATGCCATGAGGCCCCCCGACAGCGGGGTCTCATCTCACTGATCTATAAACTTTTGGAAACAGCTGTAGATGTCCCGACCCTGAAATATAGGTCTCAATGGGACCAAGAACTAAACCTAGATCAGGACGCTTTGGATTGGGAGAGAGGTTGGTTAAATATACGCAAATGTACCAAATCCCTAGCCGTTAGGGAGACAGCTATAAAACTCACGACAAGATGGTACTATACCCCATCCCGTGTTCACAAAATATACCCACAAACTTACCCTAGATGTTTCAGGGGGTGCACGCTTTTGGGTTCATACTTGCACATTTTCTGGGACTGTGAAAAACTTCAACCTACTTGGAGAGAGATCTTTAAACTGGTGGATAGACTGGTGGGTCACCCCATCAGTCTTACTCACCTCCACTGCATCTTTTTCCAAGATATCCCTGATATTCCAAAACCTCTCCTGAGGTTAATTCACTCAATATGTATAGCTATGATCTGGTGCACAGCTCTTCACTGGAAATCCGCTGCTGTTCCATTCGCGCAAATTATTGCACGAATTGATTGTATGATGATATCCGAGCAAATATTTCACACATTACATGACTCTATTCCTGCACACAATGCCAAATGGAATCCATGGTTCTTATTAAGGCTTCAGGATTGAGCACTCCTGACCAAATTATTGTTTCTGGTATGATTTTCCTTTTTTTCTTCTTTCTTTTTAGTCTTATAACTATTGCACATCCAACTCTTAGGGTATAACTTCTCCTTTGTGGTGCTTTGTGTAGTTCAGGAGAATATTGAGTTTACTAAAAGGTTCTTAATGTGATAGACCACTCTGCACTTTTATTCTCATGATATATATTGTACCCTGAAAGTATTGAATATCCTCATTCAATGTATGTGAAATCTTTCCTTTTCTTTAATAAAATCTTTTGAAAACAAAAAAGTCTTAAATTTTCTAGTGATATCAAGAATAATATTATTATGCTTTTTTTTTTTTTTTTTTTTTTTGGGCAAGTTACCACAACACCATTACCATTATCCTGTAGTTTTTCCTTGTCAAAAGAAGTTTATTGAGTATACAATGTTATAAAGATACATAAAGTAAGTTTACAAGGATCTATAAAGTAAGCTCATTGTTTTACAGTAGGGTTTATATAGGTAAATATCATGAAATTTCAAATATTAAACATGGGGTTCACGTAAACCTAAATTAAAGATATATATCATTTCCTTAGTTACTTTTGTAGGTATTTA
This sequence comes from Aquarana catesbeiana, assembly GCF_042186555.1. NCBI lineage: Eukaryota > Metazoa > Chordata > Amphibia > Anura > Ranidae > Aquarana > Aquarana catesbeiana. Next base: position 355,084,656 of record NC_133328.1, on the reverse strand, counting down.
AATGATTTATACCTACTATACATATTGTTTACAAGTAGAGTGTATATAGGTCAAATACATTCTGATAATGAGCTTTAATCGTAAGGTGGAGAAAAGGAAAGAGAAAGAAGAAAAAGGGTTGAAAGGTAGAGGTATGGTCCACAAGGTTGTCCCGCTCGTCAGTTTATTATTCTTTTTAGTTCTCTTTGAAGCCTTAGAATGGGTGTCTCTGTAAGTCATTTAATCTGTTACCATGGCAACAGGACAGAGTCATTGAAGTTTGTCAGGAACTGTTGTTTTATCCAAGGATGCCAAAGTTTTTCAAATTTTGGAATTTGATTTTGATCGATGGCTACCATCTTAGCATGGGACATTGTATTATTCTTTCTGTGAATTGTTTCTGCTAGTACCAATGTAGGAGGTTTCCATGCCTTGGCCACTGTTTGTTTTGCAGCCGTTATTAGTTGGATCATAGGTTTGAATTGAGAGAGTGTTAACCATTCCGGTTTTAGATTAAGTAAAGTTAAATATGGATCTGGTTGTATTATTTTTTTAAATATTTTAGATGCAATCACGAAGACTTCCTTCCAGAAAGTTTGGATTACTGGGCACGTCCACCATATGTGTAAATATGTGCCTATTTCTGGGCATCCTCGAAAACAAAGAGCTGAGGTATTAGGTGAATATTTTGCCACTCTAGCGGGTACAAGGTACCAGCGAGTTAGGACTTTATAATTTGTCTCCAGTGCTAAGATGTTGGGTGAAGATGACTTAGATGTGAGCCATATGTTAGACCAGTCCGTGTCTTCTAAAGTTCGTCCCAGGTCCTCCTCCCACCTCTGAACGTAAGAGGGTCTATTAAGATTTGCTACTCCATATAATTGATTATAAAGTGATGAAATTGTACCTTTAGCAAATGGATCTTTTGTACAGATTGATTCAAAAATGGATAATTGGGATAATGGTGTATCCCCCTTTAGGAATGGTGTATAGAAATTTTTGATTTGGAGATATCTAAATATCTCAGAGTTTGGTAGATCATATTTTTCTCTAAGCGATGGGAATGAAAGGAATGATTTAGATGCTATGAAGTCATTTAGTGTCTGAATGCCTGATGTTGTCCAAGCTTTAAAAGAATTTGGGTAGATCCATGCCGGATAAAAGGCCGGATTTCTGATAAAAGAAAGGAGAGGATTGTGTGGAGATTGTAACTGATATTTGGTTTTTAGTTTATCCCAGAGAGATAAGAAGTGTTTAGTTATGGGATTATGAATTTTAAAGCGGTCTTTAGGATCAAGCCATAATAAATTTGATATTAATAGAGGGTCATTTTCTGAAGCCTCTATAAATACCCATAATGGGATTTCCTGTTTTGCATGGTATTTGGACAGACTGGCCAAATGTGTTGCTCTGTAGTAGTTAGTAAAATTAGGGTATCCCAGGCCTCCTTTATTTTTGGGAAGATGTAGTGTGTGTATAGGTATACGTGGTTTAGAAGAGCCCCATATAAACAAAGTTGCTCTTTTTTGTACTATTCTCAAAAAATAGGAAGGAATTGGAATAGGGAGGACTCTGAATAGATAAAGCAATTTGGGTAGAATAGTCATTTTGATTGCATTAATCTTCCCTATCCAGGATAAAGGAAGTTGCGACCATTGTTTTATTAGATTTGTGATCTGTCTTAATACAGGAGGATAATTGGTTGAGAATAAGTCAGAATGAGATGCTGTTAAATTAATTCCAAGATATGGGATTGATTTTTCTGCCCATGTGAATGGGAGTGCAGCCCTAGCCGGGATCAATTCCATGTTTGTGAGTGAAATATTAAGCACTAGGCATTTCTTAGGATTAATCATAAGGCCGGATAGGGCTGCAAATCCATCAAGAGCTGGTATTAAGTTAGGACCAGAGACCTGTGGTGATGATAGAAAAAGTAATATATCGTCTGCAAATATACATAATTTGTGTGTAATACCTCCTACTTCAATGCCAGTTATAGTTTGGTTTGTTCTGATGTATTGGGCCATGGGTTCGAGTATAAGGGCAAATAATAAGGGAGATAATGGGCAACCCTGTCGGGTACCTCTTTCGATATTAAAGGCTTCAGATTTGTATCCAGTATATTTTATATAGGCTTTGGGTTTATTATATAATGCTTTGATCCATGTTAAAAAGTGGGGTCCAAAACCCCATTTTTGTAATGAATATTGCATATATTGCCAGGATACTGTGTCAAATGCCCTCTTAATATCGAGAGATAGAAAACATAAAAGGGATTTTCCGTTTTTTAGCAATATGTGCCAATAACACTGCCCTGCGTATATTATCGCCTGCCTGTCTATTTGGCATGAAGCCTACTTGATCTCTATGTATTAATTTTCCTATAATGCTATTGAGGCGTTTTGCTATTATTTTTGCTAATAATTTAATATCGAGGTTTAACAGAGAGATAGGCCGATAATTCACACAGGAAGTATCATCAGAAAGGGGTTTTGGGATCATACAAACAATTGCCATTAGTGTTTCTTGCCGAAAAGAATGTCCATCTAGAAGTTTGTTAAAAGTTTCAGTGAGAATGGGAGAGAGTATTTCTGAGAATGTTTTATAGTATAAAGCCGAGTAGCCGTCTGGGCCTGGTCTTTTGTTAAGTTTTAGGTCTTTTATGGCGTTAGCAACTTCAACTATAGTTATAGGCTCATCCAAACTGCTTTTTTGATTCTGAGATAACTCAGGTAAGGTTATTTTTGAGAAGAAGGATTCAGTCTCTGTAGGATTAAATTCATTGTTTGTCTTGTATAAAGTTGCGAGATGTGAGTGAAATTTATGGACTATTTTAACTGGATTACAAGTGTAAACATTTTTTGATAATTTCAAACGTATTGGTTTGAAAGATTTGTTAGTTGAATTTAAAGCCCGAGCCAAATATGTACCTGGTTTGTTTGTATTCATGTAGAAATTGTGTTTGGAGCGTTTGAGGGATTTATCAACTGACTCAGTGAGAAATAGATCGTATTCCAATCTAGATTTTTCCAGATGAGATTTTGTACTCTGAGATGGATTATCTTGAAATGATATGTAGGCTGCATTAAAATTGAGTTCTAGTTTTTTTGCTAGATTTTTGCGTTCCCGTTTAAATAGTGCCATTTGTCTTTGTATTGTACCACGCAAGACAGGCTTATGAGCTTCCCACAGTGTTATTGGGGAGATGTCTGTTGTATTATTAATTGATATGTATTCCTTTAAAGCTTGTTCAATGACCATCTGATGTAGTGGGTGTTTGAGCATTATGTCCGGTAAGTACCACGTTGGGTCATGCGCTTTTGGTATGGCTGAGGCTATAGTAGTGTATACTGCATTATGGTCAGACCACGGAATCGGAATTATATCTGATGCAATAATTTCTGGTATCATTCCTATTGTTAGAAAAATATGATCTATTCTGGTGAAGGTTTGATGAGGGTGCGAGAAATAAGTGAATTTCTTTTTCATTGGGTTACTTTCTCTCCACGAATCTACCAGATTGTATTTGGAAAGAAGTTGAGAAAAAGGTAATCTAGAGGTTATTTTGGATGGTGTAAAAGGTGATTTATCTAGAAATGGGAGGAGAACCTGGTTCGAATCCCCACACATTATCACTGTTCCTATTTTGTGTGTATTAATCACTTGTAATATATGTGAGAGGAATGGTGTAGGTTGTTTGTTAGGAGCATAGTAGGAAATCACCGTGATTGCTGTATCCATTATATAACCCATGAGTATCAGGTATCTACCTTCTGGGTCTTTAATTTCTGATGATAAGGTGAATGGTGTGGATCGGTGAAATGCAATTAGAGTTCCCCTTTGCTTGGTACAGGCAGAAGCCGTGTAAATTTGTTGATAAAAAGGAGAAATATATTTTGGAGTAGAATCTTTGGTGAAGTGTGTTTCTTGGAGGCATACTATGTGAGCCTTCTTGTTATGGAAAGTACGGAAGGCTTTGGTCCTTTTTTGAGGGACATTTATTCCCTGAACATTCAGGGAAAGTATATTCAGTGGTGCCATGGCAATAGATCAAATAGTTTTGACTTACTTTTTGTTATGCAGAGCTGACTGCGCAGATCAACCTGTGTGGACTGAAGAGATGAATAGATAGAAAAGAAACCAGTGAATTCTGGAGTAAAGAGTAAACAAAAAACATATGAGATTAGATGATACATTGTATAAATTATTTTTTGCAAGTAATCACAATTTACCCGTGAAAGAGAATAAATATCTCTCTCAGGGGAATAAGTGCCTTCGTCACACTCCCACATAATATGGTTGAGAGAATGAGGAGGGCTAATGGGGGTACACGGATCTTCCGCTTACAGGAGAGAAGTGCTATGTCAAAAGACATCAAAATGATGTTTCATTAATTGGAGTGCAGAATATAGTTTTTGTTGAAATTATTTATTCCAGGGTGGTTGTATATGGTTAGTCTTGCCCTAGGCTAAATAATTCAGTTAGAAAGGTACTGTTAATAACTTTGGTATTGATGAAGATAGTTTGAATTATTTTGGGATTTTAACCCTTTTAGAGTAAACAATTACATATTTTATTCATATGCAACTGTTTAGATATGTTAACTCATAAAATTGAGGTTGTATTGCTTCAGATTAGAATAAACAAAAACATAATTCTAGGAACTAGTTAGGTAATAATATATTTGTTTTAAGAAAAGAAAGAAAAAGCTTCCATTACTTCTGGATTATTGAACATATTTGTCCTAAAAAGTAATAAATCTATTGTTATTACCTGATAATATATAACTGAACAAGAATTTCCTTATTTCACTTATATATTCTAAGGCTATATGAATCAGAAGTAATAAGAAATATAACTGGAATGTAACATGATCCCACACAGTGTGTGACTATCAGAATGCAGTTACATTCAGTTATAAATATAGGTTTTTTATAGAGAACCATCTCTTAGTATAATAAATGAAGAGATATCAGGAATTAGGATGTCAGTCCATTGAATCTTCTTGGTCCATGGATGATGTGGCATAACGGCCTCTTTTGTGAGAATGATGATTCCCATTTTGTTCTGAAATTTTCTGGGTGCTGCCTGAAGGTGAAGATGATGCCATTCTTCTGCGTGTGGGAGTGTTGCTGCTTGTGGGTTCTGTCAGATTTAATTTTAAAAGGGTTTGTTGTAGTTCATCTGCTGATCTGCTTCTGTAAATTGTACCTTGGTAGTTAAATCTGACTGAAAAGGGGAAGCCCCATTGATACATAATGTTGTGGCGTTGCAGTTCCATTAGTTGGGGTTTCATGGATCGTCTTTTAGTAATAGAAAGTTGGGATAGGTCAGCAAAAATTTGATAATTGTGTCCTTGAAAATTAAGTTCCTTTTTTTCTCTTGCAGCAATTAGTATTTGTTCTTTCGTTCTGTAATAATGAAATTTTGTGATTATATCACGTGGGGGTCCATCTTTCTTTTTGGCTGTGAGGGCTCTGTGTACTCTGTCCAGTTCTAAACGTTCAATAGGGATATCTGGCTTTAATTCTTGTAATAGAGCAGTAATAGTAGATTGCAGGTCTGTCACAGTTTCAGGTATTCCCCTTATGCGCAAGTTTGAACGTCTGGCTCTATTTTCGTAATCTTCGAGCTTAGTTTGAAGTATTAAATTCTCTTTTTTTAATTGTTCCAATTCTGTTATATTTTCTTGGGTTGTAATTTCAATTTCATCCATTTTTATTTCTAAGGCAGCGGTGCGGTTTCCCAGCTCTCTTATTTCTTTGGTTAGGCTTTTTGTTATTTGGTCTGAGGTTTGTTTTAAAGCCTTATGAAGCATCTTTTCAAATTGTAATAATATTACTGGGGATGCTGAGGAGGCTTGTGGAGAATTTTGTGAGAGGATTTGTTCTGTATCTGACTCAAATGGAGAGTCTTGCTGTGACATTTTCTGTCTGTGAGAGCGCCCTGATGCTGTATCTTGTGAGGTGACTGGAGCTGCTTCAGCTGCAGTGAGTGCCTGTGAGCTCTTTGTGAGGTGATTTTTATTTCTGCCACGGTTTCCTCCCAGTACCATATTTCCTGCCCAAACTTTCACAGTTTGTTCCCTGGGGCAAAAAGGTTCAAATGGATACCTTTTGAGCCTGCAGGCTCCGCTTTGTCCTTCTCTTCTCTCCTCAGCGGTGTGGAGCTCTAACAATGCATGTCTGCTCCGCTAGGCTCCGCCTCCTGCCTATCCTGTAGTTTTTAAGATCAAAGATACAACTATGTTGGTGTTCCTTGTCAATTTTACATTGCATTTTTTAAAATGTAACTGCCTACTACCAAACTGTCATTTTAAGTAAAACACATAGCCAAGTATTATTCTACACAATTTTTTTATTTTGCATTAAAAAAGAAAACAAATAAAATTAGACAGGCTATCTGCCAATAGAAATTAACCAAAAAGTGCATTCTATGCATCCAAAAATATAGAAAATATATCAAATCAAATCATTATTTAACCAAAAAATTTAAAAAAAGCCTCATGCATGTGTCCTGATAATTCCAAAAATCATCCAGATTATTCTCCTGGAGCTCCCGCTGCAAAAGCATATGACATAATTGGTCACGATTAATAAAGCAACCAATTTTTGGTCCAAGAAATCCTCCTCCTCCTATTCCTGGACTGGACTTGGGACAAAGCAATAACTTCAAGGCCAATAATAAATAACACGTTATCTCCTCCGATTCCACAACATGTCTGATTGATGAACGACTGTTCAGAAACGAACTGAAAAGCATGAAATGAAAAGCATGAACTGAAAAGCGGGAAATGAAAAGCATGAATCAACACTCACCAAATGTCTACTAACAGGAAATTAGCAGAAGGAGCCCAAAGGGTGGCACTAAAGAGCTGAAAAACCATGTAGTACGTCACTATATTGTGTTTGTTGGCCGACAATTCCTTGCCGTTTATATGCAAGACAAAATCCAGCCACACGCCTTCGGACAAAAGTCAGAGGTTTTGTCTGTGGAAAATCCGATCATGTGTACAAGGCTTTAGACACAACGGTCTTGCATTATGCTTGAATGAGAATGAGGAATTAAGATACAAGTTTGACATTTGGCGTGACTGGTTACTTTGCAGGCAAAGGAATGGAAAACAAAGTCCAGCTCCTTTCAAACCTTTTATTTTATTTTAATTTTGGATAGATGGAAGGGTTAGAAATGTTATCAACTTTGTATTGTTGTGTGTATACTTGTTTGGGAGACGTCTCCTTACTTCTTATGTATTTGATGCATGCCAACGAGGACATATCTCTGCAACAGTGAAGAAGTAACACCGTTAGAAAAACAATTTTTCTTGTAGAATGAGGGAGAATTAAAATCACTCTTTTATTGCTGTCTGTGTTAAAGCTGTTCTAGATCATAAACATTTTAGCTTGGATTTGCTTAATTTTAATTTGAAGCCCTATTAAACCCAAAGCCAAAGATGTAACTTATTACAGCTTACCATTCATTAGATGTGGTGGCTGCATTTATTTTCTTTTTTAAATTTTTTTCCCCTCTGTTTTCACCTCGTGATCTGGCCAGTAACAATCCTCCTGTATTAGAATGCCTCCACTCTGGAGGAATGAGAATAGGGGGCACCTTTGGCCAGCAGCATTGTCAGTCTGGGGGGAGGGGAGTGTTAGATGTATTAGCAGATTTAACCAGTTGCCGACTGCCGCACGCCGATGTACGTCGGCAGAATGGCACGGGCAGGCATATGGGCGTACCTGTAGGTCCCTGCCTCCCAGCGAGCGGGGGACCCGCTGAAAGAAGAAGCATTTAAATAAAGGAATTGTCAAAAACTGTCTCTTGTCATTTTTAACATTTCTGACAGTTTTTTAGTGAAATGGTAGGGGTACTTTTGTACCCCCTTACCATTTCACACGGGGGGGGCCGGGATCTGGGGGTCTCCTTGTTAAAGGGGGCTTCCAGATTCCGATAAGCCCCCCGCCCGCAGACCCCCACAACCACTGGCCAGGGTTGGGGGCATGAGGCTCTTGTCCTCATCAATGTGGCGACAAGGTGTTTTGGGGGGCTACCCCAAAGCACCCTCCCAATGTTGAGGGCATGTGGCCTGGTACGGTTCAGGAGGGGGGGCGCTCTCTCGTCCCCCCCTCTTTTCCTGCGGCCTTCCAGGTTGCGTGCTCAGATAAGGGTCTGGTATGGATTTTTGGGGGGACCCCACGCCGTTTTTTTTTTAAATTTTGGTGTGGGGTTCCCCTTAATATCCATACAAGACCTGAAGGGCCTGGTATGGAATTTAGGGGGACCCCCACGACATTTTTTTTTTAAATTTTGGTTCGGGGTTCCCCTGTGGGGAATTCCCATGCCGTTTTTATCAATTAACTTTTATGTGTATTGTCGGACCGGCAATGCAATAGCAGCGAGTAGTTTTAATTGACTTTTTTCCTTTGAAATGTCATTTTGCTGTCAGACTGTTCTAAACACGGGAAACATGCGCTCCTTTACAGGCATACTATAGACATCCCCCAGGTACGAAATTTAAAGGGATATTACACTTTTATTGTTTGACTTTAAGCATTATTAAAATCACTGCTCCCGAAAAAACGGACATTTTTAAAACTTTTTTTTGCATTGATCCATGTCCCCTGGGGCAGGACCCAGGTCCCCAAACACTTTTTATGACAATAACTTGCATATAAGCCTTTAAAATTAGCACTTTTGATTATTCATGTTTGTGTCCCGTAGACTTTAACGGTGTTCGCGTGTTCGAACGAACTTTTTTCCTGTTCGCATGTTCTGGTGCGAACCGAACAGGGGGGTGTTCAGCTCATCCCTAATGACGGAGTTGTGGTCCCTGCCAAGGTCAGGCGTACCAGACCCCGATCTTCTTCTGCTGTTGAGGTGCAAGAACCGCAGGGCTCTCGTATGGAGCAGAGAAGTACTAGCGCCGCTATTCCTTCTGGTGAACTGGCAAGCCTAGTACACCCTGGTCGTAGTCAAACCAGCACTGCAGTAACACGTGGTGACGTGGTGAGTCCCATAAGTGCAGTTCAAGCTGGCGAGGTGGCAAGCACAAGTAGTGTCCCGCTGCACCAAGAAGACAAAGACAGGCCTGTCGTGCCCATAGTGTCCTTCCTGCAGAATTTGCCAATCCTAATTGGGAGCCCACCACTTTTGCAGCGCCCGTACTTCCCCCATTCACTGGCCAACCCGGCATTCAGGTGGAAACAGTTGATTTTACATCACTTGATTTTTATTTGCTGTTTTTCAACGAAGATCTCTATAGATCTATTGTGGACCAAAGCAATTTGTATGCTGGTCAATACTTCGCTGCTAATCCCCAGTCCTCCCTTGCCAGAGATTGAAAACCAATTACGGTTTCCAAATTTAAGACCTTTCTGGGCCTATCCCTCGACATGGGCATAACTAGAAAGAGTGAGTTGCGGTCATATTAGTCCACTGACCCAGTTCACTATATGCCCATGTTCTCTGCTTCCATGGCCAGGGCACGATACGAGCAGATTTTGCGGTTCATGCACTTCAACAACAATGAACTCTGTCGTCCTCGTGGAGACCCTGGATACGATCGGCTCTACAAAATTTGGCCCCTTGTAAACCACTTCAACCAACGTTTTGCAGACTTGTTTACTCCCCATCAAGTTGTCTGCATTGATGAGTCCCTGATTACGTTTTCTGGCCACTTGTCATTTAAACAGTATCTTCCCAGCAAGCGTGCCAGATACAGGGTCAAGATGTATAAGCTCTGTGACAGGGCCACAGGCTATACATGTAGTTTTATGGTTTACAAGGGAAGAGATAGTCTTGTAGAGCCGACAAACTGCTCTGACTACATAGGGAGTGCTGGCAAGATTGTGTGGGACTTGGTGTCACCCTTATTCGGAAAGGGGTACCATTTGTATGTAGACAATTATTACACGAGCGTGCCACTTTTTAGTCACTTGTTTGATCATCAGATTGGAGCATGTGGCACCATGAAACCTAATCACCGGGGCTTTCCCCAGCAGCTTGTAGATTCCCATCTTAGGCTGGGGGAGAGAGCCTGCTTCAAGAGTAATAATTTGCTTGCTGTGAAGTGGAGGGATAATAAGAATGTTTTCGTTCTTTCCTCCCTTCATGCAGACACGACGGTCCAAATTCCTACGGTGAGGTATTGTGGAGAAACCCCTGTGTCCACGAATAAAACGTTAATATGGGAGGGGTGGACCTCAACAACCAGTTGCTGGTGCCATACCTAATGGCCTGTAAGGCCAGATGCTGGTACAATAAAATGTCTGTATACTTATTTCAAATGGCTTTGCTGAACGCTCATGTGCTATACAGAGCTTCAGGATGGATTGGATCCTTCCTTAAATTTCAGGAAGAGATCGTCAGAGCCCTTCTGTTTTCCAGACGGTGCTATATCTCACCTTCCCAATCCAAATGCAGTAAGCCAGCTCCATGAGAGGTATTTTCCGTATGTCCTCCCGAGTACCCCTACCCAACGAGCCCCCCAAAGAAAATGTTGTGTCTGTAGAAAGCGCGGATATAGGCGTGACACTCACTATTTTTGTCCCTCCTGTCCTGACAATCCTGGTCTTTGCATTGGTGAATGTTTTGAACGCTACCATACACTAGTTGAGTATTAGCGTAGGGTACAGCATTGCACAGACTAGGCACACTTTCACAGGGTCTCCCAAAATGTCATCGCATTTTAAGAGACCCGAACCTGGAACCAAACCATTACAGTTACAGTTTAAAAAAAGTGTAAAAAAAAAGTACTGTGTTCTATTCTGCAATGTTTTATTGTGTTTTATTGTTAACCATTTTTTTGTTTTCAGGTACGCCATTCAGCTGCAGTGTGGATTTATTTATCTTGACAGCAACAGCCTTTGCTCCCACGATACATAAAGCCATGACTCCAGCACTGTCAGAGGTGATTTCACCACCACAGTTAAAAAAAAGAGCATATATGCCGCAGCATGGGGGCAGCAGGGATGGAGGAGCGATTTGCTCCTAACTTTTGGGGCGGATGCCCCCATGCTTCGGCATATATATATTTTAGGCACAGGTTGCGTTAAAAAATGTTTTATTTTTTACTATGTTTTTTTTGTATTTGCTTTGCAGGTATGGTAAGTCTTACTGTTATACTGTAATGTTACTTTGTTTTATTGTTAACCATCATTTGCTTAGCAGGTACGCCATTCGGCTGCAGCGCGGATTTATTTATCTTGACAGCAACAGCGTTTGCTCCCACGATACATAAAGCCATGACTCCAGCGCTGTAGGAGGTGATTTCACCACCACAGTTAAAAAAAAATGGTGCATGTATGCCCATCACTTGAAGTGGGTGGATGAAGGGAGGTATTCTAATGGTGGGCATACCCACCAATCAATCTTTTTTTTTCATGCAGCCTACAGGTTGCATGAAAAAAAGATTACAATATATGCCCAACAAGGACCAGCAATATACTGGTATGTTGCTGGACTTTGAGTGGTTATACCAGAATGATGCCTGCAAGTTTAGGCATCATCTTGGTATCATTCTTTTCAGCCAGCGGTCGGCTTTCATGTAAAAGCAATACTAGTGGCTTAGCCTCTAGACTGCTTTTACAAGCAGTGGGAGGGAATGTCCCCCCCTCCCACCGTCTCCCATGGTTTTCTCTGGCTCTCCTGTCCCAACAGGGAACTGAGAATGCAGCTGGTGATTCAGCCAGCTGACCATAGAGCAGAGCAGAAACCAGAGTGGCTCCAAACATCTCTATGGCCTAAGAAACTGGAAGCTACGAGCATTTCATGACTTAGATTTCGCCGGATGTAAACAGCGCCATTGGGAAATTGGGAAAGCATTTTATCACATTGATCTTGGTGTGGTCAGATGCTTTGAGGGCAGAGGAGAGATCTAGGGTCTAATAGACTCCAATTTTTTCAAAAAAGAGTACCTGTAACTACCTATTGCTATCATGGGGGATATTTACATTCCCTGAGATAACAATAAAAATGATTTAAAAAAATTAAAGGAACAGTTTAAAAATAAAATAAAAAAGCAAAATAAATAATTAAAAAAAAAACACCCCTGTCACCCCCTTCTCTCGTGCAAAGGCGAATGCAAGCGTCGTTCTGGCGTCATATGTAAACAGCAATTGCACCATGCATGTGAGGTATCACCGTGAAGGTCAGATCGAGTGCAATAATTTTAGCAGTAGACCTCCTCTGTAAATCTAAAGTGGTAACCTGAAAAGGCTTTTAAATGCTTTTAAAAATGTATGTAATTTGTCAGCGCTGCACGTTTGTGCACAATTTTAAAGCATGTCGTGTTTGGTATCTATGTACTCGGCCTAAGATCATATTTTTTATCTCATCAAACATTTGGGCAATATAGTGTGTTTTATTGCATTAAAATTTAAAAAAGTGTGTTTTTTCCAAAAAAAAAGCATTTGAAAAATTGCTGCACAAATACTGTGCGAGAAAAAAAATGAAACACCCACCATTTTAATCTGTAGGGCCTTTGCTTTAAAAAAATATATAATGTTTGGGGGTTCAAAGTAATTTTCTTGCAAAAAAAATATTTTTTCATGTAAACAATAAGTGTCAGAAAGGGCTTTGTCTTCAAGTGATTAGAAGAGTGGGTGATGTGTGACATAAGCTTCTAAATCTTGTGCATAAAATGCCAGGACAGTTCAACCCCCCCCCAAATGACCCAATTTTGGAAAGTAGACACCCCAAACTATTTGTTGAGAGGCATGTTGAGTCCATGAAATATCTTATATTTTGACACAAATTGCGAGAAAAAGACACATTTTTTTTTTCATAAAGTTGTCACTAAATGATATATTGCTCAAACATGCCATGGGCATATGTGAAATTACACCCCAAAATACATTCTGTTGCTTCTGCTGAGTATGGGGATACCACATGTGTGAGACTTTTTGAGAGCCTAGCCGCGTACGTGACCCCAAAAGCCAAGCACCGCGTTCAGGCTTTCTAAGGGTGTACATTTTTTATTTCACTCGTCACTGCCTATTACAGTTTCGGAGGCCATGGAATGCCCACACATTGCCCAGATGGCAACCCCCCCAATGACCCCATTTTGGAAAGTAGACACTAGGAATGAGCTTCGAGTTCGAGTTGAACTCATGTTCGACTCGAACATTGGCTGTTTGCAAGTTCGCCGAACAGCAAACAATTTGGGGTGTTCGCGGCAAATTCGAATGCCGCGGAATACCCTTTCTCTATGGGAGAAATCAAAAGTGCTAATTTTAAAGGCTTATATGCAAGTTATTGTCATAAAAAGTGTTTGGGGACCTGGGTCCTGCCCCAGGGGACATGGATCAATGCAAAAAAAAGTTTTAAAAACGGCCGTTTTTTCGGGAGCAGTGATTTTAATAATGCTTAAAGTCAAACAATAAAAGTGTAATATCCCTTTAAATTTCATAGCTGGGGGGTGTCTATAGTATGCCTGTAAAGGGGCGCATGTTTCCCATGTTTAGAACAGTCTGACAGCAAAATGACATTTCAAAGGAAAAAAGCCATTTAAAACTACTCGCGGCTATTGCATTGCCGGTCCGACAATACACATAAAGGTTCATTGATAAAAACGGCATGGGAATTCCCCACAGGGGAACCCCGAACCAAAATTTTTAAAAAAATGACGTGGGGGTCCCCCTAAATTCCATACCAGACCCTTCAGGTCTGGTATGGATTTTAAGGGGAACCCCATGCCAAAAAAACGGCGTGGGGTCCCCCTAAGGATCAATACCAGACCCTTATCTGAGCACGCAACCTGGAAGGCCGCAGGAAAAGAGGGGGGGACGAGAGAGCGCCCCCCCTCCTGAACCGTACCAGGCCACATGCCCTCAACATTGGGAGGGTGCTTTGGGGTAGCCCCCCAAAACACCTTGTCCCCATGTTGATGAGGACAAGGGCCTCATCCCCACAACCCTGGCTGGTGGTTGTGGAGGTCTGTGGGCGCGGGGCTTATCGCAATCTGGAAGCCCCCTTTAACAAGGGGACCCCCAGATCCTGCCCCCCTGTGTGAAATGGTAACAGGGTACAAAAGTACCCCTACCATTTCACTAAAAAACTGTTAAAAATGTTAAAAATGACAAGAGACAGTTTTTGACAATTCCTTTATTTAAATGCTTCTTCTTTCTTCTTTCTTCTATCTTCCTTCTTCTTCTTCTTCTTCTGGTTCTTCTGGCTCTTCTGGTTCTTCCTCCGGCATTCTCGTCCAGCATCTCCTCCGTGGCGTCTTCTATCTTTTTCTCCTCGGGCCGCTCCGCACCCATGGCATGGGGAGAGGCTCCCGCTCTTCTCTTCATCTTCTTCTCTTCTTCATCTTCTTCTTCATCTTCTTCTTTTCTTCTCTTCTTCTCTTCTTCATTTTCTTCTCCGTGCCGCTCCGCATCCTTGCTGGCAGGACGGCGTCTCCTCATCTGACGGTTCTTAAATAACGGGGGGTGGGGCCACCCGGTGACCCCGCCCCCTCTGACGCACGGGACATGACGGGACTTCCCTGTGGCATTCCCCGTGATGGGGTCAAAGGGTGGCCCCGCCCCCCGTTATTTAAGACCCGTCAGACGAGGAGACGCCGTCACACAGCGGGAGCCTCCCTCCATGCCAGCATGGATGTGGAGCAGCCCAGAGAAGAAAATGAAGAAGAGAAGAAGATGAAGAAGAGAAGAAGAGAAGAAAAGAAGAAGATGAAGAAGAAGATGAAGAAGAGAAGAAGATGAAGAGCGGGAGCCTCCCCCCATGCCATGTGTGCGGAGCGGGCCGAGGAGCAGAAGATAGAAGACGCCACAGAGGAGATGCTGGATGAGAACGCCGGAGGAAGAACCAGAAGAGCCAGAAGAACCAGAAGAAGAAGATGAAGGAAGATAGAAGACAGAAGAAAGAAGAAGCATTTAAATAAAGGAATTGTCAAAAACTGTCTCTTGTTATTTTTAACACTTTTGACAGTTTTTTAGTGAAATGGTAGGGGTACTTTTGTACCCCCTTACCATTTCACACGGGGGGGGCCGGGATCTGGGGGTCCTCTTGTTAAAGGGGGCTTCCAGATTCCGATAAGCCCCTCGCCCGCAGACCCCCAAAACCATCGGCCAGGGTTGTGGGGATGAGGCCCTTGTCCTCATCAACATGGGGACAAGGTGTTTTGGGGGGCTACCCCAAAGCACCCTCCCAATGTTGAGGGCATGTGGCCTGGTACGGTTCAGGAGGGGGGGTGCTCTCTCATCCCCCCCCTCTTTTGCTGTAGCCTGCCAGGTTGCGTGCTCAGATAAGGGTCTGGTATGGATCTTTGGGGGGACCCCACGCCGTTTTTTTTTTTTTTTTTGGCGCGGGGTTCCCCTTAAAATCCATACCAGACCTGAAGGGCCTGGTATGGAATTTAGGGGGACCCCCACATCATTTTTTTTTAATTTTGGCCGGGGTTCCCCTTAATATCCATACCAGACCTGAAGGGCCTGATATGGAATTTAGGGGGACCCCCACATCATTTTTTTTTTAAATTTTGGTTCGGGGTTCCCCTGTGGGGAATTCCCATGCCATTTTTATCAATGAACTTTTATGTGTATTGTCGGAACGGCAATGCAATCGCGAGTAGTTTTAAATGGCTTTTTTCCTTCGAAATGTCATTTTGCTGTCAGACTGTTCTAAACACGGGAAACATGCACCCCTTTACAGGCATACTATAGACACCCCCCGCTACAAAATTTAAAGGGATATTACACTTTTATTGTTTGACTTTAAGCATTATTAAAATCACTGCTCCTGAAAAAACGGCCATTTTTAAAACTTTTTTTTGCATTGATCCATGTCCCCTGGGGTAGGACCCAGGTCCCCAAACACTTTTTATGACAATAACTTGCATATAAGCCTTTAAAATTAGCACTTTTGATTATTCATGTTCGTGTCCCATAGACTTTAACGGTGTTCGCGTGTTCGAACAAACTTTTTTCCTGTTCGCATGTTCTGGTGCGAACCGAACAGGGGAGTGTTCGGCTCATCCCTAGTAGACACCCCAAGATATTTGCTGAGAGGTATGGTGAGTATTTTGCAGATCTCGCTTTTTGTCACAAAGTCTTGAAAATTGAAAAAAGAAAAAAAAAATACATTTTTCTTTTCTTTCTTCATTTTCAAAAACAAATGAGAGCTACTCAATACTCAACATGCCTCTCAGCAAATAGCTTGGGGTGTCTACTTTCCAAAATGGGGTCATTTGGGGGGGTTGTACTATCTTGGCATTTCATGGCCTTCGAAACTATGATAGGTAGTGTGGAGTGAAATCAAAAATTTACGGCCTTAGAAATCCTGAAGGTGGTAATTGGTTTTCTGGGCCCTGTACGCGGCTAAGCTCCCAAAAAGTCCCACACATGTGGTATCCCCGTGCTCAGGAGTAGCAGCAGAATGTATTTTGGGGTGTAATTCCACATATGCTCAGGGAATGTTTGAGCAATATATCATTTAGTGACAACTTTGTGCAAAAAAAAAAAGTTTGTCATTTTCCCGCAACTTGTGGCAAAACATAAAATATTCCATGGACTCAACATGCCTCTCAGCAAATAGCTTGGGGTGTCTACTCTCCAAAATGGGGTCATTTGGGGGGAGGGGGGTTGTGCCATCTTGGCATTTTATGGACTTCAAAACTGTGATAGGTAGTGAGGAGTGAAATCAAAAATTTACGCCCTTAGAAATCCTGAAGGCGGTGCTTGGATTTCGGGGGCCTGTACACGGCTAGGCTTCCAAAAAGTCCCACACATGTGGTATCTCCATACTCAGGAGAAGCAGCAAAATTTATTTTGGGGTGCAATTCCACATATAAACATGGCATGTGTGAGCAATATATCATTTAGTGACAACTTTTTGTAAAAAAAATGTATTTATTTTTTTGTCATTCTTCAATCACTTGGGACAAAAAATAAAATATTCAATGGGCTCAACATGCCTCTTAGCAATTTTCTTAGGGTGTCTACTTTCCAAAATGGGGTCATTTGGGGGGGGAGGTTGTACTGCCCTGACATTTTATCACCTTAGAAAATGAGATAGGCAGTCATAAACTAAAAGCTGCTTAAATTCCAGAAAATGCACCCTAGTTTGTAGACGCTATAACATTTCATTTGGGTATAACATTGCATGACCGTGCAATTACCAGTTAAAGCAGCGCAGTGCCAAATTGTAAAAAGAGTCCTCCGGTCATTGAGCTGCCAAATGGTCCAGGGCTGAGGTGGTTAAATACACTAAAAAAATTGAAGCCAAACTACAGCTCACACTTTAAAATAAGTTACAGAAAAAGTTTTCCTTTTTTGCTTTTAGGATAAAGATTTTACATGAATAAGGAGAAGGTGATCATTGTAAGCACCCCTGCCATTGCTAAATGGTTTGTCTCATGCCTTTAAATTAATACATCTGGAAAAGAGCGCTTGTTTTTTTTAAAAACAACAGGCTTACTGGCAGAATCACTAGATGAAAATAGAAGAAAGAAAGCCTTTAAAAAAAACAAATGCAGCCATCACATCTAAGAATTGGTAAGTTGCAATATAACAAATGTTTGCTTTCCGGTTTACTTCTGCTTTAACAATTTGGGGCATATTTTTAAAGCAGTAAATTTGATCATTGTCATTTAGAGTGGTTGTAAAATTAGCTTCCCATGTTATTGGTATTCCAATTCCAATGGATCCAAAATTAGATTTGTTAGGTATAGACATGGATTCTAGGCCCTTTGAATTCCACACTATCCTTGCCAACATCTTTATAGCAGCCAGACTATCCATTGCTCGCCATTGGAAACAACCTCTCACACCAGATCTTAGTTCAGTGGTTCATACACTAAATGACCATGTTTTTTTACAAAAAATGTTTGCTTAATTCTTTTAATTTGAAAATTCATCCACAATTGGAACCTCTGCCTATTACATCCTACCTGCACTTTAACTATCTAAATCCTTTTTCCCCCCTCCCTCAACAGACCACATCTTTATTATTATTTATTTACCAAGCCATTATTTCTCCTTTCACCAATTAAAAAAGCATTACCTCCCTTCCTCCTCCTAACTCTCACACTCTTCTCCTTTCTGTATTTCCATCTCTAATGTTCCGCTCTCCCTCCTGTTCTCTTTCCTCCTTCAGGAATGTTAAAAATGCTATACCATTTAAGATATACTGTATATGTTTATATCTACAACTTCGTATATCCTTTGGCTTGAGGGCTATTTTTGCATCTACAAGTTTTTCAATAAAAACATATTGAAATTAAAGTGGTTGTAAAGGCTGTAGGTTTTTTTGGAAAGTTCATCATGCACAAACTCTATGTATGAAGGTAAAAAACCTTCTGTGTACTGCTCCCCTCACAGACCCTCCCTTATACTCACCTGAGCCCGCTCTTGATCAACTCCTTATCGGTTGAGACACAGCCGTGGAAGCCATTGGCTCCCACTGCTGTCAATCACAGCCAGTGAGCCAATGAGGAAAGAGTATCTTATGAACACATAGAGCAGCGCTCAGGGGCGAGCACACACCAGTGCCCCCATAGCAAACAGCCTGCTATTGGGGGCACTGGTCAGAGGGGAGGAACCAGAAGTGTCTGCCAGCGGGGGAGAACCCAAGAAGAAGAGGATCAAGGCTGCTCTGTGCAAAATCATTGCAAAGAGCAGGTAAGTATGACATGTTTGTTATTAAAAAATTAAAACATGTATCTTTAGAATCACTTTAAAGTACAGTTAAATGTTTAGTGAATGTCATATTTACTGCTTTATACAAATATACCCCTTAATATCTTACAGTAGGCCCTGCTCAGTTTCAGGTACCCCTCATTCTTACATCTTTTTCCAACTCTAGCAAAACTTCATTAGATATCTTTGTTACAAAGAGGCCAGAAACAGTACAGTTCTCTTGCTCACAAGAAGGGTTAATAGGGTTGTTACTTTAGATCTGTGATCAGACATGACCTTTAGTTCAAAAGAGATGATCAAAATAATTCTTGCACAAGTTCCACATCTCCTGATAATTAATTCTCTGGGTTCCCAGCAGTGGATTCTCATCTCCATGGTACACTGAAATTGAATGGGAAGTGTTATTATAAAGGAAAGTAGACAACCAAGTAAAAAAAAAAGCCAAGCCAGGTATATGATTTATCTATTAAATAAGAATATTACATATTCAAAGTGAATAATATGAGGATGTCCTTATAAATAAAAGGTTTATTTTGTATGTATAATATAAATAATAAACAAAAATCATGTCTAATAGAATTGGAATAAGTAGCAAACACTTCCTTATTCTTGAAAGAATGGTTTAACAAACAACTATAGAAATAAACAGATGGTGGATTTTTTTCTTTTCACGGCTATAATTTAAATTTCTTTTTATTTTTATTTATATATGTATATACATTTTAGAGACATCAACAAGATTTCTTTAGACAAGAAACACATTGCATCACACACCTATCTCTGATAGTCACAAGAAAATGCATTTAAAGCAATTTAAAAGTGAACAATACAATATGCTTAAAAAGTAAGAAGATACCATCTTGCAGTTTTAGAGTTTTGAAACTTATTGGGAATACAAGCTTGATCACAGTGTTAAGACTGGTATAAAAAGCACCTATATTTATACACCTAAATATATTCATTTTTTCCATTATGAGTACTGGCAAATATACAGTAATGTATGCTTATGAATAAAATACATATGAGTGAATGTGCTATTAACTAAAATATCTGAACTGGCCCCAGTGTTAAAATACAATTTGTACCATGTTAGAAGATGTAGCTGGATATTTATTATAGAGCTGGCTTTTGATTATGCAGTATTTACTAATGTATTATCCAATTACAGATGATAGCCCATTACTTTAGACTCTATTTTCTGCTAAATTATAATAAAGTGGACCCTTAACTCACTTTACATGTCTGCATGAATAAATTACTGACATGTCACAATATAAAACAACAATATTGTTTAAGAAAATTTGTACTTTGTATCTATTTAAAAACCATCCTTGAGCAACAGTCAACGACTTTGGCAAAAAAAAATATATCACTAGTGTGTTGCAGGCAGGAGGAATAATTATTGTAGCCTCCTCTCCCCAGTGATCAAACTGAAACATTGTAACTTGAGGGGCGTGGCTTGGCGCACTGCTTGGATGGCACCATACAGCCTTACAGCCTGATACCCAACCTCTGTGATACCAATTCTAGGTAAAAAGCTCTACAACACCCCCCACTCACATTCCCGACATGGCCTGACAACCACTACTGCGAGAAACATCTCGGACTTGTCCCAAAAACATAAGTCTGCGGCCTGTTACAGCACGGCCAGCTCCAAGATGGTGCCAGCTCACCACGAGGAGGACTTCATTGGACACTCCGAATCAGCCCTGGATGTCAAAGGTAGGGGACTATCCCAATCAAACAAACCCCTGACCTATGCAGACATGTCCTGCTCATGGCTGACATTAATTCCACCTTCTCGGCCGCCATTACAGACTTGAAAACCAACCTCGAGGTTCTCACTGAGAAGCTGGCCTCAGTAGAGCTTGCAGGAAGACAGAGAGAGAGGGCTATCCACAGGCTGGACAGGGTCACTGTCTCACACTACCAACAATTCATTGAAATGAACAGGCACCTGGAGGACCTCGACAATAGAGGCAGGAGGAATAATATTAGGGTGAGGGGCATACCAGAAACTGTAGAAAAGGACCAAATTATCCCTGCGCTCCAAAGGGTTTCCAATAGCCTGTTGGACAGGCAAGAAGATATGGAGATAGAGTTCATTCAAGCTCACAGAGCTCTCAGACCTAGGGGACCAGACACTGCCCCCCTGAGAGATATAAACTGCTGTCTACAGAGCTTTGCACTGAAAGAAGACATAATGAGAAAGGCCAGGAGGAATGATCGCATCATTTTTAATGGAGAAACCATAATGTTGTTTCAGGATCTATCTCAAATCACCTTAAGAAAGCGTCCTCTCTTGGATAAGCTGAAGGACAAGGACTTAAAATATACCTGCCGTTTTCCATTTGCACTTATAGTGGTTACCATTGGTCACCAAAATGTTCTGCGCATCCCAGCAGATTTACCAGACTTTTGTGAAGGGCTAGGTCTGGGCCTGGTGGATCTCCTGGACTGGTACACTGACTTTACACTGCCACCCCTAGACAGAAGCCCAAACCGATTTATTTTCTCCTCACCCAAAAAGAGGACCGCCAAAAAGATGAAACACAACCAAAGTGGAGGCTCTAAAGCTGGAACCCCAAACTCAAGACCTGCGGCTGCAAGGGATCATGAGGAGGGTTAATGGCTGGGTCAGACTGTTCAATCCGCCCACACTTCATACCCTGTTATTTGTTTACAGTTTTTTAGTTACCAAACTGCAGCTTTAAAAAGCTAACTGACCCCAGTATTTTTCCTGAAGGCTCGACTAAGTTCACGCCAATGGTGCTATATATGAATATACCTGAGACCATAGGCTGCTATTTAGGTCCCATATACCTATAGAAGAGGATCTTATTCTCTGGCCCAGGGACTACGGCTGTTATCCCCAGCTTCACTATAACTGCTGCCATGCATGGGTTCAGTGTAAACATGCTATAATTAGTACACCACTGCAGAAGCTTAAAATGTTAAGTCTGAACTACCAGCCTCTGTTGCGGCATGTGCGGGAGATGGGATGTAGATCCGCCCCGTCACTCGTTTATGGCAGACACAGATGAGAAGTGATGTAATGCGAGCTGACGGGTCGCAATGTACATATAAGCAAAGAACTGGGGGGCGTGGCTTGCCTTGAGAGAAGATGGCTGCTTGATCTCTTGGCTCCCTCTCACCACAGCCTAAATTCTACAACTATTGGGGTTTAAAGCTAGCATCCACCCCCCAATAATGGGAACTTCATCTCGTGGATCATCACACAGCAGATCCCGATCCCCGAGAGAAATCACCAATCGTGTGAGCCATACGATCCCGGAGATCTTCCGGACACAGCGCCCAACAATGGCGACCTCCATG
The DNA here is from genome assembly GCF_042186555.1 of Aquarana catesbeiana. Lineage (NCBI taxonomy): Eukaryota > Metazoa > Chordata > Amphibia > Anura > Ranidae > Aquarana > Aquarana catesbeiana. The sequence goes on along the minus strand of NC_133328.1, from coordinate 355,062,700 downwards.
CCTGCCTCATCCCCCTCTCAGGCTCAGACCGAGATCATCCTTACCCGCTCCGACCCCGGCAACAGCCCGCACGCACCTACTCTACCCTCTCACCACCAACCGAGCCTGCAAGACCTACAAGCGGTGGCGGCGGACATTAAGGACACGCTATTCTCAGCAATTACTGATCTACGCCACGAACTGCAGGCCATCACGGGCCGCATACAGCGCGTGGAGGACAACGCAGCACGGCAACAGGCAACAGTGATAAATATCCAACACAAAGCCGACCACCACACCATGCAGTGAGAGATCTTCAATGTCATGTTGAAGATCTTGACAACCGTGGTTGCAGACACAACCTGAGGGTAAGAGGGATACCAGAATCGGTGGAACAAGATGACATCTCCCCGGTGGTGACAGGCCTCTTTAACCATTTATTACACCGCCCTGAACAAACGTCGATCACCATGGATCGTATCCATAGAGCACTTCGCCCCAAAGGCAAAGATACTGACCCCCCTCGGGACATTATTTGCTTTATAAATGACTTCTCTATTAAAGAAGAGATCCTTCACAAAGCCCGCGAAAAATCTACTCTGGAATATAATGGCGATCCCATCCATATCTATCAAGACCTCTCAGCTATCACGCTATGTCACCGCAAAGACCTGCGCCCTCTGCTGGACGTATTGAGAACAAGAGGAATTCGGTATCGTTGGAAGTTTCCCTTTGGCCTCTCCGCCTCATCACAGGGCCGCTCAGCCCTTCTAAGGGTTCCGGAGGATCTGATCAATTTTTGCCGTACGCTAGATATACCCTACACACCAGTCCCGAACTGGTACGCCGAATTCACTCTACAATCCCCCACTCGCAGTCCTTCAATGGAAGAACCGATGGATGCGCACAACACTAGCTTCCGCAGAAGACGCTCACCATCCGCTAACAGACCCGGCCCTCCTCCTGGAACACGTTTTCAACCATCCAGCCCCATGTCAGCTCCCCTTCCTCGCAGAGCACAGCGAGACCGCTGAGAAATCAGTCTACAATCTCCTATCCTAAAGCACACCGAAGAAGACACAGGAGAACTGACTATTTGCTGGACACCTCCTGACACCCCTGCAGTACCAGATAACATACGGCTCACTCAGACTCTTCCACCGCACCACCTAACTTTCAGGTCTCATAAACGACAACCTGCGACCGACTAGACAGATTTTACCCTACTCCACGGATCCCGCTACATCACGGAAGTTCGGCCTCACTCACCCCCGATCAGAAACTCTCATACCACATCATTCTACCCCCCTACACGGGGCACCGAAGAAGATGACTTCCTCTGACCAACGCCGATATCACTCTCTTACCTCCTTGATTAACCCTCATCAGTATAGGTAATATTTGTTATAACTTTTTAATCCTTGTCATACAATGCATCGCACTCTGTTATACTCCTAAGTTAGGAGAACAAACACAGTATAATACCTAATACAGTACTCAAAGAAGTGGATTTTAATATGGCCTTAACTTACAGACCCACGTCCCCAAAATATCTCCACAACGAGTAAATGGATTGAAAAATATACTTACCTCTTCATGCTCCCAAAGGACTCACACCTCACCTCCTCACATAGTTAAGTGGGAACAATCAGTAGAGATTATGTGAGTGCCTGATAATACCTTCACTACACCGACATCCTCAGGCAACAGGGGTCACAGGCACTGTTGCTCTCACACTTAGATTTATTGCCCACCTCACATCGCCTCCTTGAAATGCGGGGAACCAAATTATGAAGGATCCTGGGCACAAGCATCAGATCCACACCAAGATTACCTTTATAGGCTACCAAGACATATGAGATGAACGCTTCACTAAAACCACACACTGCTCGCATCGCTATTCCCTCACCGAGGGATTGGAAATAGAGAAAAACAGGATATAATACACCCACATCCTGTTCTCATCAACTCACAAAACACAGGCTAATAGACATAGAGACATAGAGGCCTCACCACAAACATACTCAGCGCATATCGCAAGATCGCACGCTGATGTCTAAGATTGCCAACACAGTCGTCCCATAAAGTTCACACGATGAACACATCTATACTCCCTGCTAATATAACGGAGCACAACCGCTGAAGTGCTCCGCCGTTTGTACAATTCCTAGTTACAACAGTTATTATTTTGTTCTGGTTAACTCTTTTTTATTTTTTATTGTTCAAGTTGTTACAGAAGGTTTGCTTCATAAGACCTTCCACAGAGCAATGGAGCAAATGCTAATACGTTATTATTGTACCACTTTATTGAAGCCACATTTGCAATCATTTTGGACAAAATTACTATGGAATCCTCTTTAGGTATATTCCTCTCGGCACACTCTCAATTGGCTTTTCCAGCTTACCAGACCTTAAGTCATTCCATATACAACACCTCCCTAAACTAATTTTTGATGCCTTTCACGAACGGAAGATTCAACTCGTTGCCAAAACGTCACTGCATACTCATGTACTCTATAACAAAACTCTCAAATCGCCCCTCTCACACCTAAGTTCTACAAAATGTTAATCCAACCACACCCCCAGCATCTCATTCTAAGGCTGCTGGTGAGATGGACCTCATTGGTCAACCATATTTCCCTCCCTTTCTACACATATCCAATTTTCTCTCAAGTACCAACCAACCCCCACATAGTGGGTTTACATCACTCAACTAAACCATAAACCCTAAAACCAAACCAATACCACTAAATTTACCCGGCGTATACAATTCTGTGGTACCGAATACCGCAGTAGGTGATCGGTCCGCCACATAGTGCCGGTTCCTCTAACCCCTCCCTTCCCCCCTCAACGCTCTTTCCCCACCCTACTGACCCCACCTGATACCCCTTTCTACACTACCCCACAACCTGCCACAGCCCAACTCACAACACAGCACACATACACATAACTTCACCATGGTTCCTAAAGCTAACACCACACGGAAACCTGTGCTCAAAATTGTCTCGCTCAACGTAAAGGGACTTAACACCCCAGAAAAACGATCTAAACTCCTCCTTACCATGCAAAGACTTAATGCCAGCATCATAATGTTACAGGAAACACATTTCCGCTCTGACAACATCCCTAAACTTTCCAATGCCCATTTTCCAACCGCAATACATGCTAACAACCCCCATCATAAAACGAAAGGGGTATCGATCCTTATAGCAAAACAATGTCCCTTCAACATCACTGACTCTCTCATTGACCCCGATGGCAGATTTCTCTTCCTAAAAGGCTTGATTCAAAACAAAACTATGACACTGGCGAACATATACGCTCCAAACAAAAATCAGGTACCATTTTCTAGATCAGTCAACACTATTCTAACGTCCTTCCAGGAAGGTACTCTTATACTGGGCGGCGATTTCAATGTTCCCCTAAACCCCATTCAAGATACATCCACAGGAACTTCAACTCTACCATATAAAGCCTTGAAGAATATAAAAACCCTACTGCAACGATTATTACTTCATGATACATGGCGTACTCTAAACCCAGACACCAGGGATTACACCTTTTATTCAACGCCTCATCATCGATATTCTAGAATAGATTATTTATTTTTGACCCAAAATGATCTACCTCTACTTCACCGGGCATCTATCGAACCCATGACTATATCGGACCACCATCCCATATCCATGTCACTACATCTTCCCGACACCACACCACGCTCAAAAATATGGAGATTAGATTCATCCTTACTTACTGACCCCTCTATTGCAGCAGCAGCAGAATCCACCATAAAACATTTCTTCCTGGAAAACAACCCAGATGACACCTCCCCAATTAACAACTGGGAAGCCCATAAAAGCATAATAAGGGGTACCTTCCTGGCAGCAGTGGCCAAAAGAAATAAGGAAAAAAGGAAGGCACACACAGAATTAATTGAAAAGATACGCCACCTTGAAGGGTTACATAAACAATCCCACCCACTTACCGCCCTGAAAGATTTAATTCAGGCTAGGACAGACTTATTAGACCTACTAGATAAGCAGATACAACGCAAATACATACTCACCAAAAATACTATGAATTTGGTAACAAAGCAAGTAAAATGTTGGCCAGAGCACTACAAATTTCCAAATCCAATAAAACCATACACTACATCACCAATCCCTCAGGTCAAAAACTAAACAAAACTCCCGACATCGCACACCAATTCGTACAATACTATAGTAAACTATACAACCTAGCCTCCCCCTCTCCACCCATAGATGACACCAACCGTTCCCAGCTAATATCTGATTTCCTAAAATGATATAGCCCAACCCCCATATCAGCATCCATAGCACAAGATCTAAATGCCCCACTTACACGTACGGAAGTTGAAAACGCCCTCCAACAAATGAAAACGGGCAAAAGCCCTGGTCCAGATGGCCTAACCATGGGTTACTACAAAACATACTCAGAAATACTTACCCCTGCCTTTTTAAAAGCATTCAATTCTTTCGCACATCCAGTCGACCCCCCACGTGACCTTCTAACAGCCCATATAGCAGTAATTCCTAAACCTGATAAAGACCAATCCTTAGTTACAAACTATAGGCCCATCTCCCTGCTCAATGTTGACCTCAAATAGTACGCCAAAACCTTAGCGAACAGACTCCTACCCCTGAACCCCCACATTGTTGGTCTTGACCAAGTGGGCTTCGTCCCCGGACGGGAAGCGAGGGATAATACCCTAAAAGCAATTAATATCCACCACTGGCTCACGACCACCAAGACTAAGGGATTTATGCTTTCCCTGGACGCGGAGAAGGCATTCGACAGAGTGGCATGGGACTATATGAGAGAAACCCTCAAAGCCATAGGACTCCCTCAAACGATGTTAAACTTTATCTCAGCACTATATTCCAGTCCTACTGCAAAAGTCCAAGTTAATGGCCACCTGTCGGATGCCTTCCCCGTGTCGAATGGAACTCGCCAGGGCTGCCCACTTTCCCCTTTAATCTTTATTCTCTCCCTAGAACCTCTTCTTAGACCTATTAGGGACAACCCAGACATTAAAGGTATCCAAATTAAACACCATACGTATAAATTAGCAGCATTTGCTGACGACATTCTGCTGTTCCTCACAGACCCTCTCACCTCAATTCCAAACTTACTTAAAGATTTCCAAACTTTCAATACCCTCTCCAATCTCCAAATCAATTTTTCAAAATCGAATGCCCTGAACATCTCCCTACCCGCAGAAATCTGTCAACAATGCCAATGTAACTTTCCTTTCACTTGGAACAAACAAGCGATCCCATACTTAGGCATTCAATTACCTTCTTCGCTAGCTGATTTATATACTCTAAACTATGCCACTCTCCTTCGAACACTACAAACAGACCTTAATAAATGGTCCTCGGGACAGTTCTCCTGGTTCGGCAGGGCCGCTATCATAAAAATGAATATCTTACCCAGAATCTTATATCTTTTACAAACTATCCCAATTAAACTACCATCCAAATTCTTCTCTACATTCCAATCAGCATGCACAGCTTTCATCTGGGGTAAAATGCACCCGAGAATTAGCTTTATGAGACTTACAGCACCCAAACTCTTAGGCGGCATAGGTTTACCAAATATACGCAAATATCAACAAGCATGCCACCTAACTAGGATTATTGACTGGAATGTACACTCCGGACAGAAGGAATGGATCCAACTTGAACAGTCACTATCGAATGTGCCCATTCAAAACCTCCCATGGATAGACCCCTCCTTCCTACCCCCTGAATATACCCATCATCCACTTATCCACCCTACACTGCTCTCATTCCGCACTGCATGCAGTACCAATAACATCTCCTCAGTTAAGGGTCCGATGACACCTTCACGGTTGAACCCTGAATTCATTCCAGGTATGCACTCCTCTTTTTTAACAGACTTATGGCCCCACCAGATTGCCAGAGCCAAACATTTCTTTGTAGGGAATCGCCTTCTATCACAAACCGAGTTGGCCTCACAATCGGGTGCAGACTCCTTTCCTTTTTGAACGTACATCCAAATAAGAAACTTCTTTATCAAACCCAAACCTACTCCAGACTGGTCTAGACTCATAACCCCATTTGAAAATCTCTGTTTAAGTGACAGCCCCCTTACACATCTAATTTCACAAACATACAACCTCCTATTCAACGACCAAACCCTTAAAAAACACTGGAACATCAGACAATGGGAACGAGATCTCTCCTTACACTTAAGTGACCAAGAGTGGTCTAACATTAATTCCCTGATCCACAAAGGTTCGATGAACGTGCAAGTCCAGGAGAACGCCTATAAAATATTTTCCAGATGGTATAGGACCCCGCTTCTACTACATCGTTTCAACTCACGAATACCCCAGACCTGCTGGAGATGTGATTTGGAAGCCGGCTCACTAATACACATCTGGTGGTCTTGCACTAAAATCCAACCTTTCTGGAAGGAAGTCCAGGCTCTGATCGCAAAAATCACCACATACTCTCTGGATCTTGACCCTGCAATATTTTTACTACATCACTCTTCAACACATATCCCATCTTACCATCGTTCCTTGACCATGCATCTGGTGAACGCAGCTAGAATGTGTATACCCCCCAAATGGCGCTCCTCAGAACCGCCCACCATAAAAGATTGGTTCCAACGCATTAACTTAACGAAAGTAATGGAAGATTTCATCCATCAATCAAATGACACACAAGCTAAGTTCACCAAAACCTGGTCATGCTGGATACACTTTACTACAACAGCTGACTACAAAAAATACATACTCTGAAAGACTACACCGGGCTGTGGCAGGTCAAAAATAACACCCTGTAATCCCCTCCCAACCTACATACCACCCCCCCTCCCCCCTCAGCGTACCTCTCAGGTTTCATATCTGCGACCCACCCGTTTCTTCTCACATCACCAATACAAGACATCACTGATACAGGAGAGGAATCCAAAACATCCTACTCCGAAATCCTTATTCTCCATATCGTGAATTGAAGATTTATTGAATAAAAATATTTGTAAATGAATAGTTTATTATAAGCTTTAAGATTATCTATTTATATCACAAAAAGACCTTCCAGTATTAATAGACGCCCACACAGGCATTCAATCAACATCTGACCATTCCCCAATATCCCTGTCAATTAACCTGACAAATTCTTCCCCTAAACCCCAGACTTGGAGACTTAACTTCTCTTTAATATCTGACCTTTTGCCCAAACTCAGAGCATCACTTAAGAACTTCTTCGAACACAACACTCAAAATATGGACCTCTTGGTAATATGGGAAGCACATAAATGCACGCTTAGAGGTGAACTGCTGAGGATGGGTGCTCAGCGCAAAAGAGAATGGGAGAAAGAAATCAAACACCTAACTGACCGCATACACAGATTAAAACATTACAAAAACAGTCATTGTCTGTCCAGTCAGCCAAGGAGTTACTGGATACTAGGAAGACACTACAACAGACCCTAGACACTAAAACAAAATGTTTCCTGTTTTTCAGGAAGAACATTTACTATGAATCAGGAGATAAAACGGCCTTATGAAGCATCTTTTCAAATTGTAATAATATTACTGGGGATGCTGAGGAGGCTTGTGGAGAAGTTTGTGAGAGGATTTGTTCTGTATCTGACTCAAATGGAGAGCCTTGCTGTGACATTTTCTGTCTGTGAGAGCGCTCTGATGCTGTATCTTGTGAGGTGACTGGAGCTGCTTTAGTTGCAGTGAGTGCCTGTGAGCTCTTTGTGAGGTGATTTTTATTTCTGCCACGGTTTCCTCCCAGTACCATATTTCCTGCCCAAACTTTCGCAGTTTGTTCCCTGGGGCAAAAAGGTTCAAATGGATACCTTTTGAGCCTGCAGGCTCCACTTTGTCCTTCTCTTCTCTCCTCAGCGGTGCGGAGCTCTAACAATGCATGTCTGCTCCGCTAGGCTCCGCCCATCTCCCTCCCGCACAACATTTTCATACCATTTACTCAAACTTGTAAAACTTGCCACAGCAACATAGACAACCTGATATGATGGGGGATAGATCTCAGATTATTCAGAACTACCTAGACAAGAGTGGCTTACCTGTTCTGGATGATTTGGATTCTACCTTGTTGGAAAACAGGATTGAAGTGTCCGAAATTAGACATGCAATTAAACATTTAACATTTAAAATCAGGTAAAAGTCCTGGCTCAGACGGCTTCACTTCCATTTATTACAAAACCTTTGTAGACATCTTAACAGATCCACTGGCAGCTGCCTTGAACCCCAGACCTGCTCTCAGCCTTTATAACAGTCATTACGAAATCTGGCAAGGACCCCTCTGAATGTGCGAGTTATCAAACTATATCTCTGCTAAACCTAGATGTGAAACTATTTGCAAAGATAATTGCCAACAGACTGAGACCCCTCCTACAGAATAATCGGCCCGGAACATGTTGGTTTCATGCAGGGAATCTAAGGATAATGTGATTAGGTCCCTACTTTTAATTCACTCAGCCCGAGTGAATTAGTTAAAGCCTAGTGTGAAGCAATAGGAGTTGCAGCCCGGAAGTCTAATCCATGTGCGAGGGTGGTGGCAAAGTGCTCAAAATCCGTAGACAAAGGCCCCCAAGAAGCCAAATTTTTCAACAGTCAGTTCGAGATGTGGCCATAGCACGCTATCGAAAGCCTTGTGAATGTCAAGGCTCAAGAGTAGCAACCTGCGTGAGTGTATTTCAGTGTCTTGTATGATGTTGGAAGCTAGTCTGATGTTGTCTGTAATTTGTCTGGTCGGGATAAATCCCATTTGGGAGATTAAGGAGGTAATGATATTAGAGAGTCTGTCTGCTAGGCTAGGATGCACCCAAAAATGTTCAAGTCAGTGTTGATGACCGAGATTGGCCTATAGTTTTGGGGTAGGGAGTGGTCCTTATTGGGTTTAGGGATTAGGGACATATTTGCCATAAGCATATCGTCCGGGAAAACATTGCCCTTAACAATGTGGTTGAAGAGGGATTTTAGGTAGGGGATTAAGGTACCTTGAAATTTTTTATAATATGGAGCTGAGTATCCATCAGGGCCGGGGGTTTTAGAGGGTTTGAATGACATTGATTAGTTCAGAGTCAGGTCAAGGGGCATTCAGCTCCTGGAGATGTTCTTGTGTTAGGGCTGGGAGGGGTAAGTCAGCTAACCAAGATTTGAGGGCGGGGTCTGGGGGTGAGGATGGTGAGGAGAGTAGTTCTGTGTAGAATTTAGAGAAAATCTGTAGGACCTCTGCAGGGTGGGAGACCAAGTTGCCATTGGGACTTCTTAGTTTGTATGTGTGGGGGGGTTGGATGGATTGGTTGAGCTTTTTCGCAAACATGGCTGAGGCAGAACTACTGTGTAACAGGAATTTGGCTCTCGACCATCTTAGAGATTTCTCAGTCTGTTCAGAAAGGATTTTATCTAGTTCCAATCTATTGGTGTTAATTTGCTGTAGTAGGTCGGGGGCATGACTTTGGGTGTGTAAGTGGTATAATCTATCAAAGTCTATGGTAAGTCTGGTGATGTCTGCCATACTCTGCTTTTTCCCATTTGCTGGTATTTGGATCAGGCGTCTCTAAATACCACTTTATGGGCAGCTCATAAGACTGTGGGAGAGATGTCATTTTGTATTGTTAGTGGCAAAATATTCCTCCATGTGTTTTGAAATTTGGGATATCAGAATTGGGTCCGTGAGGAGGGACTCCTTTAGTCTCCAACCTGCCACAGTAGGCTTAAAGCCTATGTGGGAGATGTTCCAGGAGACTACCTGGTGGTCTGACCAAGGGCAGGAATAAATGGCTGCATTTGTAGAGTTTGCTAGGAGTATAGGGGTACAGAACAGGTAGTCCAATCTGGAATAGCTGTCATGGGGGTGGGAATAAAATGTATACTCTTGGCCCCCACATTGTGTGAGTGCAGCAGCGTTTTCAGGGTTTTGGGGAAGGCGTTGGTGGCACTGCCCTGCTTCTATACAGGGCTGAATGTGCAACCAAGTTAAAGTCACCTCCAAGCAGTAAATGTGGGGAGGAATATTTGTCCAGGATCTGAAAAAAAGCTTTAAAGAATGTAGCTTGAGAATCGTTAGGGGCGTACACATTAGCTAACATGATTCCCTTGCAATGAGCCCCGAAGGATGATAAACCTGCTCGCTGGATCTTCGTATATGCTCTCAACATCAAACAATATGTTCTTTTTAACAAATATTGCACTCCTCGGGACCTGGACCCAAACGTAGTACAATATCCTATGCCATATGATCTGTCAAAGTATGTGGGGTGATTGGCCTCTGAGAAATGGGTCTCCTGTAGGAGTATAATGTCTGCATTTAGGCATTTATACGTTTTAAAGGCTTTTTTCCTTTTTTGAGAGTTAAAACCCCTGACATTGTGGGAAATTACTCTAATACCCATTTTGAATAAGAGTGACTATATAGGCATGGATGATTGGGGGAGGGTCCCAAGGATCACTCTTCCAGTGACTTCCACCCGGGTGGGGTGAGAGTACCTAGAATATGAAGTGAGTTTGCGGTTCCCATAATAGGGCTGTAACTAAATTGATCCATAAGGGGAATACTACCCAATTCTGCATAGTAAGTGCAATTAGATAAAAAAAGTCCCGTAACCAAAAAAGACAGAAACAAAATACAAAAAGAGAACAAAATAAACCATTGGGGTTGGGAGGGGATAGACCTTCCTGACTGTAGGATAAAGTAATAACTTGCCAGGTATAAAACTTCCTGAACCGTAGGACAATAGTGTCTATTTGTCTAACACTCTTGGCAACCTGCTGGGAAATAAAGAAATCCAAAAGTTATGTTCTAGAAAAAAGAGTGAATATGCCTTCAACCATCTTTTCCTTTTCCTGTGGGTTTTAGCAAGAGTGGGTGGACAACCAAACGGGCACTGCTGTGCACAAGCACAGCGGGAAGCAGTCAGGTTGAAAAATGGTGCAGAGAGGAGTAAACGAATTGCAAAGGGGGGGCAAGGCTCTGAAAATGGAGGGAGCATGTCGGTTGTCACCTCCCCCGTATGTATCGGTGGTGCTCCTCAACTGTCAGGTGTAGTCCCATGTCCTGAAGAAAGAAAAAAAGGTGATGGGTCCGGAACAAGTGGAAAGCAGTGTTAGATCAGTTCAAGCAATCCCTGAGACCTTGCCTCTGTCTTCTGCGATCCCTCTGTGGTGAAGGGGTTGCCCATATGGCTGAGGGGCGGGGGTGGAGGGCGTCCTAGGAAGATCCTCTTTAGCCAATAGACCTAGCTTGACCAGGAGCTCCTTCCCTTCTTGGATGGTGACCACTGTGTATGTAGTCCCATTGTGTGGAACTTGCAATTTAAAAGGCAATCCCCATCTAAACCGGATTGTAGTCTCTTGGAGAGGTGTGGTGATCGCCTTTAACTTGCGGCGTTTGTCCAGAGTAACTGGGGATATGTCAGGGAAAATTTGAATCCTGTTATCTTCCAGCATAATGTTGGGGGTATTGCGGGAAGCTCTAAGGATCTCCTCTTTCACTAGGTAATCCTTAAGGCATAGGATAATATCCCTGGGTGTTTTGTCTTCCAGTGGTTTAGGGCGAAGGGCTCTATGGATCCTATCACAGGCAAAAGCAGCCACTGGGGAAGCAGGTAGCAGGGACTCGAACAATTTGTGGATGGCCGGGATTAACTCAGTGACCACCTCGGGAACCCCTCTAATCCTCAAATTGCTCCGTCTATTGCTGTTGTCCAGGTCCTCCAAGTGGGACTGGAGCTGGGACACAGATTCAGTGAGGGATTCATGGTCTCTGCGGAGATCAGTGTATGCAAGTTGCAATTCATCATGCTTTGTCTCTAAGAGATCAGTTCTGCCTCCCAATACTGCTATCTCCTGCTGCAGAGTGTTAGTAGATTTATGGAGTTCAGTCTGAAACTTCTCTGCTATTTTGGTGTACATGGCAGCTAGGCTATCATCAAGGTCGGCCTTGGTGAGCTGCAGAGTGTACTCACCGTCTCCTGACGAGTGTGCAGGGGAGACCGCTGGGCTGTGTGCAGTGGCTGGAGCACGTTGTGGCTCGGCACCATCTTGAAGCTTCCCTGCCTTTTCCCGGACCCTGAGGAGATAGTTTGTGAGGGACTTTTGCGCTGGTTTCCCGTGACGAGACTTGAAGGACGGCATGCACCGCTCGTTCCCCCGGGGGTGCGGGTGGTTTTAAAGTCAGTTTAAGTGATTTTTCGGCCCCAGGGAAGGTGCTGAAATCCCCGCTGTGCTTGGAGCTCCACTCAGTTGCGACCATCCAGCTTTGCGCCACGCATGCGCCCCCTCTGGTATGGATTTTAAGGGGAACCCCGCGCCAAAATTTTTAAAAAAATGGCGTAGGGGTCCCCCTCAAAATCCTTACCAGACCCTTATTCGAGCACGCAACCTGATTGATTTGTAATTATCCTTTGTTATCAATAAATCTTTAATAATAAAAAAAGAAACATTGTAACTTGGTAGCAAGTCACAATGATCGGATAGGCTGATCTGTATCAGACATTTGTGAACACAGTCGAGAACTGCTCAGGTACTAGAATTGACATGATTGTGTAATCTGTGAGTCTGCATTCATGTCTCATGACTGAACCCACTTTCATGTATTTGTAGTTGCCACTTTAAATGTTGTTTCCTATTTAAGACCTTTCCCTCCCTGCTTGTTGTTCTGTAACCCCTCCTACTATCCCCTTGCTAGGAGCCATTTTGTGTAATATCTCCTATGTAACCACACTGTTTCTTGAACGCTGTCAGAACTATTGCCTTTTACCTGCCTCAACTCTGCATTAAACAGTTCTGTGAGAAAATAAACATCTCTGGATCTTCTAATATGTAAGTTATGGTTGAGTAAATACTCCTCTGAATGGACCAGGGTGAAATTACCTCATCTGCCATAGATACCACATTTCATGCCTGTGTGCTGGACAGAATAGTAAAAGGCAATACTCAGCTCTAACAGAATCTTCTGTGTGTTACCGGATACATCTCAGTGAAGATTTACTGCCTAGCTAGAAGAAATTGCTGCCAGTTTTGTGTGTCTGCAAAGTCAGCCCAGCCTGTCACAAGCTGTTTACACAGAGGGAAATCCCCCACAGCATTCAGCAGCCTGTGTCTCTCTCATGCTACAATGAGTCAGAAAGGCTACACAATGTCTCTCTATGAGGAACCACTGCTCCCAGTAACACATAGTGCAAGCCAGCAACAGGACACAGAGCCTGCTGTATTATCAAAGCGCACTGCAAAGCCCACCTGGAAGGTTGAAGAGAACTATGAATCTGACAGACATCAACTATCAGTTATCTTAAAGCGGAGGTCCTCCCACCACTGCAAAAATTAAAAGCCAGCAGCTGCACATACTGCAGCTGCAAACTTTTTATAATCGGACACTTACCTGTCCTGGAGTCCAGCGATGTCGGCACAGCTGATGTTTCCATCAGCTGTCAGGTGCATGCAGCCTCCTACTGTGCAAATGCGAGGCTCCACTCCTCTCTCCTACTGGCCCAGCAGCCGCGGAAGGAGGAGGGTGGAGTCCGGGCGGTGACGTCAATTCCCACGGCTGAGGCTCCCGAAAGTGGGAACACGGAACCTGTGAAAGACAGGTATCCCCCCCCCCCCAAATGTGGCACCGGAGGGGGGGGGAGTACAATGAGCAGAAGTTCCACTTTTGTGTGCAACTCTGCTTTAAAACATTGCTGGTACTAAGTTTTCTTCACTGAGGATTCACTAGAGGAATTGAAAAATGTCCATGCTTAACCTGGAAAGAGACAGATTTATTCTGCAAACTAAAGCAAAGACAGAAGCAAGACTCACAGAATTACAGGATGGTGCATCCCACATTTCCGCATCTAATAGATATTCTAAAAAATCTTCTAGATCTCAACGTTCAAGGTGCTCTACGCTTAGCGAACAACTAATCAGTGCCCATGCAGAAGCTGAAGCTACCAAAGTACAGGCTGCCTTTGTGCAAAAGAGAGCAGAGATCCAGGCAGAGGCAGCCGCAAGGGAAGTTCAAGCCCAAACAGAGGCAGCAGCAACTAAAGCTCAAGCCCAAGCACAGGCAGAAGCAAGGGAATCTCAAGCCCAAGCAGAAGCAGCATGCAAAAGGGCAGCAGTAGAAGCCTTAAAGGAACAGTGTAACTATGCTACAGCCATGGCGAGGCTAAAGGTTGTAGAACAAGCTATGAGTGGAAGCGAGAAAGACAGCATCAGCTCAAGCATCGCAGAGGTGGAATATCCTCTTAAGCGCACAAAAGCCTATGTCCTAAGCCAAAAGAGTGTACACTCAATTGCCTCCTATGCTCCTGATAACCCAGAGACTCCAAAGTACCACGCCAAAGATGTTCCTGCTGCTTCTTTCATGCAAGACTGCACGCTTCCCGCTCACTATCCTCAAGCCGCGTACACACGAGCGGACAGTTCGACTGGACTGGTCCGACGGACCGAGTCTGGCGGACAATTCGACCATATGTGGGCTTCATCGGACCTGCAGCAGACTTTTTCGGTCGAAAATCTGACGGACTTCAGATTTGGAACATGCTTCAAATCTTTCCGACGGACTCGAGTCCGGTCGAAAAATCCGCCTGTCTGTATGTTAGTCCGACGGACAAAAACTGACACTTGGGCAGCTATTGGCTACTGGCTATCAACTTTCTTATTTTAGTCCGGTCGTACGTCATCACGTATGAATCCGTTGGACTTTGGTGTGATTGTGTGTAGGCAAGTTGTCGTTAGAAAGTCTGTCGAAAGTCCGTCGAAAGTCCGTCCGAAAAAACGTCGGACCTTTGCTGTCAAAAAGTCCGACCATGTGTATGCGGCATAACTCTTCTGCATGCATCACAAAGCATCAGACCAAACTAAAAGCAAGTCACCAACCTCCTATCAACTTCACAGTTCCAGATTAACGTGTCATCAAGACATAAAACTCTAAATTAACTCCGCAGCTGAATGCCTTTGCTACACCAATTCCCTGTATCTCTTAACAACAATGTGAGTGACAATGTGAACAGCACCATCCAGCCAGCAGCTCCCTTCACAAAGCCAGAGACTACAGATACAACAGAGTTTATAAAGTACATACTCCACTGTGAACTTACTAAGACAGGTCTTACGAGCTTTGATGACCGACCTGAGAGCTACAGAAACTGGAAATGTGCCTTCATGTGTCAAAACTGCAGTTTGCAACCTTGGAATTACTGCTGCTTAAGAACTAGATCTGACCATCAGGTGGCTTGGCCTGCAATCTTCAGAGAGAGCCAAGAGACTTAGATCAGTCTACATTGACAACCCAACCGCAGGCCTCAGCGCTGCTTGGGAAAGACTAGAACAAAGCTTTGGCAGTCCAGAATCCATAGAGAATGCTCTATTCAGACGACTGCAAGGTTTCCCAAAGTTATCCGGTAAGGACAATGAAGAGTTTCAGAAACTGAGTGATCTCCTCCTAGAGCTCCAGCTGGCCAAGGCAGACCCCAGACTACCTGGCCTCAGCTACCTGGACATGTGGTTATTCCAATTGTCTCTAAGCTGCCATATAGTCTACAAGAAAGATGGGCTACACACGGATCTGAGTACAAAAGGAAAAATAAGTTTTTTCTTCCCTTCATTCTCCTATTTCTGTGACTTTGTTAGGAACATCGCAGAGACCAAGAATGACCCAAGTTTCTCTCATGGTGAGTGCTATTCTGCTTCACTTCTCCCTAGTGGTGGCAGCCTGCATCCCAGCTACAGAAACCGTAGAGGTCCAGTGTCTGTTAAAAAGACTGACAGTCTCCCCTCTGCCACCTCAGTTCCAGTCGCAAACAACCAGAGTGGTAAGGTTGAAAACATAAGTCGCTTATGTCTTATCCACAAGAAACCTCATCCTCTCAAAAAATGTATTGGCTTCAGGAAGAAAACACTTCAGAAACGTAAAGAACTTCTAAAGACATTTGGGATTTGTTTTAGATGTTGTGCTTCCACTGAACATCTCGCTAAAGACTGTAAATCTCTCAACAACCTGCTCCTTATGGGACCCAATCTTAACAACAGTCTGATTGGAGTCTTGATCCGTTTTAGACAAGAACCTGTAGCAGTGATGGCCGACATCCAACAAATGTTCCACTGCTTCATCATCAAAGGAGACAACATAAATCACCTTAGATTCCTGTGGCACAAAGACAACATTACTAAAGAGGTAATATGAATGAAGGTGCATGTCTTCAGCAACAGTCCTTCCCCTGCCATAGCAACTTATGGGTTGAGGAGGATAGCCCAGAAGGGAGAAGAAGAATATGGATCCGATGCTCATCAATTTGTGGAACTTCTGTGTGGATGATGGACTGAAATACTTCCCCACAGCTGAAGAAGCAGTTGATCTCCTTACCAGAACACAGGAGATGCTGTCTGTGGCAAGCCTTAGACTTCACAAGATCATATCTAATAGCCGTGAGCTAATGAACGCCTTTCATTCCGAGGACTATGCAGCCAGTCTTAAGAACCTTGATCTTGGTTTAGAGACACTTCCTATGCAAAGAAGCTTAGGTCTGCTTTGGAACATAAAACTGGACACCTTTCCTTTCCAAATGTCAACCTGTGTTAAACCGTTCACCAGGAGAGGAGTTTTGTCCATGGTGAACAACATCTATGATCCAGTGGGATTCATAGCCCCAGTCACCATTCAAGGTAAGATGCTTCTGAGGCAGCTTTCCACAGAAGACATAGACTGGGATGCTTCTTTTTTTCAAATATCAAGTTTATTCAACTCCAAACAGGGGTGGGGGCCCCAACACAAATACATAAACAAAAATTACTTTGTCATGGTCGTTATACAAGGGTCAAATTAGTACAAAGTATGATACAGTACATAATTATGCCTGAGACTTCCGAGTATATGAATATTTCAGGTAGAGAATAAAGAAACCCGAGACAAAGTGCTGATCTCTACAGCTCCGGGGTACTCCCCCCCCCCCAACTTTTTCCACGTTTCTATAGAAAAATGGGGACCGAAGTCCCTAGACCAGAGAAAAGGTGGGAAGGATAAGGGAAAGGGTTTAGAGGGAGAAAGAAAGGTGATAGCGAGATAGCGGGAGGTGAGAGAAGAAGGAGACATGGCGGTAGTCAAACCAGTATACCGACCTCAGCGGAGTCCACTCAACACATATGGGGGAGAAGCTATGAGCTAAGTAAGCGTTGTCCTTCCTCGGAATAAATAAATGCATTCCAGATGTCCCAAGTTTTTTTAAAGGCTTCTTGTTTGTGTTGAGCAGTTAGGATCAGGTCTTCCATATAGACTGGGATGCTTCTTTGTCTAGTAAGAAACAACAAAGGTGGGAAAATCGGAAGTATTCTCTGCTGTCATTAGAGAAAGTTCAAATCCCATGCTGTCATGCCCCAGTTTCCATTTCAACTGCTGATCGAAGAGAGATTCAGATGCTTCTGTTGAAGCCATAGCTGCAGTGGCCTATTTGAAGACCTCTGGGATCAACGGAGGCCCATACTGCAGTTTCGTTCTGGAAAAGATGAAACTCACACCTAAACCTGCACATACCATCCCAAGACTTGAACTTTGCATAGCTGTGTTAGCAGTGGAAATTCCCAAAGTCATAAAAGGTGAAATGGACCTTAAGATTGAGTCCTTTACATTTTACACGGACAGTAGGATAGTACTTGGTTACACTTACAACTGGACGAGATAATTTCATGTGTATGTCAGCAACAGGGTAGAACGTATCAAGAAGTTCTCGTCACCAGAACAAAACACCAATGTTGACACGTCACAGAAGGTGTCATCCGGTCAGCTGGCCTCTGAATTATTGGGATGAAAAGATGTGTTTCTTCCATACTTTATAAATGCATCAAATGCCACAAATTAAAGGGGAAAACATCAGCAGCAACAGATAGCCAATCTACCAGTTGATAGGCTAAGTACCGATCCACCTTTCCCTTACGTGGGAGTCAATGTTTTCGGGCCATGGTCTGTCATTACTCGGAGGACTCGTGGTGGAGCCGCTAAAAGCAAAAGGTGGGCTGTATTGTTTACTTGTCTTAGCATCAGAGCAATACATATTGAGGTAATCGAGTCCATGGATTCTTCTTGTTTTATAAATGCCTTTCAAAGATTCTTCTCCATCAGAGGGCCAGTTAAGCAATTAAGGTCCGACTGTGGTACCAACTTTGTTGGCGCATGTAAAGAACTACAGTTAGACAACTTCCTATCTCACAATGGGTGTACTTGGGTATTCAACCCTCCACATTCATTGCACATGGGAGGATCATGGGAGCGAATGATTGCTGTTGCATGGAGAATTCTTGATTCCATGTTTCTGGACCATAAATCTGTGCCGCTTACCCATGAGACCTTGACCACATTTTTAGCAGAAGTGTCGGCAATAGTCAATGCAAGACCACTAGTCCCAGTGTCTTCAGATCCAGATTATCATAGTTACATAGTAGGTGAGGTTGAAAAAAGACACAAGTCCATCAAGTCCAACCTATGAGTGTGATTATATGTCAGTATTACATTGTATATCCCTGTATGCTGTGGTCATTCAGGTGCTTATCTAATAGTTTCTTGAAACTATCGATGCTCCCCACTGAGACCACCGCCTGTGGAAGGGAATTCCACATCCTTGCCGCTCTTACAGTAAAGAACCCTCTACGTAGTTTAAGGAATCCGGTAATTCTTTCTCCGGCTTTACTCCTAACACAAAAGATTGGGACCATTACAGCCTCTTCAGGAGTAATCGACCCAAAATACATTTACAGGCCTCAATGGAAATAGATACAATACCTATGCAATGTGTTTCGGCACCAGTGGAGGAAAGAGTACCTGCATGTTCTCCAAGGCTGTCGCAAATGGCAAATACCCTGGCCAAACCTTAATGAAGGAGATCTCATTCTTCTAAGGGACAAGGAAGCATGACTCAATAAATGGCTTATGGGTCTCATTACCAAGGTCTTGCACAGTGATGACGGGAAGGTTCGGAAGGTGGAAGTAAAGGTGACCAAAGTAGGTACAGCACAGACTTTCTTCTGACCAGTCACAGAGCTGGTACTTCTCTTGCCTAATAAGTGACTCGTGTATCCGAAAACAATTACTTACAAGTCATGGTGGAGAGACAATTGCCATGAACCGCAAAGTACGCTGAAAACCTACATCTTTCAAATGTCCCATGACTATGGACAATGTTTTTAACCAAAAGTTCGGACTCTTGTTATATTGTTGGTTTCATATTTTCTCGTTTACAGTTACTTGGAATTATTATTTTATTGTTGTTTGGGTCATGAAATCTAAAGATTTCAGGTGGGGAGTGTCATGTCCCATGACTGGACCCACTTTTATGTATTTGTAGTTGCCACTTGAAATGTTGTTTCCTCTTTAAGACCTTTCCCTCCCTGCGTGTTGTTCTGTAACCCCCCCGACTCTCCCCTTGCTAGGAGCCATTTTGTGTAATATCTCCTGTAGCGCTGGTATTTTTGCCTTCTAATGCCCTGTGATGTTAAACAATGGACAATGTTATAAATTAGTATTTGGCTCCCCCTACTGGTGTACTTGTAAATAGACTTGTTAATCTTTCACATGGAATCCATACAGGAAGTGACTTAATTATTTACTTTGTAAAAGGACCTACCTACCCAGAATGCCCACTCACCTACCCATGAACACAGAGTGGCTGAACTGCATCCTGGGTAGGATATAAAAGGCCCGAGGTGGACAATTTCTTTCTCTTTGGGACGCATGGCCTGCCTGCAAGGATCTGCGAGGAGGTGCCTCAGAGAGCCGCAGCCTACATCTCGCGGAGCAGAACAACCAGGGATTCTTCCTTACACCTGTGTGCCGGAGAAGCAGTGCGATTGGAACGAGAAGGATCCAGAGACACCTGGCAGAGCCATCTGAGGGTCCGGGTCATCTTGCAGAGCGGAGCAGCGTGACAGTGCTGACTGGCAGCAAGATAGAGACAGCTGGAGCAGAGGTTTCCAACTTTCCAAGCCTGGTGTGGTGAGAGGACTGTCACCCAATGTTCCATAACGCACTTTACACACTTAGACATCACACTACAGTGTTGCTGAGACCTGCAGTCCTGCAGAGGGGTCTCATTCAAGTAGACTGAGTTCAAGCAGGCCTCAAGCCTATACTTCACTGACAAGGACTGCATCATAAAGCAGGAGGAGCTCATTAGCAATTGTATTGTGCTATGTGTTTATAACTTTGCATTATTGTGTTTAATACAGCATGCTGGAAGTGGGAAGGTGCCCAGTGTAAAGGCATTGTTCACTCTGAGCACTAGTCCCACTTGGAGACGCAACTGCAGAGGATTATCTAACAAATCTTTATATCTTAATAAGTTGTGAAAGTTCAGCTCATTGTCACATTACGTTTGTGTGGCGGTGCAGCCATTGTAATTACTGTTCATACCAGTACCCCTCTATAGAAACGCTGTCTTTTCTGCAGGTCATACAGTTCATCATTTTTTACCTTCCCTTATTTTATGTATATTTTTTTAGATTATTATCCATCACCCTGCCAGTCTTCTAAGCTTGTCTTCCAATCCCTCTTCAGGCGATTCTGTCTTATCAAATACTCTGTTTTTAAAGCGTAAGTCTTTTTGAGGCCTTGATGCCCTATATATTTTACGTATGGTCGTTGACCCCACTCATATTCTAAATATTTGTGTGTTTCACACACATTTCCAGCTTGCACAGTCATTACACTCTCCTAATCCACAATACATTTGATTGCCAGGTCTTTTATATGCCCCCAGCAGACATAGATACGGTGCGGCTCTGTCTTTCCTCGGCTGGGGATCCCCCCGCTGGGCCCCTCCTGGGTGTCCAGCTTTCAGGTATGCTCGTGATCCTGGGGCTCTGTTATTGACCTCCCTTTGTGAATCAGTCCAGCCATATATCCTAATACATATCATTGTTCATACCAGCTTATATCTCAATGTTTATTTTTCTGTTTGCTTACATGATGTTTTTGTATTTTTATGCATAGATTCTTATATATTCAAACTAGCTCTTACCATTCCCTGAGGAAGCCAATGCTTTGGCGAAACATGTAGGAGCTCTTGCTTTGAAGGCCATCCACCTTTGGCCCACCCTACTGCACTTTGGTCATGTACTTTATATATATCTATCTCAGCCAATGATTTTATCGTTTCTTGTATGTATCGAATTTTGAATTTTGTAAAATAAAGTATCTTTGTAATTTTACATTTGCTATCTTATCTTCATATCTCTGTTTTCTCTGGCACCATGATAATCCCCCATCCTCCCCATTTGATTAATCACTAATGTATTTTGGGATGAGGTGCTGTATCCTAATTAACCTAACCAGCCATACTTCCATTTACTGTTCATACCAGTCTCACTAAAATTACATTCTGGTTAAATTCAATGTGTGGAGGTGTTAATTCTCCTGCAGGTGAAACTACAGATACACAGGAACTGGTAAAAGGTACATTATTGTGTATTGTATATTGTGGGAGTGTCCTTAAGTGTTAAGCTTCACACCAACACTACACCACATCTGTGTCAAGCGAGTTGAACAAATTATGGGGGGTAAGGATAGCAGAGTACAGGCCCAATCAAATATCAGCAGCTCCTTCGGGGGTCAGTGCTACACATGGGGGCTCGTACATCCGGGATTTCTGTTACTCTGCAATCAAGCTCACCCTCTTGGCACCAGTATGGACCCCATCACCGTGGTCCAGTGGTGCGAAGCAGAATGCGCCCGCTCAGAAGTGAGTGCGGCCATTGAGCTTCCTGGCGAAGCCTGGGAGGAAGAACAGGTCAGACAAATTGTAAAAACACTGTC
Organism: Aquarana catesbeiana; assembly: GCF_042186555.1. Classification (NCBI taxonomy): domain Eukaryota; kingdom Metazoa; phylum Chordata; class Amphibia; order Anura; family Ranidae; genus Aquarana; species Aquarana catesbeiana. Next base: position 355,040,912 of record NC_133328.1, on the reverse strand, counting down.
CCCAGACAGGAAGGCATGGGTGATTGCCATCAGACCAGACCCTGGGACTTCTCGCACTTATGCATTGTTAGAGTGGAGGAGGGGAGTACCTGAAAGCTTCAAGGGCAAAAGTGTACAACTGGGCAACAAAACAAAGCTTTACATAGTACAGCCGAAAGTTTCAGACGCGGGTTCCATCAACGCTATTCAGGTAGAGCCAGCTAGAGGAACAGTCCCCTCATCGGCACCCCTGGCCATGGTCGGGCCAGATCTCCTCCCAGCCTTGGGGGACTTTGTGTCAAAGTGCCAGAAGAGCAGCCCGGTATGTGTGGAGGCTGGGTACAGGAAGTTGAGGATTTCCTCAGGAAAACAGCCTGTGCTGGATGGAGAAGAAGAATTTGATGTATGGATAGAGCAAGCCATGCAGGCTCTGGAAAAGTGGGATCTGCCAGAAGCCCAAAAGAAGCAGCGCATCAACGAGAGCCTGCAAGGAGCTGCCGCTGAGGCTGTCAGAAACTTGAGATTCAGTAGTACCACCTGTACAGCCTACGATTACTTGGCTATGTTACAAGAGGAGTTTGGGCTGCTAGAGAAGGCAGCTGATTTGATTTATCAATTTGAACATACCCTCCAACGCCAAAGGGAGCGCCTTTCTGAATACATCAGACGACTAAATAAGATGCTATATCAGATTGTGTTAAAGAAAGGGATGATGCCCTATGCCATAGATCAAGCCAGAATACAGCAAATCCTCAAGGGGGCTCTATGCTCTGGTCTGGCTCCATTTGAAGACCTCTGTGGATGTTAAGTCCCTAAAATACCCTGACCATATCAGAGTAGTAAGAGATGAAGAGGCCATGTTAAATGATCAGCAAGCAACTGTTCGTCCGGGCCCTACATCTTTAGTTGAAGTCAAGCCCGCAAGAACAGCGGAGCAAGACTCTGAAATCGCCACCTTGAAATCTCAAATGGCACAAGTAATGAAAATGTTTACCTTGTTGGTGGCGAAGGTCTCAGAGACAACCTCAGGGGGGGAGACCACGGCAAAAGTACCCCAGATCACATCCACTACCTCAAGCCGAAGGTTGATGAGCGATGGGGTTTGCTTCAATTGTGGAGGAACTGGACACTATCGATGAGTGTGCCCAAGCCCAGTAAAACCTGAGGCACAGCGCCAAAAGCCGGCAGAAAACTCCAGAGGGCCCCGGTGAAGAAGTCAACCGGGTGCCCTGTTACATTAGCTAACTCCAAAAAGTACAATAACATGAAGGGACCACGACAGGGGTCAAAACCCCTGGAGAAGACCCCTGTTATTACTGCCGAGCGACCCAGTGTCTCACTCTCTTCGACACAAACCACTTGTTGTCAGAGAGCCAAACGGGACCCGAGCCTCCGCAAGAGAGTGCAGATCAAAGCCACTAAACAGGTCAAGTCTGTCACCTACTCTAAATTACCTCCAAAGTTAGTGGGACCTTCCCCCCGATGTCCCTATTCAAGTGGAAGGAATTTACACCAAGGGTCTCCTGGATACTGGGGCCCAAGTGACTCTTCTCTTCTATGACAAGCACCTTAAACACTTGCCATTACAGAAGCTAGAAGAACTGCAGATATGGGGCATTGGGACTCAGAGTTTCCCTTTCGATGGCTACCTGCCAATCAAGCTGACTTTTGACCCCTCTGTAGCCGGGAAGGCAGAGACTTTTGATACTCTAGCAGTGGTCTGCCCCCGCCCTCCAGGTGCTGGTAAATGTTCCCTCATCATTGGAACCAATACCAACCTGGTCAGGAGACTGTTGACACCTCTGGTTCAAGAACAAGGTACTTCAGCCACAAGTGTACACCTTATGCTGGAACAAGTGTACCAGAACTTAGTGCAAGAACAGAAGGCCCCACAGGAAGGAGTGGGCAAGATCTGGCGCTTGGACAGGAGTGAGAAAGTGTTACAACTGGGTGAAGTAGTTTGTCTGAAAGCTTCTGTTAAGCTGAGCTGGAAGCAACCAGACCCTTTCATTGTCCTTGAGAAGGACCAACAGAAGGAAGATAAGGGACTGGAAATAATCCCAGAACTGTTGTCAACCAAGGCGCTTAGGAGAAGCAGAGGGAAAGTCTCAGTCAATGTCCGAAACACAACAGCCTCACCCGTGAAGATGACAGCCAGAGTGCTGCTGGGACAGGTGAACCAAGCAACCCCAGTCTCACCATGTGATATCGTGAGAGGACAAGAGGGAAAGATTCCCATAGAAGAGTTCTACCCGAAGAACACTCCTCTTACACCTGCTTGGATGGAGAGAGCAAAAACCCAGCTCCTGAGATGGAGATCTGCCTTTTCAAAAAGTGAGTTTGATGTGGGACTTGCAAAAAGTGCTGAGCACAAGATTCGATTGGAGGAGGATAAACGCTTCCGTGAGAGGATCAGACGGATTCCACTGGGAGACTTGGAAGATCTGCGGGAACAGCTGGCTGAGCTGAAGAAGACAGGAATCATCCGAGAGTCTCGGAGTCCATATGCTTCCCCAATAGTGGTGGTGAGAAAGAAGAATGGGTCATTACGGTTGTGCATTGACTATAGAACACTGAACCGAAGGACCATTCCTGACCAATACACCACACCTCGAATAGAAGATCCCTTACAGAGCCTGTCTGGGGCGAAGTGGTTCAGTGTGCTGGATTTAAAAAGTGGGTACTATCAGATTCCCATGCACCCTGAAGATAGGGAGAAGACCGCTTTCATCACCCCTGAAGGATCCTTCGAATTCAGTCGTATGCCACAAGGTCTGTCTGGAGCCCCAGCTACTTTCCAGAGATTTATGGAGAAGACTGTGGGCGACCTGAACCTGATTGAAGTGTTGGTGTACTTGGATGATGTCATAGTGTTTGGCAGAACACTGGAAGAGCACGAAGAGCACCTGGAGAAACTCTTGAAGAGGCTGCATGATGAAGGCCTGAAGCTCACTGTGGAAAAGTGCCAATTCTATTAACCCTCAGTGAACTACCTAGGCCACATTGTGTCTGTAGAAGGAGTGGCCACGGACCCTCAGAAGCTGGAAGCTGTCACCTCTTTGCCCCGACCCACAAAAGTGACCGAGCTTAGGTCATTTTTAGGGTTCTGTTCATACTACCGGAGGTTTGTAGAAGGGTTTGTCAAGATAGCTCCCCCACTCACTGAGCTATTGAAGAATCAAGAGGAATCGAGTTTAGACTCAGATAAACACGGAAAACCAAAAGAGGGGCAGAGGAAGAAGAAAGAGTCTATCCAGGACCAATGGACCCCGCAATGCGAAGAGACCTTCAGACAGCTGAAGAGGAGCCTTACCACTGCTCCAGTCTTGGCCTATGCAGACCCTACCAGGCCCTATGAACTGCATGTGGATGCCAGCCGATATGGGCTGGGTGGAGTGCTTTACCAAGAACATGACGGGCACTTAAGGCCCATTACTTATGTGAGCCGAAGTCTAGCACCTGCTGAGAGGAATTATCCCACCCACAAACTTGAATTTCTGGCCTTGAAGTGGGCTGTGGTAGACAAATTAAAAGAATCTATACGGTGCAGAATTCGTGATCAAGACGGACAACAACCCCCTCACGTACTTGCTCACCACAGCGAAGCTGGATGCCACAGGCCATAGGTGGATGGCCGCCCTCTCGGGATTTGCCTTCAGCCTAAAATACTGACCAGGAATTGGGAACTGAGACACAGATGCACTGTCAAGAAGGCCCCACTGTTCCCAGGATCGCTCAGAAGAGTGGATCCAGCTTACCCCTGAAGAAGTAAAGGCCCTCTGTGAAGGGGCAGAACAACAAGCAAAGGGTGGAGCCAGTGCTGAGGAAGTGGGAGTGTCCGCTGCGGGGGTACCTAAAGGCTATTGTAAGGTCATTCAAGTCAGAGATGAAGGTCTGCCAAGCTTTCAAAAAAAGACCTTCGCAGAGACCAACAGGAAGATCCCCTCGATAGCCTGGCACTAAAGGCCTTGGAGAGCCAACATCCTGATCTACTTTTCAAGAGCACTCAGAAAGAAGCTTGCCTGTTACATAAAGAATGGGATCGGTTGCAGCTGCAACAAGGGGTGGTCTACTGAAGGGGCCCCTCTGAAGATCCTGAAGAGAAGTGGCAGTTGTTTCTGCCAGAGAAACAGAGAGAAAGTGCTGATCGCCTTGCATGATCACCATGGCCATCTGGGGTCAGAAAAGACTCTTCAACTAGTAAGGGACAGGTTCTATTGGCCTTACTTGAGAACTGAAGTGGAGAGCTACTGTCACTCCTGCCTCTGGTGTAAACAAAGGAAGACCTTACCCAGCGAGCCGCCCCAATGGGCCATTTAGAGAGTCAAGGGCCAATGGATCTGGTCTGCATAGACTTCCTATGCTTGGAATCTGACTTGAGTGGACAGGGAAACATCCTAGTAGTCACTGATCACTTCACCCACTATGCTCAGGCATTCCCTACCAAAGATCAGCAGGTGTCTACAGTGGCAAAGATTTTAGTGGAAAAGTTCTTCATCCACTATGGCTTACCTCAACGGATCCACTCAGATCAGGGAAGAGACTTTGAGAGTGTTCTCGTCAGATGACTGTTGGATCTACTAGGCATTCAGAAGTCCAGGACTACTCCCTACCACCCACAAGGAGACCCTCAACTAGAGAGGTTTAATCGAACTCTTCTTAACATGTTGGGGACTCTGGCCTCTGAACAAAAACAACATTGGAGCACACCACCGCCTTGAAACATGCTTACAATAGCACCGTGAGTGATGCTACAGGGTATTCACCCTACCGTCTGATGTTTGGATTAGAAGCCAGACTACAGGTAGATTTAGCTTTTGGAACTTCCCTGGATCACACTTCAGAGACCTCTCATCGAGGGTATGTAGATAGATTGTGGAGGAGTCTGAAGGCCGCATATTAAAAGGTTCAAGCCACGTCCGACACCAGGGGAACAAGAAGAACTTCGACCTAAAGGTACGGATTCAGGATCTACAACCTGGTGACCGAGTCTTGTTACGAAATCTGGGCATACCAGGAAGACACAAGCTGGCTAATCGGTGTAAGTCACAACCATACATCGTATGCAAACAACTCCCAGGGCAGCCGGTATATCAGATTAGACCGGAAGGGAGCACGGTACCATTTAAAACATGGTAATTCACCCGCCAAAAAGACTAACTTACGACACCTTGGGTGAATGCTCTAAAGGGATCCAATTCACTGCCAAAAGAAATTCTGAAATACCTGGTCCCTCCGCTGTTGAGTCAGAAAGGGACAACCCCATCTCACCCCTTGACACATCTGTACCAGACACCACGGTGTCAGCTGGGGGTATACAGAACAGTGTCCCATCACACGATAATTGGTGGGAGGCTCTTCTGTCAAGCTTGTGTTATAAGATGAACCATTTGAGTTTAAACTCTGGTTGTGAAAATGCAACTTGCTTGTTATCATACTAACCTGTTTTTCTCTGCATGTAAATGATATGATGTAACAGGCAAAAATGTGTAATAGATCCCGGATTTTTGAATATCTTCGGGGACCAAAATCTTAAAGCAGGGGGAGTATGTAGCACTGGTATTATTGCCTTCTAATGCCCTGTGATGTTAAACAATGGACAATGTTATAAATTAGTATTTGGCTCCCCCTACTGGTGTACTTGTAAATAAACTTGTTAATCTTTCACATGGAACCCATACAGGTGACTTAATTATTTACTTTGTAAAAGGACCTACCTACCCAGAATGCCTACTCACCTACCCATGAACACAGAGTGGCAGAACTGCATGCTGGGTAGGATATAAAAGGCCCAAGGCAGACAGTTTCTTTCTCTTTGGAAGCGTAGCCTGCCTGCAAGGATCTGCAAGGAGGTGCCCCAGAGAGCCGCAGCCTACATCTCGCGGAGCAAAACAACCAGAGACTCTGACTTACACATGTGTGCTGGAGAAGCAGTGCGATCGGATTGAGAAGGATGCAGAGACGCCTGGCGGAGCCATCTGAGGGTACGGGTCATCTTGCGGAGCAGCGTGACGGTGCTGACTGGCAGCAAGATAGAGTCAGCCGGCGCGGAGGTTTCCAACTTTCCAAGCCTGGTGTGGTGAGAGGGCTGTCACCCAACGTTCCATAATACACTTTACACACTTAGACATCACACTACAGTGTTACTGAGACCTGCAGTTCTGCAGAGGGGTCTCATTCAAGTAGACTGAGTTCAAGCAGACCTCAAGCCTATACTTCACTGAGAATTAATACTATGTGGTTCACAGACAACTGTATTGGAGGCAGTTACAAGTGTGTTATACAGCAAGAACAGTTTCAGTTATTATTCTGCACTATTGCTTTGCTTGTTAAACCCTTGGATTACAATCACTGCAGTATAATAGCTAGCAGAAGACAGAAGATCAAAGACTACATCTTTCATTGTAAGGCCTTTGTGTTTAGTCACAGTGACAAGGACTGCATCATAAAGCAGGAGGAGCTCATTAGCAATTGTATTGTGCTATGTGTTTATAACTTTGCATTATTGTGTTTAATATAGCGTGCTGGAAGTGGGAAGGTGCCCAGTGTAAAGGCATTGTTCACTCTGAGCACTAGTCCCACTTGCAGACGCAACTGCAGGGGATTATCTAACAAATCTGTATATCTTAATAAGTTGTGAAAGTTCAGCTCATTGTCACATTACGTTTGTGTGGCAGTGCAGCCACTGTAATTACTGTTCATACCAGTCTCAGTAAAATTACATTCTGGTTAAATTAATTGTGTGGAGGTGTTGTTAATTCTCCTGCAGGTGAAACTACAGATACACAGGAACTGGTAAAAGGTACATTATTGTGTATTGTATATTGTGGGAGTGTTCTTAAGTGTTAAGCTTCACACCAACACTACACCACAGCTGTGTCAAGCGGGTTGAGCAAATTATGGGGGGTAAGGATAGCAGAGTACAGGCCCAATCAAATATCAGCAGCTCTATCGGGGGTCAGTGCTACACTCCTATGTAACCACACTGCTGAACAGAATATGCATCATAGTCTAAAGCTGACCATACATACAATACACTAGGGTTGTCCCAATACCACTTTTGTAAGACCGAGTACAAGTACCGATACTTTTCTCAAGTACTCGCCGATACCGATTACCAATACGTTTTTCAATGTCATTTGACAGTGGCACTAATATGCAGCACTGATTGGCACTGATAGGTGGCACTAATGAGGTGTGAACTGTGTCAGTAGCTTTTTTTTTTTTTTTTTACAATTTTATTTTTTACAATTATTTATTTTTTTTAATCATTTTTTACAATTTGTATATTTTTTTGTTTTACAATGCATACTTTTTGGGGGGCGGGGTGAACACAACAGTGTCAGTGTTTATTTTATTTTTTATTATTTTTACCCCTGACATCTCCCCTTTGAGACAGGGAAAGGGACTGAGGATAAAGATTCCCCAGTCCCTTTCTCTGCAGCCTCATCTGCACTGAAGATGAATAGAGAGAAGACAGAGGCTCCTCTCCATTCATAAACCAAAGCATCGTAAGTTTACAATGCTCAGTTATAAATGGGCAAAGGTTGTAATCACTGACTCTGTGCATTTGGAAAAGGAAGGAGCCAGTAAATTACACATTTACCACCTCCTTCCTTTGCTCTCTATCCTAAAAGATCTGGGATGGGGGGCAGAGGAAGATGGGGGGAGGAGAACACGGAGGCAGAGTGGAGGAGAACAGGGGGGCCAGAGGAGCACACAGAAGAGGGGGGTCGGAGGAGGAGGAGCACACAGAGGGGGACCAGAGAAGGACAGGGGGGATCGGAGGAGCACAAAGAGGGGGACCGGAGGAGGACAGAGGGGGATTGAAGAAGCCCACGGAGGGGCACAGAGGAGGACACAGAGGGGAGCCTGAGGACTGGAGGATACAGGGGACACTCAGGAACAATCGGTGTCAGCTGCTTTATTGAAAGCCACACAGGGAGATCGCTGACTATAACTTCCCCCGCCGCCGCTATGATTGTTCCTGAGCATCCAGGTATCAGATTAGGCATCAGGTGTACTCCTGCAAATACTCGGTATCGGCACCGATATTGATACTAATACTAGTATTGGTATCGGGACAACCCTACAATACACACATAGAAAAAAAATCAAATAGATTTCTCCATCCATGCTAAACAGTGCAGAAACAGTGCAGATGGATGAATCTAGCCGCTAGCTGTCAAAAAAGTTCATTCTGCTAGGCTCCTTTGATTTTTTCAATGAAAGGATGTCAGATAGGATGGTGCCAATAGGGCCACCAACATAGTGATTTTCAGCTTGTTCATCAGGAACTGGATGAAATTTGCTACATGTATAGCCAGAAATTTAGAAATGTTGAATACATGGTATTAAATCTTTAATCAAACATACCATTTTCTGCACTGTTTTTATTTACATTCTGCCTACTAGCACAAATGTGGTGTATGCTATGTTCAAGACATGCCTCCATTTAATAACTGTCAGGCCACGTACACACGGACAGACTTTTCAACCGAACTTGTCCGACAGACTTTCCAGCGGACTTCCGACGGACTTTTTAACGAACGGACTTGCCTACACACGATCACACCAAAATCTGACGGATTTGTATGTGATGACGTACACTGGACTAAAATAAGGAAGTTGATAGCCAGTAGCCAATAGCTGCCCTAGCTTCGGTTTTTGTCCGTCGGACTAGCATACAGACGAGCGGATTTCTGGGTCCGGCAGAGTTACGACGTAAAGATTTGAAGCATGTTCCACATCTAAAGTCCATCAGATTTGCGACTGGAAAAGTCCGCTGAAGGTCCGGTGAAGCCCACACCCGATCGGATTGTGCGCCGGATTTGGTCCGTCGGCGTCAATCGGACAAGCCTGGTCGAAAAGTCCGACCGTGTGTACGCTGCATCACAGTTGCCAATGTGCTTGTATCGGCTGTCAACTGAACCTGAAAGCCCTCAAATGGCTGATGTCATAGTTGATCACATATACAGCACCATAGCAACTGCATATTTAAATAGAGGCTAAGATGGCACCATATTCAGCTGCAAATGGTTTTGAGGCTTTAGTTATTTTTTAGCATGAAAAACATGTCTAATGCTATGTCCATTAAAAAAAAAATCACAACTGTTATGGGAAAGCAAAACCATCAAGCAGTATTGTAAACATTCATATTACTTTAATTAGCTTCATAATCATATGAATGATATACAGTGGGGACGGAAAGTATTCAGACCCCCTTAAATTTTTCACTCTTTGTTATATTGCAGCTATTTGCTAAAATCATTTAACTTCATTTTTTTCCTCATTAATGTACACACAGCACCCCATATTGACAGAAAAACACAGAATTGTTGACATTTTTGCAGATTTATTGAAAAAGAAAAACTGAAATATCACATGGTCCTAAGTATTCAGACCCTTTGCTCAGTATTTAGTAGAAGCACCCTTTTGATCTAATACAGCCATGAGTCTTTTTGGGAAAGATGCAACAAGTTTTTCACACCTGGATTTGAGGATCCTCTGCCATTCCTCCTTGCAGATCCTCTCCAGTTCTGTCAGGTTGGATGGTAAACGTTGGTGGACAGCCATTTTTAGGTCTCTCCAGAGATGCTTAATTGGGTTTAAGTCAGGGCTCTGGCTGGGCCATTCAAGAACAGTCACAGAGTTGTTGTGAAGCCACTCCTTCATTATTTTAGCTGTGTGCTTAGGGTCATTGTCTTGTTGGAAGGTAAACCTTTGGCCCAGTCTGAGGTCCTGAGCACTTTGGAGAAGGTTTTCGTCCAGGATATCCCTGTACTTGGCCGCATTCATCTTTCCCTCGATTGCAACCAGTCGTCCTGTCCCTGCAGCTGAAAAACACCCCCACAGCATGATGCTGCCACCACCATGCTTCACTGTTGGGACTGTATTGGACAGGTGATGAGCAGTGCCTGGCTTTCTCCATGCATACCGCTTAGAATTAAGGCCAAAAAGTTCTATCTTGGTCTCATCAGACCAAAGAATCTTATTTTTCTCCATCTTGGAGTCCTTCAGGTGTTTTTAAGCAAACTCTATGCAGGCTTTCATGTGTCTTGCACTGAGGAGAGGCTTCCGTCGGGCCACTCTGCCATAAAGCCCCGACTGGTGGAGGGCTGCAGTGATGGTTGACTTTCTACAACTTTCTCCCATCTCCCGAATGCATATCTGGAGCTCAGCTACAGTGCTCTTTGGGTTCTTCTTTACCTCTCTCACCAAGGCTCTTTTCCCCCCGATAGCTCAGTTTGACCGGACGGCCAGCTCTAGGAAGGGTTCTGGTCGTCCCAAAGGTCTTCCATTTAAGGATTATGGAGGCCACTGTGCTCTTAGGAACCTTAAGTGCAGCAGACATTTTTTTGTAACCTTGGCCAGATCTGTGCCTTGTCACAATTCTGTCTCTGAGCTCTTCAGATAGTTCCTTTGACCTCATAATTCTCATTTGCTCTGACATGCACTGTGAGCTGTATGTTCTTATATAGACAGGTGTGTGGCTTTCCTAATCGAGTCCAATCAGTATAATCAAACACAGCTGGACTCAAATGAAGGTGTAGAACCATCTCAAGGATGATCAGAAGAAATGGACAGCACCTGAGTTAAATATATGAGTGTCACAGCAAAGGGTCTGAATACTTAGGAATGTGATATTTCAGCTTTTCTTTTTTTAATAAATCTGCAAAAATGTCAACAATTCTGTGTTTTTCTGTCAATATGGGGGGCTGTGTGTACATTAACGAGGAAAAAAAATGAACTTAAATGATTTTGGCAAATGGCTGCAATATAACAAAGAGTGAAAAATTTAAGGGGATCTGAATACTTTCCGTCCCCACTGTACATACAAAAGGACAACAAAAACAGAGAAAAGTGCATGGATTGCATGCAAAAAAAAATGAACATTTATTATATAAAACAAATTCACATATCTTCAGCTTTTACTGGTGCATGTCAGGCTGGCAGGGTATAGTTCCATGTAAGCCTGCTTGCCATGGTCAGTGGTGGGGCTAGAGGAAAATGTAGCCACTGTCACTCCTCCAGTAGAGATCTGCTCCCAAAGTCCAGATGCAGAGG